>NC_051157.2:163779228-163816589 GCF_013339745.2 Dermacentor silvarum
AAGAACACATTATACTTCTTAATAACAGCACAAATACTGTCCTCCATCACTTTGTAATGTAAAACACAACACAGTAACACTGCGGTTGGATACTATCTCCTGCCAAGCATCCAGCCGGTCTTTTTGCCTAAGCTTGCAGACATGGCAGCAAGTGTGAAGTAGTCAACACAGCCCAAGGCGTAGAGTAACAGAAAGTCATCCAAGCACTGACTGCCAGCCATCACTTTTGCAGAGGATGGCCAGCAGCACAAGTGATGCACACATGCCTCCCTCGGTAGCTTCACTTGCATCCAGACCTCACTGGTTTCCAAGTCAATAATGCGGTAACCTGCAGAGACATCAATTACATCAAACTATAAAGTGCCATCTGAAACACTGAAGTAAGCATGTTTACTGTGAAAACAGGCAATAAAAATGCTTACAAACAACTTAAGCTTCGCATAACTGTGAAACAACAATAGTGACTTTACACAGGAGAATAATGCAAAACATCAAAAAGCAAATTTCAGTAAACCTAACCATTATAGCTATAAGTTTGGACACAAGAGCAAGGAAAGCACAATAAACAATACCCACAACTTCCTTTATTGTGCTAAGCAGTTAAGACGTTAGTATTAATATATTCCTTTAACATAAAGCTTCCTTGCAATGCCACGGCTGCTTCTTACATCCAGTTCACTCTTTGAAGAAAACAAAAATTAACAAATGATGTGAATGCTCTACCACGGTACCAAAACCACATTTCATTCGTGATGAAAGAAAGTTCCAATGAGTGAGTGATAAATTTGACTTGTTGGTACTACATATTGGTGAATTGCAGCACAGATATTGACGACAGAAAAGACGAGACAATAGACGTGTGCTGACTTCCAACAAAAAGCTTTATTTTCAGCGACCCATGTTGATAGCCGTCACTCATCACATTGCACACGCGCAATTCACACCCTTAGGTAGGTCAACTCTGTCTGATAAGTGTACAGATGCTGACACACATAGAGCCAAGTCACGCAATCTTTTCAGCTTCAATAATTTCACGTGTTAGTTGATCACCGCTACTGCTGACAACAGTACACCGAGCAAACAATGGTTCACTGGCACATGAACTGCAACAACATGCAAGCCAACTGTCATGAACGTTTTTCTTGACATTATAGAGTGTTCTCTCAGCTGGTCATTGATACAGCGTCCTGTTTGGCCTATGTACTGTTTACCACAAGAAAGAGGGGTACAGTAATTCATGTTGCTAACATAGGTGACGAACGGATTTTTGTGCTTTTTGTTACACTTGTGTGCTGCCCTGAAACATTTCCTTTGATTACACAACTTTATAAGCTTCTGAGGTGCAAAGAAGACAGCTTTAACTTTGGAACAATCTGCAGTTTTCACGATATTGTGAGACAGCTTATGAATGTATGGTATGACAGCCACTTTAAGTCAGTCAGATACTGGAGTGATCACATGGCAACCACTCGGTGCATGCGCTTTTCAGAGTAGAGGTCATGTGGTCACTGCATCTGACAGACATAAAACTGGCCGTCATACCCTACATTCATAAGCTCTCACAATATCAAGAAAATTGCATATCATTCTAAAGTTGTGTAATCAAAGGCAATGTCACAGCACGCCACACATATGCAACAAAACACCAAATTCCGTTTGTCACCTGTGTTAGCAATGTGGTTTATTGTATCCCCCTTGTGGTAAACAGTATATAGGTCAAATGGGACACTGCATCAATCACCGGCTGAGAGAACACTCATACAATGTCAAGAAAAATGTGCGTGACAGTAGGCTTGAATGTCATTGCAGTTCGCGTGACTGTGAACCGTCGTTTGCTCAGTGTACCGTTTCCAGCAGAAGCGGTGATCAACTAACACGTAAATAATTGAGGCTGAAAAGATTTCGCGACTTGGCTCTGTGTGTATCAGCACACCTTCTGTACACTTGTCAGACAGTTTACTTTCTTCCTAAGGGTGCGAATTGCGCATGTGCAATGCAGTGACTGACAGCTATAAACATGGGCTAGCAAAAATAAAGCTTTTTGTTAAAGAGTTGCCGCATGTCTCTCGTCTTAACTCTTGTGTTGTTGCCTACATCTGCACAGCAATTCAGTGCCTGAACGACCAGCTACAACTACGCTACAGGTGTTGCATATCGGGAGAAGGGTTGAATATTGCTCTACACTGCAAAAGTTGCCGTTGCTATCCGCGGATGACGAATACGGAAGTTCTGGCCTTGAAAAAACCAAATTAGAATGCGAGCTTTTGGAAGCGGTGTTAATCGAAAATTCTGGACCTGATAACTAGGTTAGCGCCACTTCACAGGCACTTTTAAACAAAGAAATGCAACTCATGAGTAGCCACAAATAAGCTGGTTTGTTAATTCTGCTTTTGTTTCTTCTTAGGCTACCTAAACGCGAAAAACTTTGTCACTCGATTCAACCGCTCGGCCAAAACCAAGCATGAGAAGATGATTTTTTTCTCCTGAGGGGTACCACATTTCGAAAGATATGCATCAAATGCATCTGAAAAGTTAATCATTTCGGTGCAATACATGCATTGTTACAAACATTACAAAAACTTGAAAAAATGTGAATGATACTTAGTACCCACAGCTTCCAATTTATCGGGGCTCAATGTCGGCTTCTCAACAGCATTGCCGTCCTTCAAGCATCGACAAGGAGCCCCTGTGATACTCCTACACCGAGCGCCAGGGCTCCCCACATCAGTTATGTCAGTTCTTTGCAGAACAGGGAATCCCGGCGATGGCACTGGAACAGGCCCCAGTTATCGTTGCCAATGTATACAACATTTCCTAGGTGTACCTGCAATAAAAGATGGCAGAGACACATTAAGACAGCTTGCGTGTGGGAATGTGAAAGCACCTTTAGTCAACCAAATGGCTGCAATGTGACGTGCACAGTGTGACACGCACTAGGCACACCTTAAGTCAGCCAGAACCAAAGAGCTGCCGTGGCGTAAGGGAAGCGTGCTCCTTTCACATTCGAGGTTTCTCTTCCTACCCAGTCTGCACAACTTTCTTATTAAAGCAAGTAATTTGCTTTGTTTACATGAACCTACCTAAATTTCGCATTACTCCAAGCGTTTTGATGTGCTTTTATTGCTTGTGCAATAGGCCATCGGTTTTATGTCAATAAGTGCTGGTAGCAAAAAGAAATATGTCTAACCGTGCGATAAATGTAACCGGAAATGGCAGGTACGTCCAGTGGCATTAGTGTGGGGGCTGCACACAAAATTATATAGCTTACCCTGTTTCAAATTTATTTTAAAGAGCAGTTTCAGTGAGCCCAAGTAGAGTCTTTCAGCTTTTTGCAGTGCAGAAACCGGTACAGTTTGTGCCAGCCAACCAGATGAAGAGCTCTCCTAGTAACTGTCTCTAATCACCCTCTCAGCAATTAGTGGTAGCCAAAGTATAGCTTGTATCTCTACAACTGACACATGTCCCATTTCCTTAATGTGGTATTCGTCACTGATTTTGATGGTCAATTGGTTGCCATAGAGGAACAATCGAAATTTGGCGCGCAGCACCAGTCGTGTAAGTGCATTGGCAAGTGGCACGAACATATTTCTCCCTTGAGTGAATTATGGTGCTTCCCTGGGCACATGTTGAGGCACCAGCCAGTCTGCCCCATGTACATTTGACTGAATATATACATGATCAAAGGAACAGACTATGCTACCCCTGACGAACACAACACAAATTGGGTTGCATCTTTACCTCAGCAAGCCTCAATTCTCATGTGGACTGCTATGCACGCACATTTCCAGCGAAAAATAAAGTAGGCAGGATATGCACGACAGTTCACAAGTGAATTCAGAAAGGCGAGCAGGCAAGGGAGGTTTGCTTGGTTAAAGATGCCACCAAATTTGTCTAGTGTGTATGAGAGGCAGCTCACTGTATTTTTTTCACAACTGGTCAAATGTACACAGAGCAGACTGGCCGGTAACTAAATGTGCCAAATAAGTTCCCATATTTCACTCAAGAGACCAGCTTGCTCATCCAGTTTGGCCGTGCATTGTCGCGATAGGACTTCAGGCTGAATTAAGATCATCTGTTTTCACCTACGGTGAAAAATTGACACGAGAGATCAGTGAGGCATACCACACAAACAAGACATGCGAGCCAGACCCCATGATCAATTCATGAAATAAAAGGCGTCCTTTCTAGATGACAAGTGATTGAAGTTAGTCTGCGCCCATATTTACTTTCCTTTTTACACAAATATCATTTATTGTGATTTTATGCCTTTATATTACAACTTACGCCTTCCCTCTGAACAAAATTGTGCACAACATAAGCACACATCCAGTGTTGCTATTTTTAATCCTTCCATCAAAATAAATGGTCAGTTAGCAGCAGTCATGTTGTATGGTACCCTTTTCCTCCCCATGTAAATTCTATCCTGAAAAGTTACATGAACTGACCGGCAAACTCATACGTACACTACAAATTTCACCTAGCAAACACGGCTGGTTCTTAGAAAATGCACAAATACGGTGATAGGTATCTGTTGGCATACTGTAGCAATAGTAAGTGCCAGTTAGCTTCAACACTAGACAGTTTTAGTATAGCATATGCAACTAATAGCGTACGCCTATACGCTATAGTACAGCGTACGCTAAACAGCACACATTTATTAGTTTTAGTTGGCCTGCGAGATCTTCCGATCTCAGAGGCCATATGCCATCGTCGCACCTATCTCTCGACTTCACTGACAGGTGGCGCTGATATATGTCAGTTTCCCTCGTTAGGCTTCGTGTCGTTCGAAATGAGAAGCGATCTCGAAAACTCCACAAGGTTAACCATATTACACTGTTGTCAAAGCGGCCTGATGGTAAGCGAAAGTTGCTTACACAGTCATTTTCTACGAACGAAGCGAATTCTGCAAAAGCCACGCCAAATTCAATTCGAAGTGGGCAGCGGGGACCACCGCCATGTTTAACGTAAACTACGCAAACCACGCACAGACGGTAATGCTAAATCTGAGAAATAGCATGCATACGCTAGAGGTCGGATAGCGTTCTGCACATGCGCAGTGATGACCCACTATTTTATATCGTACGCAATGACATAGCGTACGCTAAACTAAAACTGTCTACTGCTGCAATACTTCAGCTGTCAGGCATCTACAGTGCTTATGACACCACAGAAGTGTAAGTGCACAACAAAAACAAGTGGCGCATCAACCATAAATTTGACTTGAGAGTAGTGACAACATAGGCCGTTTCGTGTAGCTAAAACACTAGCCAATATGTAGAAAGTATATGCACAAGTATACATACCTATAGATATTTGCCTACCTAACTTAAAACTATAAGAGTTGCAGTGCATATGATGCTTATTCTAGACACTGGTATTTTTGACAAAAATACTCTTAGAATCAGATATAATGCTTTTTCAATTCATCCAGCCAGTAAATGAAGTCGTACACATATCATTATAATTTGGACTTGCAGGTTGAACATATTCTGACCTGAGCAGCGCCAAGCAGAATGAATAGACCGAATGCACACTGTGCTGACCAAATACACAGGATGAAACAGAAAATATGCAAAGGGACCCCAAAGTATTAGAAATACTTCTTGACAGCTGTAGAATTAGGGCTTGTTGGTTGATTGTCACTATTAAAATTACACTAAAGCCAATAAGACTGTTCTGTATGGTGTAGTTGAAATCAAATTCATTTGACGAGCAACATTGCAATAACCAGCAAACATGGCAAGAGCAAGCAGACATGTGCGAAATAGTGTGCTTTTTTAATAATAGAGCATCAATACAATGAACTACCTACCAGTTAGCTATGTGTTCTATGCTGTATTGACTTGAAAAAAGAGAAAAATAATGTAACTGGACATAGACTCGCAACTCCTCAATGCCTACTTGCATGAATGGGGATAGCTTGCCAAGAATATTAAAAAATGGGAGAGAAAAAAGCAGGCTTACTAGAAAACACTTCAGAACTGTAGTAACTGCAGCACAGTGAATACTGGCCTTAATGTATCATTTCAAGAAGTTTGAGCTCATCAAATGTGTATTTTCCAGTGGCAGTTATTCTTGAAACAAGACAGAAATAATCGTGAATATGAATGTTAAACAATGGTAAGCACACTGTGTGCTTACACCTATGACATATCTGGCCCATTACACTTTGAATTCTTATATGCGCAGAAGCTGCACAAGAGTGTAGTGTAAACACTAAAAATTCGGAAATAAAATCCTACAGCATAGGAAACAGTTTCAAAACAAGAAAACCAAAATGAAAAGTAATAAATAGTGTGTACTAAGCAAAATTAAAATGTAACTTGCAGCCAAGCGATTGATGCAAGAAAAAATACTTATCAGGACATGTTAGGTCTACTTTTATATAGAACACAATAAGGTGTGCATAACAGCTATGAACACAAATAAACAGCAAGTTGCATAAATATTTGGCCTATTTAGTAAGCTGTGTTGACTAATGTCGATTAACTTATCCACAAATGATACCAAGATGCTACTTTTTGGAACACGTACACTACATACATACCTGACCCGACCATCCAGATTATACGTTGCACTACGGCAGGCATAGCCAAGGGGTCTGGTGGCTCCTCCGTTATGTAGGCACTGTTATGGGTCACAGCCTCGCCACTATAAAATAAGTTCTGTGTTAACTTATAGCAGTGGCACACAGCTTTATAAAGCTGTCAAATTGTCTGGACATGCATGGAGCATCTAAATATAGTCACAAAAACAATGTTTGCATTATTGCAGGGTGGCAACAGAGCAAAAAGTAGAAGTCACTGATGAATGTCTTGATAATGGGGACCCTTTGATCACAGTAAAATTATTGACACGCAGCAGCACATAGCAAAGAAATGTTTGTTTACAAAACAATTCATTTTTTTTCATGACTCAGTGTAACTTTCCCCTGTCATGTTTAGTTACGTATAAGGTATGTCAAAACATCTTGTCTTAAAAAGTAAGTTGGACTAGTAGCAAGCTGTGATTGCTTAAATTTTTTTTTCTCTAAAGCTGCCGTAAACCGAAAACTTCGTAAGCAGATATTATTTACAACGTTGAGGCAAGGAAACATGGCATTGGACAAGTAGATATGAAACAAGTTTCCTTGCCATGTAAGCAAGGAAACGTCATTGCTATAAGAATCGGTAAAGAGGCAAATGAGTCATTATGCAACTTCAGGAGAAAAGCGGGAGCTCACGCGCCGCACGCACATGATGAACACGATTATTTTCGAACGTTATATTTCTCATCGGAAGAAAACGTTATCAAGATTTTCAATTTCGCATCGAAGCAATAAACTTGCGTAACTAAGCGCTGACAACCAGCGTTCAGCAAGCATCAGCACAGGTATCACTGTTGTCGCGGGACTTCTATTTCATACGCTCGCGCACGCTATGCACACGAGAAGCTCACACAACACGCGCGTAGTTAGCCAGCACGATTACTTACCTTTTGAATGGTACGACGCGGTCGCGAAGCACTCTCCAAGTTGCCGGTGCTGCGTCGACGATGTTACTCCCCGCATACATGCCGCTGCGTAGTGGACGAGCTGAGGCGCGCTAACACACATTCTTTGCGACGTCCACCCAACTTTCCAGAACGAGAACAAAGAGACCGCACTCCACGGCATAAAATCGTTGGGCCACATTTGCCTGGCGCGCCACGCATACGGCGAGTTTGCAGCGTGACACAAGGTATCTTCAGGCACTTCTGTGCACGCTAACTGCGACCTACTTCATAGCAGCAAACACAAAAACACACGATCAAACAAACGCGACGCTCGTAGCACCCCGCACATACGACCGCCATCACAGAACACGGAGGAAAAACAATAGCGCCACCTGCATACTTGTGTGAATGTTGTGGCCTCTGTGATGACAAAAATATTAACCAGTACACTCGCATACTAAAATTTTGTGCCGGGTTACCCACAACTACGTATAGATGTTGCGAGACAAAATAACTGTAGAACAATCTATATTTTACACTATAGTTTGGCGTAGAAAGAAATTCTAAAACGTATTTTACCTTTGAATTGCTTCCGCCATTTGCAGCCAGCATAAGCATGGCCTTCGAGATCAGCTTCGATTATCCTTATCAAGCCGTCGCTGTGGCCTGATTTGAACGGTTTGGGCTGTCTCGAAGCTGTCTCGAAGCCAATCCATGACGTTTAGCGATGCTGCCTACTTTTCCTACGCCGTCACTTAGTTTTAGATAACTTTCTGATGTCGTGAACATGAATTGTTGCCTCAGGAATTGTTGACACGATATCGGAGGTACAGATGTGCAGTGTTCGATGTTTTCGTGTGCGTTGTAACTGTTTCAAGTGGAAAGGATCAAATCCACGAGGGTTGATAGCTCGTGTGGCGCAGGTTACACCCGTATCGTCCGCATTTCCTTTCGT
This sequence comes from Dermacentor silvarum, assembly GCF_013339745.2. Lineage (NCBI taxonomy): Eukaryota > Metazoa > Arthropoda > Arachnida > Ixodida > Ixodidae > Dermacentor > Dermacentor silvarum. The sequence goes on from NC_051157.2 coordinate 163,787,657, forward strand.
GTCGGTGTGTTGAATGTGCGCGGGTTTTACTCCTGTCGTCCGTACCTTCTGTGTTTATCGTGCGGCTCGCGAAGATTCCTCCTAAAAAAAAAAACATGTCTGCTGCGTGCATGTGTCCTGTGTGGTGTGTGAAACAAATGTGCGTTGGTGTACGGTGTGTTTGCAGCCCTATTGGTGGCTTATAGTCCTTTGCTCTAGTGCCGTTTCTATGATGTAAACTATACTTGAACTGAAAAAAATGCACTGTTTTTTATATGGACAAGTAGATATGATCTGTGTGTATCCACTGTGCAGTGTGCATGTGTTCGTCATTTTTATGCAGCTCGTATCATGGGGCTTGTGCCTATTCATGATGGCCCTTGCTTAATGTTTCCACTTTTAGGGGCATGTGGCGTGCAAGCAGTCACAAAGTCTTGTGCATTTGGTGTGGAAGAAGGGAATACTTTTATGCGTAACTTTGTCTACTATAGGTGAACCGTTGCAACAATTAGCATTTTTTCCATGTGAATGCTTCTGCCATTTGATATAATTTGTAGCAGATCTTATCTGTGGAGAAGCATAATAAACATAATTTAACATGGTGTTCCTTAGAAGATATTAATTACTGCATAACCACTATACATCTCCATACCTCACTGTATGATAAAGATGAATGTTCAGTTGAAAATTACAATATCTTATAGTTCCATGAACGTATACATGCGAAATGCTACAGCAGCCTGGCATCACATTAATGTCAATATTGGTGACATCCGGCAACGTTCTGGGAACGTGCTGTTTTGTAACGTTGCTACATTGATACCATTTACACGTTAAATTGATGTTTACACGCAACGTTGACACAACGTGGGTGTCAGGACGTTGCTGTGACATTTATTTATGACATCACTTGAACGTACAGCTGGCAACGTACATTCAACGTTGAGGTTGGCTGTTTAACGTTGCCTGACATTTGTTACAATCAGGCAACGTTTACGCTACGTTCTGTGTTACTTGGGAACCTTGGGTTTCACGGCTTGTGCAAAATTCACAGAGCAGGCGGAGTCCCGGTCTCTCGAGTCTCGCTGGCCGTTCAATTGGTTGACATCTTTCTGAACTGAAGTGATCAAGGGTCCAATTCTCGTAGTAGTCCTAGTTGTCGCCTGCTTCGCTGAAGGTGAGTGCGTCCTTCAAAACCGTCGCAATTGATGTTGGCAGCCTCCTGTTTGTCACTGTGCATACAATAGTTTACCACGGACCTCCGCCAGTCACGTTATTGTATGTTGCACGATATATTCCATTCTAAGGTTTCAATCGGACACTTCGCTGACAGTGCTAGTACGAATTAGTAATTGAATAATTAATTTCTTAGTACTAATGGGCGCCACTAACCAGAAGTTATAGCTGTGAGCAGACCAATTGGATAATTATTAATTAAATATTTAATACTAATATTTGCTACTAATCAACAGTTGTAACAGTCAGCAGGCCAATCGGTGCACTTCCTTTCAAATAGTAGGAATAAATCCAAGGTAACTTCTCTTGATATATACAAACTCTCAGCACTTTATTTCGGGATAAAAGAAAATAAAGCTAGCACATTTTCTTTCCTCAGAACAGCACATTTAAAACTGCTGTGTTGAAACCTACATGACCTTTGCTCACTTGCTCGCCCTACTAGCGAACAGATTTTACTTCTACATTGTAGGAACGTTCTCGCTGCAGGAATCGCGCACAAAAATGCATTCGCGTCACCAAATAAAATTTGATGATACGAGTCGTAAACTCCTCAAAATGCACACGGCATAAAACACGCACAAAAGTGTCGCGAAAAGTACCGAGACTGCAGCAAAACACGCATGTATACGCACTGCCAAACCACGTGAACAGCACCCTTCCTCGGTGTGCTGACCGATTAAAGAGCGACAGCAACGCCTCGACACGCGAAAATCGGTGGTGGGTCCACACAGTCACAGAAGTTCGAAAACTGAACCTAGTATAGTCACATTCGTTAAGAGTGGGATATTTTGTTATAACCTTGCATTCGGAGTGCATCGCAATAGACTGCGAATTCTAAATGCGCACGATGAAATACACAGTATGGATAAAGTTGCTCCAAAGGCAAACACTCACCAGAAAAAAACAGTGTGCACAACATTACACAGGTCAGATTCATTTCTGCTTCGGGAAAATTTTGGGGTTACAGGTATCCTTCAGTGTGCTTGGATTGCCGTTTTACTCGCCGTTTATGGTCAGCAGATTTTAACGTCTGTAACAGTCGTGCGGAACACCTGCGCGTCTGACAGGAAAAGAGCACTCGTGTCTTGAAAACTGCACTCGTGTGCCGTTTCGTTCTCGTCCCTTGTTTGTCGCGCTATTCTCCATCTGTGCTTCCACCAACTTGCCCAGCTTCAGCACTTTTGAGTCTTGCGAAACTTCTTTGCTTTCACCGCATCTCATTAAGTGACGTTCTTGGAACACGAAGGTGAACGATATCAGTAAAGTATTATTGATGTGCTATGTTTTTTACGTTTACTTGGCTGTGCTAAAGCTACCGACACTGTCAACGATCTGTAAATTCCAGCATTAGTCATTATTCAGCAAAGTGCAGTCAGCTTTCTAACTTTATTGGCATGTCCTTGCTTTGCGCATGGTAGGAAGTTTTTCGTAAGAAATCAGTCAGAATTGCACTGCCAGAACATTGTACTTTTCAGTCATATGTATGTGTATTTTGGCTCAATATTCTTGTAATTATGTGTCCATAAGACAGGAAAGTCTCTAAGGTAAATGACCGAGACGCCCTAGCTTAGCAGTGAAACGTTTGATAACGGCACATAGAATATGTTTCGGAACACTAAAGCAGGTACAACCCTAATAGAAGATGCGAAGCAACTGCCAGAAAAGACTAATTACTGACTTGCGTTGACCACGGTACAGTCGTGGCCAAAGTACAAAATACGTCGCCACACAGGAATAGATAACCGTGCTCACGGGGCTGAATTTTGTTGTTAAAATTAATACGCTACACTCGATGCACACAGCAAGAAGTGAGCTAGATCGCAAATAGGCCACTCAAGAAACATAAACAAAACATACTCAGCTGTAGAAGGAACTGTGTAATGATTCAGTTATTCGGAATTTAGAGCAATTTCTGTTTTCACTGCAGCTACAAAGCAAGACACTCCTTAGCTGGCAAGACGCGTGCTCTACCAACGCCTTCTAGATAGCAGGTCTGTGCGTTTTGCTTTACGAAGTCATGATACTTGGACCCCACTTACCGTCGCGAATCCCGGTGTGACGGAAGCAGTGAAGTGAAAATCATCGCGGCATAGTCGGTAGCGTCCCCATTAAATTTTATGCCAGTCGGGCGAGGTAGCCTGACGTCACGGATCGAAGTGCGCCGGCCTTCTGCTATCTAGGAGGCTTTGGCTCTACACATTTGCCGGAAGTCTAGCACGTCGGGACGTCGACAGCAATATGCAGCTCGCAAGGGCTGCCATTTGCGTCGTCGGCTGATGTTGTGGCTGCGCTCTTCTTTGTCATGTATCCCTGCAACGCACTGCGCATGCACGATTGTAGTGTCCTACAAACCTTGGGCTTCGAAGCCACAACAACACGAACCCAAGAAACCTTCACGATACCTCGTCACGTCCAGGACAGGTATTACATTGCCCCTATACCACGCAACATGGACCCTAACGTACACTCCGGAAGGAGGAAAGCGAGGGCCCAGTACATAGAGAAAACATTCAGGTTTCCTACCACGGCCCGTTTTACGGACGCCGCTATGTACGGAACGAAGAATAAGGGCGCAGTGGCAGTGGTCTGCGACCGCCGAGGCCTCATCTCCAGTGCATCGACCCGCCCCTGCACGATCACGGAAGGCGAAGAGCTGGCCATCGCGTTAGCCATCCGCGAAGGCCAACACGCAAACAAAGCACTGACGATCCTCACGGATTCCCAGCAGGCCTGCCGCAACTTCCTACAGGGAAGAATCGAAAGAACTGCGGCACAAGTCCTAGCGCAAATACCAAAGGAGGACACTGACGACAACACCATCTAAACCATCATTTGGATACCGGGCCACGCTGCCATCACGGGTAACCTGTATGCCGACAGAGCAGCTCGAGAATTTGACATAACCGAGCACTCATCACGCTGACTGCAGATGACCCTGACCCAGTTGACCCCGAGTATTCAGCAATCCTGAACTACCACAGAGGGAGTCGCTTGGGATATCCCCCACCCCATCGAATACTAATGACTGAGGGTGCCGCTGCCTGGCGTAGGCTCCAGACAGGCACTTACACGAACCTACACATATTACATCGCACGCACCCCACAGCCTACAGGGACGAATGCCCGTGGTGCGGGGCCACACCAACCCTATACCACATCACGTGGGAGTGCACGCTACACAACATAGAACACCATGACACGAACACCACGAGGGAGCAATGGGAGGCACGGCTGTCCAGCTCTGCCCTCGACGACCAGCTCAAGGTGATCCAGAGAGCAGAGAAGATGGCAAGAGCCAGCGGAGCCCTGGACTAGGGGCCCTGACCATTAGCGATGCCCCATCGGGGCAAGGCAAAAGTCTACTTTTGTAATAACGTTTATCTATCTATCCTATCACTGTGAATGGGCCAATACTTCCGAGCTGCATCATAGGCGATTCACTTGCTTTCTTGTACTTTGCAAAATTACCCTTGTTTGATAAATTCAGTAAGCCCTGCTGTTCGTCTTGGGCCTGTCGTCCTTTATCAAATACAATAAGATGACCAGCATGGGTTCAACCCGGAGAAATTCAAGTGTAGTTCTGCGGTCGGAAGAAATTGGAATAGTGCCAAGACTTATGACGTGACGTGTCTCCTCAAAGCAATTGACCGCCTAAATGGAGTACCTAGTGATCATGGCAAACAGGCCAAGATCAACGCAGTGCATGGCTGGTTTTAGGGCACCTTGCGGAGTTTTTACCGCAAAGGAGCAACTTCGACGTCTACTTGGATCGTTACAAGCTCTACGACGGAAACCAACCTCCACTGCAAATGTTCAGTGATTTCGTCGAAGAAAAGAAGATTGTTGCTACGTGCAACTTCTGGAAATTTATCGACAACGGCGTTTATAGCCGTGTCATCGTGGGACTTCAGGGCAGCGTCATTTGATGGAAGCTGCTGTCAACAGAAGACGACAAAGGTGCTCACCTTTGATCAGGCCTGCAACCCAGCACTGGAAATGTAGTGCAAGGTCAAATGAAGGAACTGCAGTGCGCAGATAATAACGAGACAGGCGGGGATACATAGGACGTCACTGCCAGCGGATGTCTGCTACCCCGGAAGGTAAAAAGAACTGTCTGTCTAGGAAATCCTTTATCACATGCATTAATTAATACATTAGGTGTGGTGCCATGCACGATGTACGAAAATGTCCGCATCTCAAAAGCATTTGCTTTAAATGTTCAAAGAAGGGCCACATAGCTAAATTGTACAAAAAACAATGTAAACGTCTAACAATGGTATACCAAGCCAGATACTAAAGGTAATTCTTCGAAGTTGACTCAGCGTGATAAGTAAACGCTTACTCGGTAAGCTTGATGATTTACAATAAGGAAGCTACAGAAATTCTGAAAATTTTCTCCTAGTGTATACATAGATTTTCTCGGCTGTGACTTCGCTTTTGTTTACTTATGCTTACTTGCTTTTCATAGGTTGTGCGTGTCTACCTATGGCCTTTCTTATGGCAAAGAATGCTTAGCCTTTTGGAGACAATTGTCAGCTTTTACCGCCGCATCCGGACCCTTCAAAGAAATTCTACAAATTGATCCAGAACGCCGGGCTAGAGTGCACCTCGAAGAGTGGGCAAAAGGGAACACCAGCTGCTGTAGTAGAGCGTGAGGTGTTGCGTGAGGGGAAAGTGTATCACCGTGTAGCCATGTGACCCTCGCTGTCGCTCTCGCAGGCCTGTGTTTCGCACGCATCCCCTTTTTCACGCAAGCTCTCGTCTGCATCTTAATTGCACCTCGGTAAGACCCAATAAAAATGCGCTCGCTTGCCTGCAAGTAGATCATAACTATATTTACCCTCAGTCGCATTCCATTGAATATTGGGCCATCCTAAAATCTCAAGTTGGGCCACACCGAAATTTCAAGTTGGCCAACCTCAAAGTTGATGTTGGCACCTACAAATTTCAGTTGCGCCACACCCATCCCCACACTTCAATTTGACCCACCGCTAAATTAAAGCTTGGCCACATGCGAATTTCAAGTTAAGCCACCCCCAAATTTAGGTTGGCCCACCTTTAAATTTCAGTCTGCCCACCCGCAAATGTAGGTTTTCCGACATCTAATTTTGAAGTTGGTGTGCCCGCAAATTTAGGTTGGCCCACCCTCAAATTTCAGTTTGCCAAACTCCTACCCTAAACTTCAGTAAGGCCACCCCCACACCCAAACTTCAAGTTGACTTGCCCCTAAATTGAAGTTGGGCCACATGCAAATTCCAAGTTAGGCCACCCACAAATTTAAGTTGGCCCACCCTTAAATTTCAATCTGCCCACCCTGAAATGTAAGTTTGTCCATGTTCAAATTAGAAGTTGGCGCTCCCGCAAAATTAAGTTGGCCCTCCCCCAAGTTTCAGTCAGCCTACACCAAAATTTCAAGTACACCCACCCCAAATTTCAGTTTGCCGACCCCACCCCCAAATTTCAAGTTGGCCCACACTCAAACTTCTAGATAACCCAAGCCCAAATTTCAAGTGGGCCCACTCCCAAATTTTAATTGGCCCACGCCTACTATAAGCTTCCCCATGCATTTTCAAATAATTTTTATGTATATTGTTCCTTATCACTTACAAAGGTGCAAAACATCAACATTTACACTATTACCACAATTACTTGTCAACTTTGCAAATCACACATTTTTCTCCAGGTACAATGCATGAGACCTTCCATGTGACAGAGCTGGGGTACTCGCCAAAGAATGCTTACACATAAAAAATTTGCTTGTGACGGTCGACTCGCATTCAAAATGAGTTTAAACGTAATCAATGTCCAATACTAGAACACAGGAAAAGATTGAGCCGGTGTGGTCGGTGTTCGTGTCGTATGGTTTGCTAGTAAAGGTGGTGACTTACAACGATCCTCAGTTTTAATGTCCCGAATAACACGAAACACACATTAACAAACTAGTGTACCTACACTAGGTATTTAAGCATTAACAACCTACATTCTACATCATCAACAACCTACACCCTAGATTAGCATCTTAGCAGATTAGCTCTCTTATCATACGCAGTCGAGGCATGTTCCAAGTGCGTCACATAGACCATAAAAAAGCTCTGTTGAAGCCACTGTTAACAGATCAGAGACGTCGCTACGCGAAAAGTATGCAGTGCAAGGTCAGCAACCTGTGTTTTTTTAATAAAGGTTCGCCGCAGTCACCTCCGGGTAAAACTCCCGGTGAACTCTTTCTCTGTATGAAGGTTAAAACTCACTTTATTATTTTTAGACGAAACTCAGGCAATCCAGAATTGTGCAAACAGTTCAAACAAGCTTCCAGTAAACGACACGTGCATAACTTGTTGGGTGTGTCAGTCTTTATAAATTAGTGAGGACTGAAACAATAAAATAGTTTACAGCAAAATTGATCCAGGTTGTATGGATTATTTTTTGGGTTGCGCTCAGAACCGTGTACGATTTTTACATTTTAATTATTGGAGACCCACGAGCTTGCTAGTAAGATAAGTGCTGAATCTATTGGAATTTACCTGATCTGTTATGACCAAATAACACCCCGTTTGAAGGGACGCGCACTAGAACTGTTGGAAATATTGTTAATGGTGACAGTGATAATAGTTCATCAGCAAGCTCCAGAAGAACACTTTACGAAGCATTCGGGTCCAGCGACCACCAGCCCTCTGCATCTACAGTTGACAGACAAGGCGTTTATTTGTCCATGTTCGAAGGTATACTAGTTTTTGCACTCTTTGGTTGTATACACCTGTATGAAACTAAAATGGGGATGAGTGTTGTGTCTCCGATATGCTGTGTCATATATCACTGCAACGTATTGCGGATGCACAATCGCAGTGTCTTATCTCTAAGGCTTGGCTTGCATACTAGAGCCGCACCCTTGTTCGCATGTTCTTGCCAAATTACCGTCACTCAATAAGTTCAGTTAAGCTCTGCTGTTCGTCTTGCACCAGTCGTACGCCGACTTAAAATTTGCGACATCTCTAGCCACAATGTCACAAAGCCACGACAGCACTGCAACACTTTAGTACAGCCGCACAGACACAGCTGCACGGCCGCTTTTCTTTGATGTACGCGCTGCGCGGCGGCGCCCACCAAAGCCCTGCGTTACTGCGCCAAGGAAACATATTGACGCGACAAGATGTGCCCTTTGCTTGGACGGAAGACCAAGATCAGGCCTTCACCGAATTGCGCAAACGCCTTCAATCCGCTCCAGTGCCGACGCATTCTGATGATACTGCCACAACTGAAATCCACACACACGCAAGCAACGTAGGACTCGGTGCCATTCTGGTTCAATGGCAAGACGGCGCAGAACGTGTAATTGCGTACGGCAGCCGTAGTCTCACAAAAGCAGAAGGCCAAATATTCAACCACCGAAAAATAATGTTTATTAGTCGTATTGGCCATCAGCAAGTTTCGAACCTATTTATACGGCCGGCCATTTCGAGTGAACAGTGACCACCACTCACTCTGCTGGCTTGCCAATCTACGAGACCCATCAGGTCGCCTCGCTCGTTGGAGCCTCCGCCTCCAGGAATACGACATAACTGTTGTCTACAGATCCGGCCATAAGCATAGGAACGCTGACTGCTTTTCACGTTCTCCTATTCCCTTGGCATCTTCCCACTTCGAGCTAGATTTTTCGTTTCTTGGTGTCGTCGACGTGGCGCTCATGGCTGACTATCAATGTGCAGACTCTGAGCTGATTCCAGTCAACCGATATTACGGGCGGAAGCTTGCTATTAAAACTTGCGAGCACTTATTCTGTATTCTAACAAGGCCCCGGGCAATACAGATGTGTCTTTCGAGTAGCAGCGGGATATTTGCTTTTGTAATACTCTCATAGTCGTCGAATGCGTCGCAGGTTAGTAGGGTCAATACGCTGCTCTTTGGCGGCACCGAGATGTTCTCATCGACAATCCTCAAGGCGTTGATATACGTGTTGGCAGTGCTGCTCCCTTCCAAGACCTGCGCGGTCGAAAACGTTACCCGCGACTTTTGTATGATAATCACGGCTCCATTACCCTATAGAAAGCCTATTCCCAGATTTAGGGCCCTCAAACAGCTTGGGATTATAAAGAAATCTCCGAGGTACGTAAACCCACGAATGCTCACTCGCGCTGTGTATCTTCCTACCGGGGTTAACAGATGGCCTCCTGCAGTGCGAATCTGCGACCCAATCCACTCGGTAGAAACTTTCTTCAGCTTGTAGGCAAGGTCCATGCTCATAACTAAGGTGTCCGCTTCAGTGTCGAATGACGTAGTTATTGCTTTGTCGTCTACGGTGGCGGGAATGTTCAGCGTTACTACATTTCGTACGGTGTATGATTGCATCTGCGTCGTTCTGTTTTCGTCGCTGTCGTCGTAGTGGAGGATCTTGCGTACAGTCGACGTCAGCGGCCTCACCTCCGGAGGCCGCTAAACTCAGTTTTCCCGACCCACCGGGCTAGGCGAGCGGCATCTGAGAGCGCCACGAGAGAAGGCTTGGCTTGGTGATGGTGACCTGTAACGAGCAGGAGACGACGAACGGGCCTCTTGCCACCGGTGATCAACATTGCGACGATTCGAGACGAAACTCTCTATTTCCGGCGGCCGCTCACCAGGTCGTGGATGAGGTGCATTCGGTGAGAATCCACGGAGCCCCAAATGACGATAAGGACACATTCTGCATATGTGCCCAGCCTCGCTACAATGAAAACAAAGGGGCTTGTAGCCTGTGGTGCGCCAGACGTCGCTCTTCCTAGTCCTTGCTTCGGTTTTTTTTTTGCGGTGGGCTGCGAGGTCTGAAGCTTACGTCCATTTGTTGAGCGGGGTGTACCATGCTGTACGCACTTGAGGGTGGTGCATGGCGTACTGCTTCAACGTGACTCATTTCAGCACGCGGTTCCTGCTGTTGCGCATCGTACTGTCCAGGAACGTGGGCGGCCTGTCAGACCTAGGCGCGCACCATTTCCGCAATGGAAAGTTGTCCCACAGGGGCAGCGGTCGTGGGCATCTTCTACAGTTCCTCCTTGATGGTAGCCCTGATGAGTTCTCGCAAGGCGCCGATGTCGTTACCGAAGGTAATGGCAGAGAGCTCCCTTGAAATCACGGCGTCGCCGTTGTATTGTTTGGCCCACTGTTGAAGGGTCTTTTCCATGGTAATGGCTTTGTCATGAAATTCTGCAAGTGTCGTCGGCGGATTTCGAATGAGACCAGCAACGATTTCCGCTTAGACGCCGCGCATTAGGTGGCACACCTTAGTTTCAGTCATAGAAGGGTCCGCACGTCGGCAGGAGCCGATTCATGTCTTCTACGGACACCGTCACCAGTTCATTCGGGCCATGAAATCTCGCCTCCATTGCTAATTCCGCCCTCTCCTTCCTGTCCGCCCTGGCGAAGGCATTGAGGAACTGCCGACAAAATTCTTCCCATGACGTCAGTGTCACCTCGAGGTTCTCAAACTGTGTTTTCGCGGAATCTTCAAGAGGGAAGTACACGTAGCGTTGCTAACGCTCGTGGGTCCAGTCGTTGAGGTTGGCGACCCGGTCAAAATGGTCAAGCAAGTGGTCGGCGTCCTCTGAAGCACTTCCGTGGAACGGATTCCGCGTCCGGGTGTGATTGACGACCACGTGCGATGCTGCAGTAGCAGCATCGCACGTGGCACCCTAGGCAGGAGGTGGTTGGTACGTCATTCTAGTTCGTTCGGGTAGTAGACCGTACTGTGGCTGGAGTCCCTGGAGACGTCGGCTGCTACGTACGTGCACAGGGGTAAGCTCGGCCGAACTACTCGCCGGGCTTAGGTCTGGGGTACGCTCCAGAGATCTTAGCTACGACCGTGCCAAGCACCTACACCAGAAATGTCACCGAGCTAGTAGAGCTAAATTAGTTGACCAGCGACAGATTGGCAAAAAAAACGTCTGTCTTTAGCAATGGCTGGTCCTCGGAGAGCGCGCGCGCAACCACGAACGTCGTCGTTCTCGCTTCAAGCGGGCAGTGTCATCACGTGCCCGCTTATGTCTTGTCAATATGATTTTCGTCGCCACTTTCCATAGTTGGCGATAATGTCCGCCTCTAAATAGCAGCGTACGAGGCGATAGACAGGTCCTGGGTATACGAAAAATCAACGTACTTCATGCAAGCGGAAAAGTATAGGAATACGTATTTGTTTATCGTGTGGGCACTTGAACAAAACGCTATAGAAACGCTAGTTTTTATCGCATTCCCGCCGTGACTTTTGCCAAATTTTTGTCTGTCTCCGAAAACTACTCTGCGTAGGTACGTGCATCCAGATGAACTTTTGTTGGTCTTTCTTGCGTCAGTAGCTCAGCTACCGTCATCGACATTCTTTACATAGACAGCAAGCGATATGGTTGAAATATTTTTCAATTTCATTCAGAAACTTGCAATTACATTATCAAACAAAATCAAAAGTTCTACAAAACGTTCTCACCCGAATGTTATCAACATCGAAATTTTTTCTGTGACTTGGGATGTAATTACAGCAAAAACACACGAGATCAAGAAAGAAAGAGACAACACGAAGCAGGACTCACAACGGTTGATTTAATGAAACGAAGGCCGAGCTTATATTCGCCAACTGACCTTCACCACTCACTTTTAAGTTTCTCTGTGAATTCTTTCAGTATAAAAATTTCGTTTGCTCACTGTCCATATTCTGGAATCTTACGCTCATTAGATGCACGTCAAAACACAGTTGCAACAATTGTGGTGATGTCGGTTGCCTATAAAGTATCGAACTGAGACAATGCACCGTAGGTTGTCATCACAGAGGTAGAAAACGAAATTGAGGTCAGCGGCGAGAGAATCTGGAAAAATGCTCAGAAAGTATAATTTCGCCGCTTGTGCTTCCAGAAGAAATGTAAGGTGTTAGGTTACGACCTATTCAAATATACTGAAAAAGCAATATAGTTCATGAGGAGATTATTTCCTTTCAGCACGTAATAATTCATTCTGTAAATACTCGGTAACGGGCAAAGGCGCTTGAACAGCCATAAAATGATGCCGAGGGCTTGCTAGAATTTCACGTCGTCATCATCATCATCATCAGCCTATATTTATGTCTACTGCAGGACGAAGGCCTCTCCCTGCAATCTCCAATTACCCCTGTCTTGAGCTAGCGTATTCCAACTTGCGCCTGCGAATTTCCTAACTTAATCATCCCACCTGGTTTTCTGCCGTCCTCGACTGCGCTTCCCTTCTCGTGGTATCCATTCTGTAGCCCTAATGGCCCATCGGTTATCCATCCTAAGCATTACATGGCCTGAACAGCTCCATTTCTTCCGCTTAATTTCACGTATTGCACCATAAATAATGTGTAAGTTATTTCAAACAGATAAAATTTGAATGCTGGCCAGTATTGCCCAGCTTCCCCATAAATATACTCTTGTTTGTTGTCAAATAGCATCCGCATGTTTTTGCGGGGTCTTATATGGTATTGCAAACGAATATCTTAGTGTCATTGATTACTATTTTTTCCAAAAGTGTTACCATAATAATAATTATGAATCTGCCTAGAGAGCTTGGATCCCTTTGTTGTCCGCTGGAAGGCTTTGCTAAGGATTTATTTGCTTATTCTCTGATTGGCTTATAAGTTTGGCTAGTACCTATTCGATTTACCTCACAGAAGTTCCTAAAAATGGCACCCATGTCAGACTGAACTCTCCTCATTAAATACAACTCTTTTAAAGTTCACACTTTTAATTAAACGCCTGTCATGGATAAGAACGAGAAACCGGTTTCTTAATCAAAGGGCATTGCATTTATTTATCAATGCTCCAAAGAAATGTCGCGCGTAAGCCCCATCCAATTATGCCAATTATCCTTGTTGTCAACTTCCTAGGCGAGTACCCGCTGGGTATGTCCCATTCCTAGGTTCTAGCCTCTTTCGTTGGCCGATACCGAACATAGTGCAGTCTAAAAACAAAGGTAGACATTCGGCGGATATGTGCCTGGTTGGGACAATTTAACAAAACTGATGAGGAGAACTGCTGAACATGATTTGACCAGATAATGTATTATTCGTCGCGCTAATGGTGATTGTGTTTATAATGCACATGATGACGATCATGTTGATAGTTGTGATGACGACGATAACTGATGACAGAAAGTTGGAAGGCGATTCAACCTCTAGTTAACGTCCATCGAACGTTGTCGCTCGAGTCAGGCTCTCATGAGAAGGGCAAAACAAATGTAGAGCCCTTCCACCCCGTGAAGAGGGAAGTCCAGCGAAGCTGGCACTCTGGTGGGATTCGCTATGTTAGGTATTAGCTATATCGGGGATTTGCTATGTAGAATTTGGCTACAAAATGTTAAACCCACTCCTTTGCGACGTACTCGTGAAAGAGGCTTCGGTGCCGGCTCCGAGTAGCACAATGGGGCATTTTGAACACTTAGACGATGGTACAATGAGCCGCTCTGAAAGAATTGGCTCAGCGTCCACGGGCGACGGCGTTCTTAGCGCGTTCCTCACGCTTTTCTACGACGTTACCAGACAAGAGTGCTTGACCAAAGCTCAGTATCTATACAACCAACGCAAACCTGAACTCCTCTCACACCCCACTCATTCGTTTACCTACTTTCATACACCACCATTGTTTGGCGCGCCTCATGCTCTTCCCCTCCAACGCGAGTATTGGATGGCGTGACTTACTTCAATTCCCTCCCCGTTATTCCCTTTTCATATGCACCCTCTCACAGCATTATCACAGGTTTAAGTTCTTTTTTTAATTTCCTCTCCCGCTAGGTCAAGTGGCTTTTCTACACGCGGACGCGATCTCCTTGAACCTACCCCTTAACATCTTCGCTTTAAGATATAACAAAGAGGTTGCCCTGGGGCGCTATAACGTAAAATGATTCCAAAACGTTTTGATTCCAATTTCTGCAATTAGCCTCCATGATTCGTTAAAACCTTTTCGGGCCACTCCCAACTTCGCCTCTCTGTCACGCGATGTCACGAAAACCGCAATAGCTCCCCATCTGGTATAACGTGTACGCACTGATTATGCATTATTAACCCACCGCACAAAAGAAAAACAATCATTACTGATTCGACGCCTTTTCACAATTAGCCCTCTGCTATTGGTCCGATGTTGTCTGGCTGCGCCCACTTCGCCTGTCTGTCACGCGACCTCACAAAACCGCGAAAACTCACCACGTCAAAGTGGCGTATACGCGAAAAAAATGCATTAATATGCCGAACAAAACTGAAAACTTTTCTGAATAGCCACAGACTGCCCCGTTCCGAAATGAATAGAAGATGGCTGCCCGCCGATCGCCCAGGCCCTCGCTACTCGCACCTGCCGGTGAGCATGTATTTATTTGCGTATGATAAGGCTTCTTGCGTGGCAGTAAAGCGTTATCGAGCCCTTTCGGCATGCATACGACATCGCTCTGCCAACTCTTCCTTGCTGAGGGATCCGTTTTAGCTGCATTCTTATCCTTCCATTGCATGCCGCCGCGATATTCGACCAGCCACCGCAAGCTAAGTAAGGCGAAGCGCACCAATTGGAGAAGCCGGCACCACCCTCTTCATGCGGTTATCTATTTTCACTGTGCTGGCTCGGCCCCATCGAAACCCTCTCCACTCGAGCTTGCTCCCCGCCTCTTGTCAGCCAATTAGATAAGAAAAACCGCTGAGTGTAGGCAATGTTATTGGTTTTGAAAGCGAACAAAGGTGACCCCCTATAAACGAGGAGAGTGCTTGATTGGGTTGTTCAGATAACGATGCGGGTCACCACCCGTTGTTTGCATCGGTGGATACGTAAATTTGACGTCAGGAGTTTGGAATCATTTTACGTTATAGCGCCCGTGAACTCTAATCATAAATTATACAGTTCATACAACCAATTCTAACGATGAACTCGCCAAGGAAGCCAGTATTGTTCATTGACTTCACAAGATGTTGAGTTGCCTTCAAACATTTTTTGAGGCGAAAGCCCTGAATGTCTCGACAGATGGTCGCCCTGAAAAGCGCGGCGTACATAGAAAGTCATGTGAGCTCGCCCGGCACAGAGGGGCACTCGTGCCACTCCTCTCGCGTTCGTCGTCTTCGTCCACAGCTGGCACCGATGCCACTCATCATGCTAAAATAGGCAAAGTTAATTAAGATAGAGGTAATTCAGGCAATCGAACCCACAACCTTCGGTGGGAGTCGAACCCTCGAGGTTAAATGGGAGTCGAACCCACGACCTTTGTTGTTAAGGCGAAGGGGATTAAGGCACATTTAATTAATACGGAGTTATTAGGGCACTCGAACCACGACCTTTGGCGGGAGTCGCACCCTCGACCTCTGAAGTTAATTATGGCGAAGTTATTTAGGGTACAGCTTATTAGGGTAGCGTCCATTGAGGCACTCGAGCCCACGACCTTTGGTGGGACAGACAGACAGACAGACAAAGAACTTTATTAAATAGGTCCTGAGAAGCCCTACCCTAGGGCAGAGCTGCGGGCCGCTCCCACGTGGGGACGGGTAGGCCGAGCCTAACCACCGCATCGTGGGCTCTCTGGACAGCCCAAGTTTGTCGTGACAGTTCTGAGCTCTGGATGGCAGAGCTCCATTCTTCCGTGCTGCGATTGGGCCCCTGTAACGAGGGGCATCGCCAGAGCATGTGTTCTAGATTGCTAATAGCCGCACAGTCGGGGCAAGTAGAGCTAAAAGCCTCTGGAGTGATCGAATGAAAAAGGGCCAGGTTGGGATAGGACTTAGTCTGAAGCATGCGTAAAGTGGACGACAGAGGTCTAGCCAGTTTTCTATGAGGTGGAGGATAAGTCCTCCTACCCAGGTGATAGTGCTTAGTTATTTCGTTGAAAGTAATGTGAGTGTCCCGAAACTCGAGAACCCCGGCCTCTGAGCTCGCCCCTATTCCCGCGCGGTGGGTTAGTGCGCGCGCTTGGGAGTGGGCGATGTCATTGAGATTGGGCAAGGAGTCAAGCTGGGGGCCGAGGTGAGCCGGAAACCACGTGATGGTATGCGTAGAGATGATCTTGTTCTCGAGAATCTTGTGACCCTCCTCAGCAATGGACCCTGAAGCGAAAGCCCTGACTGCCGATCTCGAATCAGTGAAGATTTGTGTTTTGCTGCTGTCTAGGAGTGCCATAGCAATTGCGACTTGCTCCGCTCTTGATGGAGTTGAGCACTTCAGGGAAACTGCATTCACTATCTGTCCATTGTGATCAACGATGGCAGTGGTGAAGTTAGACGACCGTCCATATTGGGCTGCGTCGACAAAACATGCCGAGTGGGGATCGTCTATGATACTCTTGAGGAGAGCGAGGGCTCTTGCCCTGCGTCTGCCTACGTTGTGTTGAGGATGAACATTACGGGGAAACGGTGCGACTCGTATATTATTCCTTTGATCTTCTGAGATTTTATATTTCCGTTCTTCCATGAGTATAGGGTTGATCCCAAGAACCGCCAGGATCTTCTTTCCAGCCGGGGTGCAGGATAGACGGGCCAGTTGGGCAGACTCCTGGGCCTCAATTATCTCGCCTAAAGTGTTATGCACACCTAATTGAATAAGGAGATCCGTGCACGCCCGTAACGGAATGCCTAGTACTCATTTGATACTCTTTCTTGTGAGCGTGTTCAGTTTTTTTCTTTTCGGAGTTATACCAATTGTGCATGGCTGCCACATAAACTATGTGACTCATGAGGAAGGCGTGGAATAATCTGAGGAGGTTTTCTTCTTGAAGGCCTCCACGCCTATTCGACACTCTGTTGATGAGCCTGATCAGGTTCTCAGTTTTGGCTGTGAGCTTGTTGAGCGTCGTATTGTTACTGCCATTGGATTAGATGAACATGCCCAGGACCCGAATGGTGTCTACTCTGGGGATGGTACAGCCGCTTTTCGTGTAGAGCTTTATGTCTATTTCAGACAACGGTTTCCAGTCTCTAGGTTTGCGGCCTCTCCTGACTGGCCTGTAGCGGAGGAGCTCAGACTTGCTCGGGGAGCATCTAAGCCCCGTACTTTCCAGGTACATCTCTGTTTGATCTACAGCCTCCTGTAAGCCTAATTCAACGTGTCCTTCGCTTCCTCCGGTGCACCAGACTGTTATGTAATCGGCGTAGAACGTGTGATTGATCCCTTCTATGTTGGACAGCCTTTCCGATAGTTTCTTCATGGCAATGTTAAAAAGTAGTGGTGAGACTACCGCTCCTTGTGGCGTGCCTCTAGGGCCCAAACTGAAATTGTCAGACTGGAGGTCACCAATTTTGAGCGTGGCCTTGCGATCCCTGAGGAATGAGCTTATGTATCTGTGGAAGTGTTCTCCCAAATTGAGCTCTGAGATGGAGTTCAGAATGTGCGTATAGGAGACATTGTCAAACGCCTTCTCCAAGTCTAGGCCTAAGATGCCTCTTATATCTCTTGTGGTATTGTCAATGATTTGACACTTGATAAGCTTCATCACGTCCTGCGTTGACAAGGCCGGACGAAAGCCGATCATGTTGTAGGGAAACAATCCTTGTTGCTCGATGTGCTTAGAGATGCGGTTGTTTATGACATATTCCGCCACCTTTCCCACGCAGGACGTAAGTGAAATGGGTCTGAGGTTTGTGAGACTTGGATGTCTTCCACGCTTTGGGATGAGGATGACCGAGGCCATTTTCCAGGACTGCGGGACAACCCCTCGTTCCCATGTTTCATTTATCTCTTCTGTCAGCCGTTCTATGGAACCATCGTCCAGGTTTCTGAGGGCCCGGTTGGGGATGTCATCAGGACCAGGGGCTGACCTGCCATTTAGTTTCTGGAGGGCTTCCCTTACTTCGCATGACTTGAAGGGGACATCTAGTTCGGGGCAAGATGAGCCTTTGTAGGGCGGATAGTCTTCTTCACTCGAGCTGCCCAACGGCAAGTACTTGCGAGCGAGTCGTTCAAGTACGATCTCTACCGTCTCTGATTGTGATGCCTCGTGGAGAACCTTCGCTATCACTTGTCTTTGATTCGACTTGGTATTTGTGTCATCGAGTAAATGCTTGAGTAGGTTCCATTTAGCTCCAACTCTCATCTGACCATCCACTGAATTGCAGATCTCATCCCACTGTTGTCTGCTCAGCGTTTGGCAGTGCTCTTCTATAGTTTTGTTGAGCTCCGCGATCTTTTTTCGGAGCCTTCAGTTTAGTTTCTGCCCTTTCCATCTGTTTAACAGGGACTTTTTAGCTTCTAGAAGATGAGCGAGGCGGCTATCCATCCTGTCCACCTCCAGTTCAGTCTGGACTTTCTTTGTCGCCGCCCTGATGTCGTCTTTTAACTGTTCAGTCCACTGCTCTAGACTAAGTGCTGAGTCCTGTGTTTGTGCTCGCTCCACCCTAATCTTGCGAAAGGAGTCCCAGTCTGTAATAGTGAACTCTTTGAGGTTCCCGCTTCTCACGTTGACGCAGGTGGCCAGGATATTGTGATCGCTGCCCAGGTCCACGTGCAGGTTGCACCAAGATGCGGACTCTACATTCCGTATGAAAAAGAGATCAGGCATGGTATCCCTAGAGCAGGAGTTGCCGATCCTGGTCGGAAAAGCCGGATCTGTTACTAGTGTGAGATTATTATTGACGGTGGCTTGCCATAGGTCAACACCCTTGCGGTTAGCTTGTGTGTACCCCTATGCTTGATGCGGAGCGTTGAAGTCTCCGGCCACCAGGAGTGGGAATGTCTTAGCTTTGCTAACGGCCCTGTTGATGATTGCTGCGAATCTTTGCCTGAGGTCTTTGGGTGTACTGTATATGTTAAGCATAAATACAGTTGTCTTGAACTGTCCGCTGGGGATGATTTCTACGAGCGAGTGTTCAACCTTATTGGATTCAAGATTGAGATCGTGGACTATGAACGTACATTTGTTGGTCACTAGCGTGCTGATGCCCCTTTTCCCATCTTCATACCGGGTATGCGATTTATAGCCCGGTAGGGTGACCGTATCCGTGAGGGTTCCTTGTAATAAGATGACATGCGGCTTTTCCGGGGGAGAGCGAATGAACTGCTGGAGGACGTTCCTTTTACGATGGTGTCCCCTGCAGTTCCACTGCCAGACATTAATTCCCCTGTGATGTGCCGCCATGGTGGTACGTAGTAGTTTGCTTGTCTTATAAAGTGCTGCGGAGTGCAGCCGCTGCCGACCTTTCAGTGTCGGTAGTATTTAGTTGGTCCGTAGACGTAATTGGAGCCATTGCCGAAACCTGGCGCTCCAGATTATCGCATCTGACCTCTAGTGCTCTGACCGCCTCCGTGAGTTTGTCGATTACAATTTGAACTTTTTCGAGGGATTCGTCAATTTTATCTATCGTCTTTTCCAATTTGCGAACACTGGCCCTCTTGTCTAAGGCATGAACCGCCAACTCCCTCTTCTTGGGTAGACCATTGGCAGTCGGTTCCGCTACTGGGATCTCCATGGGCGTTTCTTCCGCTACTGGGATCTCCATGGGAGTTTATGCTGCAGGGGCCTGAGTGGCCTGAACCGCCTCTCGCTTGCTAGCCTTTTTCAGTTCTGCAATTTCTGCTCTAAGCTGCTCCATTGTGCATTTCAAAGAAGCGTTTTCTTTTTCCAACTGTGCTATCCTACTGTGCTCTGGCGATTGACCCCCCGTTACCTTTTTCGGCGATTTCTTGACCCGATCAGCGCATCTGGTACCACGATCAGCAGGCTCCTGGATCTGGACTCCTGGTCCCCTGGGACGGGGGCGGCCCCTTGAGCGGGAGCGGGTCCTGGAAGCCTTGCGGGCCCTGGAAGACGAGCGTTCCAAGGAGCGTCCCCTAGAAGAGGCACGGTCCTTGCAGCCGCCATCGTCGTCGCCGGGGTCTCGGGAATGACTCCGGGATCTGTGCGAGCTGTTTAGGGCCGGCTTGAGAGGGGTTGGTGACCTAGTTGATAGGTTAGATTGGTCACGGTTGCGCCGTTCTCTTCTCCGTTGTCTAACGACGAACGGTATTTGATAACTTTGCTGGCAGGTTCTGTCAGCCGTGGGATGAGGGCCTCCGCAGAGGGTGCAGTTCGGTGTATATTCGTGTTCATCGTCCGGGTTTCTCGCACCACAGCTGCGGCAGATTGCATTTTCAGGGGTTGGGCAAACGTCGACTCTGTGACCGAGCCTTCCACATGCATAGCAAACGTCCGTTTGTCAGCGAAACAGTGAGCATTTTACCAAACTGGGACCGCATTTTACATAGTCCGGGACTTTGAGTCCATCAAACAGGATGACTACCGTGCTTGTGTTCTTGATTCTTCTCACTTCGAGGGCACTTGGATTCTTGGGTTGAATGATGAGACGTTTGAGCTCCTCCCGCTCGATGGTTGGATCAATGTCGAGAATAACTCCCTTGCACGAGTTTTCTGGGGCAGCGAAATAGGCACTGACTTCGTAACTTGCTCGTCCTATAAGTATTGCTTTCACATCGGCGTAGGCCATGGCGTTGCGCTTTGATGGTGTGCTTGCCACCAATATGTTTTGCACCATGTTCGGACATAAGATATCCTCTGCCGTAGCCGCCTCCGTAAGTCTAGCGGCGGTAGTGAGGGCCTGGGCAACTCTGAGGTGGCCCATCTTCCTGATGTTCAGTCCTCCACGGGGACGGATTATGACTCGAACGTGCTCTTTGGGTAGTGGAGGTAGTCTGGAAGCAGTGGTGAGCCGTTTCTTAACACTCGCCGGAGCCGGTCTTTTGTTCCCGCCACGTGGCGTGTCGGGGGCTCGGCCGCCCGGCTCGATCGTGTTCTTGCTGATATATTTCCGCTTGTATAATGCCGTGATCCACCCAGCACTTTCACTGACTTCGTCGGGAGAGATATCCTCGCCCTCAACGGTGATTTGCACAGCCGTAGACATCGTGGCTTGAGCGAGCGTCGCCGCGCAGAGCTCGCCCGCCGAGCGTCTGCCGGTGGTCGCACAGAAAAGTCCTCCAAAGATTGGGAAAATATCCACCCACCGTTGAAAACTTGGTGTCGGCGTAATCCTTGTGACTTTAGGCGTCGATTGGTGCCGACATATTCAACATTAAAGCAATATTTCGACCGTAATCATGTAAAGAAGCAGGAGAAGCAGATATTGACCCGCGTTCTCGTTGCTTCTTCTTCTTCCGAAAACCACCTTTGGTGGGAGAAAACATGTAATAAAAACAGGGCATTCGAATGAGAATGTCAAATAATTTAGTGAATGTCCCTTGAGCGCACAGGCTTTCGTTAACCCTCTTTGGCGTATGCTAAAGTGACTGTCAGTGTTTTCTTAAACATGTGTATTCTAATGCATCTTAGTATCGTTGCCTCTAAATAAAGTAAATATCTGTTAAATTCTTAGGTGCTTATACCTGCATCAAATTTCTCGACATATCACTGCGTTATTGCTGAGCACAAGGTCACGGGATCGAATCCCGACCATGGCGGCCGCATTTCGATGGGGGCGAAATGCAGAAAACACCCGTGTACCTCGATTTAGGCGCACGTTAAAGACCCGCAGGTGGTCCAAATTGTTCCGGAGTTCTCCGCTACGGAGCGCCTCATAATCATATGGTGGTTTTGACAGGTAAAACCCCATAATTAAAGTTTTTTTCCTGTTGAATTATGATGCGCAAAATCTCTAAGTCGGTCGGTCAGTATATCTCGACTGCAGCATTTCCTTTCTTTTGCGGGTATTTCTGTAGGCACAGATAAACAAGGAAAATATAGCCGGCTATAAGCAGGTTGAATGGTCTTATTGACCCCTGTCAACCAAGGAACAATTCCTGCCGACTGAATTCTGAAGTTCGGAAACATATACAACTCGCGTTATTTCCAATTTTCTATATTTCGTTATTTTGTAAGCGCCGCTTTGTAAATACTATTATCACTAACTTCACTCGCCTGCACATGAATCTCCCTATTAGGAATTTTTGTTGCCGCTGCATCCCGGTATCTATAAGGCATGCGCGGCCCAAACGCAGATGGTTAGAGGGTTTCTAAAGGCTCCAAAGATCCGGAGTCTGTTGCTACGAAAATGACCAATTGTAGTGGACGCACCGCATCGCAGTATCAACGTTCGGCCCAATCAGCTTGGTAGCGGAGCCAGGGCAGCGTTCTGTCTTTCAATGCCTTGTGCGTTCATATTTGGATTGCGCATATACGCCCGCGCATCTGAACTCAAGAAATGCGTGGCACACATGGTCTCGGAGATGCATGATGGATAGCCATGCGTGTAATCCGTGCCCCTTGTGTTCAGGCCTAGGGTGCAACGATAATACTGCCTCCCGCCTTTACAGTTCTACTATATTCTGCCGCCGTTTAGGGTGGTGGCGCCTTCGCCAATGTGGTACACACATCTTATATAGTCGCGCTGGACCCCGCAGTTATGGCACGCTCAAAGGGCGCAATATTTCGTAGAGTGCAGGTAAAGCTGGAACACTGCCCTCGCTCAGGTGCAGTATAATTCGACCGGAGATGGTTGGTATGTCAACTTGCCCGCTTCGCGGGTTTAGAGCCAAGGCGACTGCGCGTTACTAGCCTCTTGGCAAGCGCGTTTGTGAAGACGCAAAATTAACGCACAGTAGTTAGCGCAGTTTTGGAGTAGACCGTAAGACACCCTAAGCTAAAGCTGCTTATCAAACGCATTCGTAACAAGGGTCACGAGCAACTAAGCTCTAAAACGTGGTTTGTCGTCTTTCACTGCAGAGTTAAGATATGGCGGGCATTTTCCAGCGGTTCCTCTTCACCTGAGGGTCCCACTTAATTCCCGGTTCCAGCTCTCACAGCAAGCAGACCACTATGGGCCCCTTTCAAGTCGATCCGACGCACAAGGAGGCTCAACAGCCAAGTATTTTTTGCTCTTCAAATAACAAGCGCAGCCACAACGTATTTGTTCCTCGACGTGCTGTTGCTATGTCAACCACCTAATCTGCATCACAAAGCGGCCACGATTGCGTGGCCGCGGCCGTCCGCTGCAGCCGCTGGGTCACCATATTTTGGTATACAGGGTTGCCGGGCTTGTTAAAAGGTGTCACCAGCCGGAACCGCAGCTATGCTATCGAGGTACCTTAGCTGAGTCTTCACTGTAAATGGTACCCGAGCACTACCACTATACAATGGGCAGCGTATTGGTTATTTATGATGCGGTACCAGCACATGCTGCAAACTACCCGTATTTGTGCTCGACTAACTTTGGTGGAAGCACGAATCGCAAAAAAACCGTAGCTAAAGGCGAACGACTTTGCGCGGTAAAGCAGGAGGCGTGAGTCGTTCTGTATGATCTGATTAATGAGTACCACCATGGAGGACTCCGTTTCCAGGCAAAGAGACCCGGCAGCTAATCAGAGCTTCGTTTTCAGATTCCTACAGTGCTTGAAATCAGTTTAAGTTTATTGCTATAGCAATTATAATGATACTACAGGCCAACTTTCACCCTCACTGTCGCCGTAGCCCTGTTGTTCTGTATGAAGTGCAAATGCGGTAAAATTATATTGCTGCGCCGTGCGTCATATCTGCGCTGGTGAGGGTGAGCCAAGAAGAGTGGTGTCTTGATGCGCGCCAGTCTTCCCGCGTGCCAAATCATGGAGTACAGCGATCAAGCGCGAAGAAAGGCGGGGGAGGGGAGTAGGAGGTAAAGGGGGGCGGCGGTCGCGTGGGAACGTGATGAAGTCCCCCGATAGGCAGGGCAGCTGAGACAGACTTGCTGTCTCCTCTAGCCCGGCCGTGGCTGCACACAGATATGATCTGGCTGACCCGCAAGAGCAGCGACGGCGGATCCAGCGGGTACGCGGAGTGGCCCGAGCCAATGGCGCCCTGAGCAAAGGGCTCCACCCTATAGATACGATGAATGAGCCCTACCTCATTACCAATAAATGTTTTCTCTTTCTCTTTCACCTAGATGAACACATGCGTGGCTCGTGCACCCAATTTTGGAGGAAATCTGCAGCGGGTGGAAAGGTTTAGCGAGCAGAAATGGCTCCTGCTTTCATATGCGCTGTATTCCCGCGCACCTAGGGTTGGAACTTGTGTAATCTCAAGTTTTGAAGACGCTATTAGGTGAGAGGCAGCATGGTGTGCTCGCTCCCTTCTGCATGCGCTCTCAATCCCGGCAGCGTTGTGGCAGCGGGTATTCGAGCGTTTGAGGTTATCGAGCGAGATCAGCGCCCGTTGGGTGTGAGCGCGTGAAACCATCATTGGTAATTTAATTGGTAGGTGCGTGGTGACTGCGACATTTACGGCCGATAAAACTGCGAGCCTTACTTCGTGTAATGGTCTTACAATTTTCTGTCACTTTTAATGCTTCATTTCTCGAGGGAAACTGCGAAATGTTTTTGTTGTTTATGTCGTATTGCTGATGCTAATGAGCTATGCAGCAATCCCATTATAACGTCACACCGATGCCTTCGAATAACACAGTTCATGTATAAAAAGTGAAACAATTAAACTAGCGGTTTGCACGAGAACAAGAATTTACATTTTATAATGATGGCCGCTAGAAGGCTATATGAATTGGAAGGTAACACTTTTTGGGGATTCTGATAATAAATATTGTGAAATATCTAAAGTAGTGTTCTTTTCTATGTAATGAAAGCGATAGGAGCCGTAGAACTTCTCGCATTGATGACATAATGGAAGATGGCCGCGAATAGGGAGATTAAAATGTGCGCGCCAATTCTGCGCAGCTGCAACATGGATATCACTAATATGGTGGTTATATGATTGCTAATTATTCAGTCACCATCTCCGCGCTGCGGTGAAGTGATGTCAAGGGATAATTTATACTGCAATCTTTAGTGGAAAAAGCATTCCGCTTTTACGAAGTGAACGGTAAAATACTGGAGAGTGATGACACAGTGAACCTGCCGGCAATCCGTGCATTTAACGCAAAGGCTTCCAGTGATTGCTTGCTCGAGGAAAGAAAGATTGGAGGTGAACGGACATTTATTGAAAATGCTCGGTCACATATAGGTTCTGTAAGTAAATAATAAAAACAATAATAATAATAATAATAATAATAATAATAATAATAATAATATATTATTATTATTATATTATATTATTATTATTATTATTATTATTATTATCATTATTATTATTATTTGCAAATTGCAACAGACAGTCTTGTGAAATAGAGATGAGTTATCTTTCCATGCGAAAATGGAGGTGGGAGTCGTAATGCCATTTGGATTGTGCATATGCTTAAAATACAGGAACACGTAGAGACAATGAAACGTGCCCTACGAGTATTTACAGTTCCATTGGCAATATCAAATTATAAGATGTTATGGAAGATGGTATCTTAGGAGTTATCATGTATTCGGAGCCTAGTTTGCAACAGCTTACGGTATTACACATTGACCAGGTAAAATACTTGCCATGAAAGTAAAGAAAGAGAGAGAGAAAACGAAGAGGGAAAGCTAGGGAAAGGAGAGGGGGGATAATGCCAACGTGAACATAGTATTTGAATTCTGAGCCACATGAACATCTTTTTCGAGAGAAGCAGCGGACAGCATCAAAGCCACAGATAAAATTTTGCATGTTAAGGGCATGGTATGTATTGCTCTTCAGTGTAATAGTGAATACGCTCATGATTACACCTACCGAGAACGCCAATAATTAGCTATTACTAGCATGGGTATTATTTCACAAGAAAACAGGCCCAAGTAAGTCATGGGAAGGATGTTCCTGCGCATGTGTCATGTTTGTTAGACTTATCGAGTGCCTAAACATCCGAACAGTGCCCAAGCTACAATAAGCCATGCCCAAGGATGCACCGTAATTGTGTAGGAGTCTTTTTAGCACAGATGAAATATACAGCTAGCTTCCTGCAGATTACCGTTATCAGAATGCAGCAAAAACTGCGCCTTGTGTCCAAAAAAGGAGGTCAGCCCCCCCACCCCATCTGGACATGCTGGTAGCTATTTGTCACTGGCTTTTGCATTCTGCGGCAAGTGAATGGGGTTGGCGACTTTCGCTATCCTCTTCAACTCAGAAGAAAAGCTCTCCCGCTTCTCAGCAGTGTTTTTCAGATTCGTTCTGCATACCGAGTGATAAATGCTTATCGTGAGAGAACACCATTACCGCTCGTAACGTCACTTGCTGTATTTGGCATGGCTAACAGCAGCATACACTAGCATAAGCTCTACTTTTTTGTGGTACAAGGAAAACTTCTTGACAGAAAGAAGCACAATAACACAAAACCTATATCCTTAATGCATATGTATATGTGTAAAATACTGACCCCAAACAGACATAAATCCTATGTTGAAAATGAAGAGAATATACAAAAGCAACGCCGTCACATTTGTCGTGCAATGTATATGTATATAAATGTATTCCTCCGAGCAGCTAACTCAAAGCGTTCAAAGATGCTCAAATAGAACGCACGAAAACGTTTAACCTTTTAAAAAATATTTTGCTCACGGAGCTCGCGTCTTCAGATATTGAGCCGTTCGTTGACACTCATAGTCTCACTAACGTCAGAACGTCAAAACGCGTCATCACTTGGAGGCTGGCGAAATCCTAGAGTTTGAGTTTCATTTCCCATTTTTAAGCCGTATTGTGTGGTACCCAATTTGGCTCAGTTTCACAACTGCCTGCTATGAATCATATAGAGAAAAATATGTATCAACAGCTAAAAATTATTCAGAAAGAGATAGGTATCTTCGCCAACGGAAGCGTTACGAGAAAGGGTAACGGAACTTTCAATGCATTGGCCATGCTAGTAAGCGCAAAGACAGGCATGGCAAACCGGGTGGTAATTGCGCAATTATTTGTAATGGGGATGTTTGCCTAGCAGCTCTCGACCTAGCGTTTCAACGGTAGACCAAAACAAGTCAAAGGAAGCTATGACGTAAGCGGGCGAGCAAGCGTTGCTTGTACTCTTCTTCCTGCACCAGCACTGTGGCCCAGTGCCTTTAGTACAATCACTCCCCACCGAAAGAGGAGCCATCCTGGCGACCTAGGGGCAGGAGAACACAGGGGGGTCGTGGCACTGCTTGAGGCGGGAGACGTGGACAATTTCATGGTCGCGGCGACACTGGTCGGAAGACGCGTCCATCGGCTAGATGAGGTAGTTGACTGGGGATGTTTGTTGCAGTACCCGATAGGGACCGTGGTACTTCGAATGCAGCTTCGAGGAAAGGCCCGGTGGAGTAGACGGCCCCCACAACCAGATCAGCGAGCCGGGAGCAAAGCATGTAGCCGTAGTGGACACGTCGTGGCGTTGCTTTTGACGCCACTGCTCCTGGGATGTGAACGAACGAGCGAGCTGGTGACATTCTGCGGCCTATGCAGCCCCTCGGGAAACCGTCGTCGACTCTGAAGCATCCAGCCGGTAGGGTAGACTTGTGTTCATTGTGCATGAAGGTTCGCGTCCGCAAAGAAGAAAGAAAGGTGAAAATCCAGTGGTGTTTTGCGTTGCAGTATTGTATGCGTATGTTACGAAAGGTAGAATCCGATCCCAATTCGAGTGGTCAGATGAAGCATACATGGCCAACATGTCGCCAAGGGTGCGATTAAAACGCTCTGTCATGCCATTAGTTTGGGGATGGTATGCCGTGGTAGTGCGGTAAATGACACGACACTCCTTTAGCAACGCTGTAATAACGTCAGAGAGGAAAACGCGACCACGGTCACTCAGTAATTCTCGAGGTCGAGTAATTCATGACGTCATATCAGGTTTTGAAGGATAAAACTGGCAATGTATTTTTCTGTGGCAGATGACAGGGCTGAAGTTTCAGCGTACCGCGTAAGGTGGTCGATAGCTACAATAACCCAGCGGTTGCTGCCAGGAGTGCTGGGAAGTGGACCGTATAGGTCAACGCCGACGCGGTCAACGCTCGAGTGGGACATGGTAAAGGCTGCATGGGGCCCCCAGCATGTTTAGGTGGCATATTGCGTCATTGGCACAGGGGGCATGACCTCACATACTGGCGAACGAAACGGTACATACCACACCAGTAGTTCCGAACCTGGAGTCGAGAGTATGTCTTCAATACCCCAGCGTGGCCGCATTGTGGGTCTTTGTGGAAAGTGGCACAGATGTCGGAGTCGAGGTGTCGGGGAATAACAAGCAACCACTTGCGGCCGTTAAAGTTGTAGTTGCGGCGGTAAAGCAGGTTATCCCGAATAATAAAGTGCGTGGCTTGGCGACGGAGCATCCGAGAGATCGGGGCTCCGTCGCCAAGCGTCCGAGAGACAGGAAGTCTAGAAGTGAACACATCCATGGGTCCTTGCGCTGCTCTGATGGCATGTCGGAAATGTTGAGGACGAAGGCACCGCAGGCGGAAACAGACGAGCAGACGGAGGATCAGGTGACAGGGGTGACCGGGAAAGAGCGTCTGCGTCGGAATGCTTGCGGCCTGAGCGATATACAACAGGGATGTCGTATTCTTGTAGGCGTAATGCCCAACGAGTGAGCCGACCAGTTGGATCTTTGAGTGAAGACAATCAGCCATAGGGCGTGATGGTCAGTCACGATGTCAAAAGGGCACCCATACACCTAAGGTCGAAATCTTGCGATAGCCCAAATAATGGCCAGACATTCCTTTTCAGTAATGGAGTAGTTCGCCCCAGCTTTGGTAAGGGTGCGGCTGGCATACGCCACGACGTATTCATCGAAGCCATCCTTGCGCTGCGCAACAACAGCTCCTAGTCCGACACTACTCGCGTCCGTATGAATCTTAGTTGAACCATACGGATCGAAGTGGCGCAGTACTGGTGGCGAAGTGAGAAGGCGGCCCAGTTCTTGAAATTGCGTCGCCACATGCCGGGGACTAGTCCGGAG
>NC_051157.2:163816689-163855040 GCF_013339745.2 Dermacentor silvarum
TCATTATACGCGGCGCTACAAGCTAGCCTTAGGACGGCCAAACCACACCAGCACTGAATTTCTACCATCCAATTAGGACTCCATAACACCCTAGACGAATTAATCGAAGCACAGCGTCGGTCTCATCTGGGCGCGTCCTCACCCTCCTCACAGAAACGGGCCGGCACATTCTAACTAAACTCGGCTCGGCTCACCTACCACCGTCAACATGGAGACAAATACCCAATTCCAGGCGATGTACAACTTGGCTACAAGCGACCCTATTCCCAAAAACATGCATCCGGACTACAATAAAGAACGTCGGAAGGCAAGGGCTGCCTCCTCATTAAAGCCTATGGCGACACCACGGGCGTCCACCTTCGTCGACGCAGCTGAATATCAAGACGGCACCGCCTTCGTCGCCCGTATTGATTGCATAATGGAAGATGGCCGCGAATAGGGAGATTAAAATGTGCGCGACAATTCTGCGCAGCTGCACATGGATATCACTAATATGGTGGTTATATGATTGCTAATTATTCAGTCACCATCTCCGCGCTGCGGTGAAGTGATGTCAAGGGATAATTTATACTGCAATCTTTAGTGGAAAAAGCATTCCGCTTTTTACGAAGTGAACGGTAAAATACTGGAGAGTGATGACACAGTGAACCTGCCGGCAATCCGTGCATTTATTAACGCAAAGGCTTCCAGTGATTGCTTGCTCGAGGAAAGAAAGATTGGAGGTGAACGGACATTTATTGAAAATGCTCGGTCACATATGACATGATTATAGGTTATGTAAGTAATAATAAACAACAATAATAATAATAATAATAATAATAATAATAATAATAATAATATAATAATAATATATATAATAATATATTATAATATTATTATTATTATTATTATTATTTGCAAATTGCAACAGACAGTCTTGTGAAATAGAGATGAGTTATCTTTCCATGCGAAATGGAGGTGGGAGTCGTAATGACATTTGGATTGTGCATATGCTTAAAATACAGGAACACGTAGAGACAATGAAACGTGCCCTACGAGTATTTACAGTTCCATTGGCAATATCAAATTATAAGATGTTATGGAAGATGGTATCTTAGGAGTTATCATGTATTCGGAGCCTAGTTTGCAACAGCTTACGGTATTACACATTGACCAGGTAAAATACTTGCCATGAAAGTAAAGAAAGAGAGAGAGAAAAACGAAGAGGGAAAGCTAGGGAAAGGAGAGGGGGGATAATGCCAACGTGAACATAATATTTGAATTCTGAGCCACATGAACATCTTTTAACACGAAAGTGTTTTATGCCGGGGTCCACCAAGACTTCACTGACGTATTTCCGTCACGGAAATACGTCAGCTTACAATGTACACGAACATAATACAAAGAAAGAAACCAGAAGAAAAAGTTCCACAAACATGGAAAATTTGGAAATCGAACCCACGACCTCTCGGTCCGCGACGATAGATCGCCGAGCGTTTAACCCATTGCGCCACAAACGCATTTGCAGAGAGCTACACAGACGCGCCTTATATATCTAACACTCCTCCGTGTACCCGCGCTCTTGCTCGGGGCGGTTCCGCCGCCTACGAGCAGAAAAGAGAAATACTGCATTATGACACTAACGCGCACCGACAGTGAACGCTTCGGTGGTCTCAGCACTACGACGCCTCGATGCCAGCATTCGAAGGGACGCTGGCATCAAGAAGCACTACCAACACCACTTAGGTGGCGTTCACCGTACTCAGCACAGCGGAGCGTGGCCTCCGCAATTAGCTCTGAAAATGTTTCTGAAGTTGATCGCGGAGGCTGCAATTACGACGCGCTGTACGCGCTGATTTGACTCGGTGACGATTCAGTTACGTGCTTTGTCTTGCGCGTTGTATTAGTGTGTCAGTTACGTGCTTCGTCTTTCGCGTTGTGCTAGCGTGTGCAGCGTAGTGCAGCTTCCATATGCACGACGGTTGCTCATGGTCATCGACGTTGGTAGTCGTGATGGAGGAGACGTGCCACCAGGCGTCAGCGTGGGTGCATCAACGACTAAGGGCGCTTTAGCCACAAAACACCAATAGACATTATATATCAATGTGCAATAAACATTACACTACTTCTGTGAAGACACGTTTCACTTTCGTGTTCTATACCGATTCCTATATAAGAGGGATCAACCACATTTTTTCGAGAGAAGCAGCGGACAGCATCAAAGCCACAGATAAAATTTTGCATGTTAAGGGCATGGTATGTATTGCTCTTCAGTGTAATAGTGAATACGCTCATGATTACACCTACCGAGAACGCCAATAATTAGCTATTACTAGCATGGGTATTATTTCACAAGAAAACAGGCCCAAGTAAGTCATGGGAAGGATGTTCCTGCGCATGTGTCATGTTTGTTAGACTTATCGAGTGCCTAAACATCCGAACAGTGCCCAAGCTACAATAAGCCATGCCCAAGGATGCACCGTAATTGTGTAGGAGTCTTTTTAGCACAGATGAAATATACAGCTAGCTTCCTGCAGATTACCGTTATCATAATGCAGCAAAAACTGCGCCTTGTGTCCAAAAAAGGAGGTCAGCCCCCCCCCCCACCCCATCTGGACATGCTGGTAGCTATTTGTCACTGGCTTTTGCATTCTGCGGCAAGTGAATGGGGTTGGCGACTTTCGCTATCCTCTTCAACTCAGAAGAAAAGCTCTCCCGCTTCTCAGCAGTGTTTTTCAGATTCGTTCTACATACCGAGTGATAAATGCTTATCGTGAGAGAACACCATTACCGCTCGTAACGTCACTTGCTGTATTTGGCATGGCTAACGGCAGCATACACTAGCATAAGCTTACTTTTTTGTGGTAGCTTACTCGCTAAGTACAAGGAAAACTTCTTGACAGAAAGAAGCACAATAACACAAAACCTATATCCTTAATACATATGTATATGTGTAAAATATTGACCCCAAACAGACATAAATCCTATGTTGAAAATGAAGAGAATATACAAAAGCAACGCCGTCACATTTGTCGTGCAATGTATATCTATATAAATGTATTCCTCCGAGCAGCTAACTCAAAGCGTTCAAAGATGCTCAAATAGAATGCACGAAAACGTTTAACCTTTTAAAAGATATTTTGCTCCCGGAGCTCGCGTCTTCAGATATTGAGCCGTTCGTTGATACTCATAGTCTCACTAACGTCAGAACGTCAAAACGCGTCATCACTTGGAGGCTGGCGAAATCCTAGAGTTTGAGTTTCATTTCCCAGTTTTAAGCCGTATTGTGTGGTACCCAATTTGGCTCTGTTTCACAACTGCCTGCTATGAATCCATATAGAGAAAAATATGTATCAACAGCTAAAAATTATTCAGAAAGAGATAGGTATCTTCGCCAACGGAAGCGTTACGAGAAAGGGTAACGGAACTTTCAGTGCATTGGCTATGCTAGTAGCGCAAAGACAGGCATGGCAAACCGGGTGGTAATTGCGCAATTATTTGTAATGGGGATGTTTGCCTAGCAGCTCTCGACATAGCGTTTCAACCGTAGACCAAAACAAGTCAAAGGAAGCTATGACGAAGCGGGCGAGCAAGCGTTGCTTGTACTCTTCTTCCTGCACCAGCACTGTGGCCCAGTGCCTTTAGTACAGTCACTCCCCACCGAAAGAGGAGCCATCCTGGCGACCTAGGGGCAGGAAAACACAGGGGGGTCGTGGCACTGCTTGAGGCGGGAGACGTGGACGATTTCCTGGCCGCGACGACACTGGTCGGAAGACGCGTCCATCGGCTAGATGAGGTAGTTGACTGGGGATGTTTGTTGCAGTACCCGATAGGGACCGTGGTACTTCGAATGCAGCTTCGAGGAAAGCCCGGTGGAGTAGACGGTCCCCACAACCAGATCAGCGAGCCGGGAGCAAAGCATGTAGCCGTAGTGGACACGTCGTGGCGCTGCTTTTGACGCCACTGCTCCTGGGATGTGAACGAACGAGCGAGCTGGTGACATTCTGCGGCCTATGCAGCCCCTCGGGAAACAGTCGTCGACTCTGAAGCATCCAGCCGGTAGGGTATACTTGTGTCCATTGTGCATGAAGGTTCGCGTCCGCAAAGAAGAAGAAAGGTGAAAGTCCAGTGGTGTTTTGCGTTGCAGTATTGTATGCGTATGTTACGAAAGGTAGAATCCGATCCCAATTCGAGTGGTCACATGAAGCATACATGGCCAACATGTCGCCAAGGGTGCGATTAAAACGCTCTGTCATGCCATTAGTTTGGGGATGGTATGCCGTGGTAGTGCGGTAAATGATACGACACTCCTTTAGCAACGCTGTAATAATGTCAGAGAGGAAAACGCGACCACGGTCACTCAGTAATTCTCGAGGTGCTCCATGACGTCATATCAGGTTTTGAAGGATAAAATTGGCAATGTATTTTTCTGTGGCAGATGACAGGGCTGAAGTTTCAGCGTACCGCGTAAGGTGGTCGATAGCAACAATAACCCAGCGGTTGCTGCTAGGAGTACTGGGAAGTGGACCGTATAGGTCAACGCCGACGCGGTCGAACGCTCGAGCGGGACATGGTAAAGGCTGCATGGGGCCCCCAGCATGTTTAGGTGGCATATTGCGTCATTGGCACAGGGGGCATGACCTCACATACTGGCGAACGAAACGGTACATACCACACCAGTAGTTCCGAACCTGGAGTCGAGAGTATGTCTTCAATACCCCAGCGTGGCCGCATTGTGGGTCTTTGTGGAAAGTGGCGCAGATGTCGGAGTCGAGGTGTCGGGGAATAACAAGCAACCACTTGCGGCCGTTAAAGTTGTAGTTGCGGCGGTAAAGCAGGTTATCCCGAATAATAAAGTGCGTGGCTTGGCGACGGAGCATCCGAGAGATCGGCGCTCCGTCGCCAAGCGTCCGAGAGACAGGAAGTCTAGAAGCGAACACATCCATGGGTCCTTGCGCTGCTCTGATGGCATGTCGGAAATGTTGAGGACGAAGGCACCGCAGGCGGAAACAGACGAGCAGATGGAGGATCACGTGACAAGGGTGACCGGGAAGGAGCGTCTGCGTCGGAATGCTTGCGGCCTGAGCGATATACAACAGGGATGTCGTATTCTTGTAGGCGTAATGCCCAACGAGTGAGCCGACCAGTTGGATCTTTGAGTGAAGACAATCAGCATAGGGCGTGATGGTCAGTCACGATGTCAAAAGGGCACCCATACACCTAAGGTCGAAATCTTTCGATAGCCCAAATAATGGCCAGACATTGCCTTCTCAGTAATGGAGTAGTTCGCCCCAGCTTTGGTAAGGGTGCGGCTGGCATACGCCACGACGTATTCATCGAAGCCATCCTTGCGCTGCGCAACAACAGCTCCTAGTCCGACACCACTCGCGTCCGTATGAATCTTAGTTGAACCAGACGGATCGAAGTGGCGCAGTACTGGCGGCGAAGTGAGAAGGCGGCCCAGTTCTTGAAATGCGTCGCCACAGTCCGGTAGCTCAGAACGGCCGGTAAGAAGCTCGGTCAACGGGGTAATTATGGAGACAAAATTACGTACGAGGCGTCGGAAATACGAGCATAAGCCGATGAAACTGCGAAGCTCTTTCAGGGTAGTTGGTATGGGGAACGCGGATATGGCACTAAGTTTCGTAGGGTCCGGGAGGATACCGTCTTTTGAGACCACATGACCGAGAATAGTAAGCTTGCGAGCGCCGAAGTGGCATTTCTTCAAATTTAGCTCCAGTCCTGCAGCGGTAAGGCAGGCAAGGACTTGCTCGGGGCGGCTGAGGTGTCACGCAAAGTCGGTAGAAAAAACTACAATGTCATCGAAGTAACAAAGGCACGTGTTCCACTTCAGGCCTCGGAGAATGGTGTCCATCTTTCGTTCAAAAGTGGCAGGCGCGTTGCAGAGGCCGAAGGGCATGACGGTGAATTCATATAGGCCATCAGGTGTTACAAAGGCTGTCTTTTGGCGATCGGCCTCTGCCATCGGCACTTTTCAGTACCCGGAGCGCAAATCCAGCGAGGAAAAGAATTCCGCGCCCTGTAGGCTGTCCAAGGCATCGTCGATGCGCGGCAGAGGATAGACATCTTTGCGCGTTATGCGGTAAAGGCGGCGATAGTTGACGCAGAACCTTATGGAGCCGTCTTTCCTTTTAACGAGGACAACCGGAGATGCCCAGGGACTGTTAGAGGGCTGAATGATGCCAGGCTGCAGCATGTCGTCAACCTGCTGGTCGATGATCCGGCGTTCAGCGGCCGACACACAATACGGACGCTGGCGCAAAGGGGTTTGTTGACCGGTGTCGATATGGTGAACGACTGCTGACGCTCGACCCAAGGACGGTTGGCCAATGTCGAATGAGGCCCAAAAATGCTAGAGGAGCTTGATAATTTCCGCGTGCTGGACACGTGTGAGTGCTGAGTCGACGGCATGAGCGAAGACGTCCGCAGGGGTATCGGTCGCGTCGGGAGGAGTGACGGCGCAAAGCGGTAGTGATGCCGCATCTTTAGACATGGTAGCCGGGAGGATGCAGTCGAAATATTCAGAGCTCCCCAGGCACTCGCCGTGGAGTATGGATGAAGTATGGATGGGCACGGGGAGGGATTGCACACCTAAAGGGCAGCAGAACCACCACAAAAAGTGACGACAGCAAAAGGAAGCAGAAGGTTCTGACGGCTCGCACGGCTGACGGCTGACGGCTGACGGCGTAAACAATACAGATGAGCTCGCCACAAAGTCACACGACACAGGGACCAGAGCGGTTGAGAAAGGTGCGATGTCGATGTAAGAGGCAGCAACAACTTTAGTAGAATGGTGGTCGTCAGGATCAAAGCACGGCACTGATAACGTAAGTTCGGCACGAGCGCAGTCGACAACAGCTTGATTTACAGATAGGAAATTTCATCGAAGAATGGCGTGCGAGGAACGAGATAGGACAACAAATTCGACAACATACAAAATGCCTTGAATGACGACCTGGGCTGCGCATGATGCTGAAGGCTGAATGCGATGCGTGTTTGCCGTACACAGCGATAGATAGGTTAGAGTGGTCACTTTGTTCAAATGGTGGCAGAGTTTTTCACTAATAATAGAAATGGCGGCTCCGGTGTCAATAAGTGCGTGTACGGTGACGCCATCTAAGGACAGCACAATTTCGTTCGCAGGAGACAAAATGTCACAGTTTCACCCGAAATGCGATGCATTAATTGCGATAGCAACTTAGTAGAGAGCTATACGGAGTAAGTGTAGTAGTTTTATCAGCTGTATAAACTTGGAAATGCAGCAGCACCAGCAACGCGCAGAACTGTTGTCGACACCGTCGCCGTTTTTCCCGCGTTCGCAACGAACGCGCGCGGCGTTGGGCCTCTGGGGGCGCCTCGGAGGTTTTCGACGAGATCAGACCGGGTAACTCGTCGAGCAGCGTCGGAAGTCTTTACCACCTTCTCGCCTCGCAACGTTTTTATATAAATACGCATTTGGTATATAAAAGAGAGTAGTGGCATAGTGAACATGCAACCCTAGCCAGCTTTGACTCGCACATACAGCGTACGGCGCACGGTGACGATAGTACCGTGTTTGGACTTTATACAGAGCCTCAAAGCGATGTCCACCACCACGCCAACGGCGACGGCAGAAATGCGCTTGGAGTGTCTATATAACTGCTAACGCAATAAAAGTCCCCAAGACTGAGCGGTACACGCAGCACAGTCACAGTGTCGGCTGGAGGGCCGGCTACATAGGCGTTCCATTTTCGACAGCATGCACTAGCGTGTTTTCGTGGCGAAATGTCTTTTCGTCGTTTTCACCAGAAGGAACTGAACTGCCCGCCCGCTGTGGACGGCGAGGTGCGGCTTCGGCTGAGCGCGACGTGGCCTGGTTGCACGCGTAGATCTAATATATTCGCTTCTTCAGCAGCGATTCGTACCTTGCGAGGAGGTCCCATAACGTGTACCAAAAAGTAAA
Source organism: Dermacentor silvarum (assembly GCF_013339745.2). Classification (NCBI taxonomy): domain Eukaryota; kingdom Metazoa; phylum Arthropoda; class Arachnida; order Ixodida; family Ixodidae; genus Dermacentor; species Dermacentor silvarum. The sequence goes on from NC_051157.2 coordinate 163,824,632, forward strand.
CACGGATTTTATTTCATTTCATTTTTATTTCCTTAAAGACACCCGACGGGGTATTACATAAGGGGTGGGAATTTTTTTACACACAATGTTGTTGACAAAATGATCAGTGCGATGTTACATTTTATATGCTATGCATGAAGCTTGATGGGCAGGTGATAGCGGCAATGTTGCGAAAAAGGCCACGTGGCGCACATGTCGCATACCTTGACACGTGGGCCGTGGCACGATATGATGCAAGTGCTACATGTCGTGACACCTGGTGGAATACAGCGTAGCTGCAAGGCAAAGTTTGCGCGTATCGACAATACACGGCACGCATGGATGGCAGGCTAGCCCATCTGCTCGAGGTCAAGCAGTCCCTCCTGTCCATGTGGAAGGGGCAGCATCACAAGCGAAGGCTCCGCAAGAAGATTGCTGAAGTCATCAAGAAAATAGGGGAGTAGTGTAAGGTCCTATACAGACAGCAGTGGGACGATGTCTACAATTCGATCGACGGTCAGTTGCGCAAAGGGGAGTCCTGGAAGCTCCTGAAGCACTTGCTTAATGAGACGAATACCAAGTCAAACCAACGAAGCGCGCTGGCACGCATTTTGCATGCAGCCAGGCAGGAATCCTCTGAGGACGAACTCCTAGGGAAGCTGGTGAACAAGTACCTACCGATGGCTTCCGGCCCGGTGGTCCCCCCCCCCCCCCCTCAATGATTACCGGGGCTCCGACAACCCGGAGCTCGACGCGGAGTTTGGGGTTGAAGAAGTCGAGCGGGCCCTACAGGACCAAAACGGCAGATCGGCCCCCATTCCGGACAAGATCACGAATAAGGCCCTGATGAACCTGGACGAGAAATCGATAGAGTACCTGACAAGGAGACTGTAAACGAGGCGTGGAGCAGTGGCTAAGTTCCGGGAATGCGGAAGAGGGCCACCACTATCCTCATTCCCAATCCCAGCAAGCCGCACAGTCTTGAAAATCTCAGGCCCATCTCGCTCACTTCGTGTGTGGGCAAGGTAACCGCTGACGCAATCCACAACAGGGTCTTCAAGTACTTGGAAGACAAAGACATCTATCTCCAAAACATGATACGCTTTAGAGCAGGTCTTTTGACGCAAGACGCCATGAAGGTGATGAAGGATCAGGTCATCGATCGCAACATGAGAGACAGGAGAGCCATATTTGGGCTGGACTTCGAGAAAGCCTTGGACATCCTCCACTCCTTTGTCTTGCGCACGATCTCGAGCCTTCGTTTGGGCAAGCACTTTCACAACTACAAGAGATCTTTCCTCGCAGACAGAGAAGCCATCCTGAAAGTGGGAGACCTCGCGTCAGACTCGGTTAGGCTCGGTTCTAGAAGGACGCCACAAGGGTCAATGACCCTCATTAACCTAGCCATGATCGGTCTACTGAGGAAACTGTCCGAGGTTGACGGCATTCACCATACGATATATGCAGATGACGTACCATATGGTGCACCGGTGGCAGCGACGGACGCTTAGAGGCTGCGCTTCAAGAGGCCATCGAGGTCACAGAAGACTGCCTGAGACCGACCGGCCTCCGGTGCTCGCCGCGGAAGTCAAAGCTACTACTGTACAGGTCCAAGAGCAGGGGCCCCAAACCGAAAGGTTGGAGCCCTGTAGAGGACAGCGACATCACTCTAAGGAGCACTAAAGGCTGTCTTTTCCCTAGGGTGGACTCTCTCCGCGTTCTGGGTATGACGGTCGAATCGAACGGCTCCAATAACCAGACGGTACTGAAGCTCACCAAGAAAACGGACAATGCCATCAGGTTGACAAGAAGGGTTACCAACCGGCAGCAAGGACTGAGCGAGGACAACCTCGTCATGTTGGTTCATGCTTTCGTGATGTGTCACTTTACCTACGTCGCGGCCAAGCACAACTGGCACAGGTGCGAACGGGAGCAGCTGAACACTTTGATCAGAAAGGTGGTCAAGATAGCCCTCGGGCTTCCCATGTACACGAGCTCGGAGAGACTGCTCCACCTCGGCATGCACAACACGCTGGAAGAAATAGCGGAGTCAGAAGAGAGGGCGCAGTTCACCCGACTGTCTACCACCAGTGCCGGGAGAAACATCCTGAGAGAGCTTGGAGTTCCCCCGACGGAGATCGAGACCCGTTCTTGCAGCATTCCTCGAGAACAGAGCGAGTGCATTACCGTTGCCCCCATTCCTCGGACTGTCCACCCCGAGTACAACATGGGCACACGACGTGATAGGCCTAAAGCTCTCTTGGTAGAGGCCGGCGCACGTGCCCGGAGTTCCTGTTGCGTCGATACAGCCCGGTAACCCGATGGAAAGGCGTTCGCTACAGTCAGCGTCGTTCAAGAAAAGAAAATCACAAACTTCGGCACAGGCCGCAATAGCGTTGGCCCTGCTGGACGACGGGAGAATGGCGATATACAGCGACTAGAGATCGGCGGTCCGGGCGTTCGCCAAGGGCACTGGCCTTGTGGATCCAACGGGACAAGGAAATCAAGCAGCACACGATCGTCTAGTTCCCCGCTCACTTGGGAAAGATCCAGGGCGCCCCGTTCATCCTCAACCGGTCAGCCCACAGAGCTGCGCGAGGAGTCGTCGACCGCGTAGCTACGGGGTGGCGCTGCGCTGAGGCTCCATAAGGGGCTTTAAGGCTCCATACAACGGGGCTCCCCCTGCCTCGCACAACTAACTCACAAAGTACTTTTATCTGAGGAGACGGAAGTTTCCGCCGCCGCACAGTAATTTGAACAGACCTCAGACGTTGACACACAGACTCTTGCAGGTCGGGCCATACCCTAGCCCCACACTCTTACACAGGATCTATCGCGAAATTCAAACATCAAACACTTGTGCGCTTTGCTGCCACTTTGCCAACTTGGAATACGTGCTCTGGTGGTGGCCCGCGTTGCGGGGTGACGAAGACGTGACGTCAGTCCAAGTGGGAGGCTGCTCTACGCCATCCCAAATTTGAAGCACAACTATGGGCAGTCCAACAGGCCCTCGACGTGGCGGAGAGGCTAGGCCTTTCTATCCCGACGTGGGAGCGGCCCGCTACGTGGTAATGCTTGTTCAGGAGGACCTCAAATAAGTTTTTCTATTTCATTTATTGCCACCGGTATCGTCGGTGACGCCAGATGACTGGATCATTATTCATGAAGCGTCAACACCACTCTCTTCAGTACACCCGCCTGCAGCAGTATTGCTTTTATTCTCCTTGACTTGGATTGGTGCACCAAGATGTCCACAACAGCGTCACGGAAATACCTCATCCTAAATCTACGCTCGTTGTAGGGATAGTCGATTTTTTATTCAAATAAAGATTAGTAATTCAGGATTTTATTCTTTAATCGTTTAATCGCTTTCGATGCAGGATTTTTCATGTAATGATTGATTAATCAAAAACTTTGCCGTGTACTTTTACAAGGTTGAGAAACATTGATCTACTTCTAGGAGCCTATTTTATTGTTTGAGAGGGGAAACCAAGTTGGAAATACCAGTTGGATAAAGAATAATCTTTCAATTTTGAAAGTCTAAATAAAGTTGGCACTAGTAGCTTAGGAAAATATATAGAATATTTGTTATAAAATGGCACGTAGAGCAGCATTAAACTAGATAAATGGCACTAGTGAATCCCTGTAGAGTACAGTTAGGCAAGAAATAATGAAAATGACAAAAATGGCACAACCATCCCAGTACATAACTGCAGATTTAGTGTATGAAATTTAAGACACGCAAAAATTATTCCATTGAGGTACGAATTTTGACACGTTATAAATGCAAGTCGCAGCAGCAACCGTAGCGGCAGGGTCCGGCCGGTACGGGAGAACCATATCAATGATGCTAGAGGGATGGAGGCCGTAAAGCAGAAAGAATGATGAGAACCCGGTAGTGGCTTGGAAGGCAGTGTTATATGCGTATTTTACGAAGGGAAGTACAAGATCCCAGTTGGAGTGGTCTGACGCCACATACATTGATAGCATGTCACCAAGAGCTCTGTTGAATCGTTCTGTTAAGCCATTCGTCTGTGGGTGATGAGCTGTAGTTGCGAGGTGAATAATTGGGCATTCAATAGGAATGACTGCAGCACGTCCGAGAGGAATACGCGACCCCAATCGCTCAGCAGTTCACGAGGTGCGCCATGTCGGAGAACAAAGTTGAGTAGAATGCACGAGGCGACGTATTTTGCTGATGCGGCCTGGACGGCGTTTTCAGCATACCGTGTCAAATGATCCACGGCGACGACAATTCAACGGTTGCCAGCGTCAGTACATGGAAGAGGCCCGTATAAATCAATGCTGACACGGTCAAATAGGTGAGCTGGGCAGGGAAGTGGCTGGAGAGGTGCGGTGGAGAGATGCGAGACACATTTGCGTCGCTGGCAGGCAATGCACCAGCGTACGTATTCGAGGATGAAGGTGTACATGCCGCGCCAATAGTAGCGCAGGCGAAGCTGTGTATAAGTCTTCGACACTCCGCCGTGACCACACTGGGGGTCGGAGTGAAAAGCGAAGCATAAATCGTGTCTAAGGTGGCGGGGCACGACTAACAGCCATGTGCGGCCGTCATTGTGGTAGTTGCGGTGGTATAAAAGGCCGTGGCGGATAGCGAAGTGCTGGGCCTGTCGGCGTAACGCTCGAGCTGCCGAAGCAGCCGAAGGATTGACAAAATATCGAACATAACGACGATCCGTGGGTCTTTTAGTTGCTCCGAGGCCATGTAGATGATGTCAAGCGGTGAGATATCATGACTGGCGGTAGAAGTACTGGCGTCAGAAGTAACTGAGAAGCGCGAGAGGGCATCGGTGTCAGAATGTCTGCATCCAGAGCGATAGACGACACGGATATCATATTCCTGGAGGCGGAGGGCCCACCGAGCGAGGCGATCCGACGGGTCTTTGAGGATAGATAACCAGCAAAGAGCGTCATGATCCGTCACCACGTCAAAGGGTCGACCGTAGATATAGGGGCGAAATTTTTGACGTGACCGTACGATGGCCAGGCACTCTTTTTCTGCTTACTGTGTAACTCGCCTCAGGTTGTCTAAGGGCACGACTGGCATAAGCGACCACGTATTCGGCATTAGTGTTCTTACGTTGTGCGAGCACGGCACCAATGCCTACACCACTGGCGTCAGTGTGAAGTTCTGTAGGTACGCTTGGGTAAAAATGGCGCAAGATTGCCGGATACGTAAGTAGGCGGCGAAGAGTTGTAAACGCATCCTCAGAGCCTTCCCACCAATTAGAAAGTTCATTGTCACCTTGGAGAAGTTGGTTGAGGGGTGCGATGACAGTAGCGAATTTGCGAACGAATCGTCGAAAACAGGAGCATAGTCCAATGAAGCTGCGTATAGTGCGTTCAAGTTAGTTGGCTTCGGGATTTCGGATACGGCACGAAGTTTAGTAGGATCGGGAAGAATGCCTTCTTTGGAGACAACGTGGCCTAGTATAATCAGTTTTCTAGCTGCAAATAGGCACTTTTTCAAGTTAAGCTGGAGACCAGCATTCCGGAGACCGGTCAAAACTTGATGTAAACGGCGAAGATGGGTTGGAAAATATGGCGAAACGACGACAACGTCATCGAGGTAGCAGAGACAAGTATGCCACTTCAATGCCGCGCAGGATGTCGTCCATCATGCGTTCAAAGGTGGCGGGTGCGTTGCAGAGGCCGAACGGCATTACAGTGAATTCGTATACAAGCCGTCTGGTGTTACAAACGCGGTTTTTGAACATTCAGCGTCAGCCATGGACACCTGCCAGTAGCCAGAGCGGAGATCTGAGGAGGAAAAAAACTGCGCTCCTTGTAAACAGTCAAGTGCGTCATTTATACGTAGCAACGGGTATACATCCTTTCGAATAATCTTGTGAAGCTTCGATAATCAACGCAAAATCGTATGGCGCCACGTTTTTTCTTAACTAGGATGACTGGTGACGCCCAGGGACTAGTAGAAGGCTGGATGACACCAGCGTTTGAGCATATCATTCACCTCGTCATCGATAACGCGTCTTTCGCTCGCCGATACTCACTACGGACGCTGCCGAATGAGTGCATGGCTTCCAGTGTCGATAGTGTGCGAAACAGTCGTTGTGCGGCCGAGTGACGTCGCTTCACAGTCAAAAGAGGAAGATAAGCCTTGGAGCAAGTGAAGAATTTGGGCTCGCTGCGTCGTCGTAAGGTCACTGGCAATAAAAAGCGTAAAATAAGGCCGCAGTGACTGAGGAGGCGAGTCTTCGAGTGCGCTAACATAAGCGGAGTCGTCCATTATGCCAAAGATTGAAGGTTAAGCCAGTGGCCCTGCGTTCCCAAGGTTTTCACGGCTGATTTGACACACATCACAGAGACGCCCGTGATGAACTCGAGAACAGCGAACGGCAGTGGTAGTGATCGGCGGCGAACAAAGCGTTCAGACGGCGTGAAGAGTACTGTGCCGGCATCTACAGAGGCGCAAGATACACTGATAAGAGCAGAAGACCAGGAAGGTATAAGGGTTTCTTCTGAAATGGTGATTTTGCGACAAAAGTCCTTGTTGGCATGGATAATATCTGTCGAAAACGGTAACAGCTCAATTTCGGCGCGGGCGCAGTCGATGATCGCAAGATGTGTGGAGAGAAAGTACCGTCCTAACATGACGTCGTGAGAACATGATGGCAACACGATGAATTCGATGACATAGAGAACCTCCTGAATGACAACATGAGTGGTGCAGGAACCGGATGGCTCGACGTGATGTGCGTTGGCCGCCCAAAGGGATGATTAAAAAGCGGTGTCGTCACTTTTCAAATTTTTGGGCAAATACAGGCATCTATCGCTTCTTCTATTCTATTCCTTCTATTGCCACTTCAATAACGCTTTTCGGGGAACTGTGAGGCCTTACACATTTCGCTGACACCGCAGTACTTGCCTCCTGAACGGCGATATTAATTTTTCCTGGCGCAGAGGGCTCCGTCGACGGTGCATGGGCGAAACGGAGCGGCGGCGAGGTGATGGTGAACGGCGAGCGGAGAAGGTAGTCTCGGTGGCAGGAGGATATGCATAGTTGTCCAAATAATTGTGGCGTTGTTGGAAACGTGGCGCATATGGACGCACATTGTTGGAGACGTTCGGTGCAAGTAGGCGACAATGACGTACCACGTGCCAAGCACGGCCACAGTAAAAACAAATCGGACGGTTGTCTTCCGTGCGCCAATGGTCTTGAGGTCGTGCATGCTGCACGACTGGTCCGGCGAGAGGGCATATAGGTGGGCGCAAAGGCAGGCGAAGTGGACCGTAGGTCTGCAGTCCAGGTGTTGCAGCGACTTCGGCGTACGTCAGGGGAGCGGCAGTCGGAGCCTGATGGAACGAAGGCGGGACATGGTCGGCTGCCTGCTCCTTGATGACAATTGCAGAGCGGATGCCAATGCCCAGCTAGCACAAAAGAGATATAATCATTCTTATTCACGGATATTTCGCTTTGACCGTCAAAAATCTAGATTGAAGAAGTCAACATCGAGAAGGATTCAATCGGGATGAAAAATCTTGCCATAAGGCGGATTTTGGAAGACGTTTAAAATCGCCGGTTCTAGCAGCCTACAATTAATGATATTTTTTGTTTTCTTTGTTCTGCTTTTTGGCGGGAAAAATGAACGTTGGTTTTTGTTTTTGCTTCGCCCGGTTAGAAAAGAGTGCAATCAACCCAGGCGCGGGTGTTTTCATTGTGGTGAGTGAGCACTGAAGGGGCAGCCGCTTGCTCTTTATGCTCATAACGCAGTCCGCAATAAAGAAAAGTTACGCTGACCTTCAGACCGTCAGAAGAGGCGTAAAGTTAATGAAGAACTGATATCTTCCAATCCTGTTGCCGCAACTACCGTCCAATAAGTCTCATGGCACGTTAATGAAAGTAGTAACCATGCTTCTAGTGAAGTATCCTCGCCACATGAGCATGCTCAATCCAAGGATAGTTTTCACGAAAGTGACCTTGCCTTGAAAGGAGATGTAGACGCACATATACACAAGACATTGCTGGTTAATATTTTGTTCCACAAATTGACTCTCCTGTGAGCGCGGGCATCGAAAATGGAGGTTCTTCGGACGATGCATCGTCATCTGCAGAAAGTCCGGCAATCTATGTCCGCGTAAATGTGTGTAATTTCAAGCATGGCTGGCATCATGGGTTACAAGTCACGCATTTTGTGCGAACGCGGGCAAAACGCCGACGGCGTCGACAACAGTTCTGCGTGTTGCCGGTGCTGTTGCATGTCCAAGTTTATACAGTTGATAAAGCTACTATCATTACTCCGTATAGCTCTCAACAAATTTGCTATCGCAATTGATGGTTCGCCTTTCAGGTGAAACTGCGACAACTTTTTTTTTACAACAGAGATTTTCGCGGCACGTTCGTCTGAATCTTCCGTGTCGTAGGCGTCATCAGCACAAACACCTTCGTGGGCATGGGCTGATCCCGGAGATAGTGTAATAAAGGGCCCTCCCGCAGCGGACGTGAAGCAGTCTTCAAGCACTCCGCCAACTTACACAAATAGGTTTAATATCTCGCGCCCAAAAAAGCGGCTTATCTCCTCTGGAATCAAGCACACAATACAAGAAAATAAAGAACAAGCATACAATAAATGTCAGAACCACATTTTAGATGATAAAGCAGCTGCAAACAATGCCAGACACGTGCTCTTCCAACGCATGCGTTTGCCGGGAAAAGGTCACAGCTGCATGAGTTGCTCGGGAAAGGGGCTACAGCTGCATAGGATGCAGATTGTGTCATTACAGCCGTAAGTCATTCACAAGCATATTTGAAAGGCCCGCCTAGTTCCCGAAATCATTGCTGCTGAACCACGGCAATATGTAGCTCATGCCATTTTATGACTCCTGTAGAACACCATGAGTATGATGAGCGATGAAGCCAAGCTAAACGCAGGTTTCAGGTCAGGCAAGACCCAATAAAGAATCCTCAACATTTTAATCCAAAGCATACGTGTCTCATTTTGCGATACGATTCGCCATTCTGTTCAAATACTTCGCTGACCAATCACCTCAGCAAGGTGAGTGTCAAGCAAATCTGATGAGCAATTATTTCTGTTTCATAAAAGAACATCGAGGGAAAGGTAAAGGCAGTTGTCGCGCTAAAAAATAAACATTAAAGATATATCGGTTGCTATGTGAAAGTACGAGCATACGTACAAAAGCAACCAACGTTGATATTTTCACAATTCACGAAGAAACTTAACATAACTGCCCTAAATACCATAGCAAATATGTATACAATACGGTGCACCAAAACGCGCCAAGCGTCCCAAGAAAAAGTGTGGTGTTCGTGTCATGCTCTGCATCATTCGCCAAAATTGTCCTAAAAATATTTTCACCCGCAGGAAATACGCTGCTTTTCAGAACCGGCAGGTCATGCGCTTTCTTCCGATACCATTGTGGCATGAGTCATATGATTTGAAGGAAAGTAGATAACGCTCGGGAAAGTCCGAAAGCCTCCACTTGCAGCCTGCGCGCGATTAGGCCTCCACGCATTCGGTGTTCACCGGCCAGTGTAACTATCCGCCGCCACCGCAGAGCTGCAACACATTATTGCATTTTTCATGAGAGTGGCAACGCTACCGGCGCACACTTGTGCCGACGTTTGAGCTCATCTACACAATCGCAACCACTTCGCCGTCCTCAAGAGGCTCTACATGGAGTTCAACCACCTTCGTAGCGTTGAGAGCATCGCGCTACCTGCCACACATTTGCCGTAGCTCAACCTCGCAGCTCCCACCAACATTTGGTGCGTGGTAATCCTCCGACGCCACCCTGAGGCACATTTGTGTGATTTAAGCTCTTACCTAGCCAATATCATACTAGCCTACCGCATGGGGAACAGGAACTTCACCCTGGAAAATTTCTCCGGCAATCACGTTTGTTATTCCATGTACTTCTATCGACTCGAATTATGGGCCCGTCCCCATCAGCCTCGGGCCCATCATAATCCAATCTACCTGCAAAATGGACATCGCGCGCGTGCCTGCCTTGGAGCAAAGCACGTGCGCACCACCTGCTCCACGGCCATCACCCAGCCTGATGAACCACACAACTGCATTCCACAGGGTCTTCATTGTCAAGGACATTACGCCCACTTCGCGGAAATATTCTCCGTTCAAAAACGATGGGACGAAGCGTGCGCCAACGTGGCCGTGAAGAGCCTCCAATATAGACAGCAGTGGAAGAGCCTCAACACGTCACAACGCCCAGGAACACTCACCAGTCATTCATCCACATTCAAGGCGCCCCCCTCGTCGCACCCACTACCGACTTCCGCCAACTGGGGGAGGGGGGTGGGAGGGGGGCGACAGTGCTTGCGTCTCACCCAGGCGTCACCAACCACTGATTCAATCCGCACAGGCTGCACAAGCGAAACCTGAGGAATACCAAAATCTGGCTCCGGTCAAACAAGATTTGCTCCTACGGAAACATCTACAGCAGCAGCTACGCTTGCCGACACCTGCAACACCCACAGCCACAATCCTCCCCTGTCCCTGCTGGGTTGAACTGCTGGATCTGGGCCTGACCAAGCTGACCTCCCGCGTTGCCACACTCACATCTATCGTTGAGATGTAGCAAACACGTATCAAGGAACACGACCAAACTATACTTCATACTTTAGGACACTCATTGAAATCCTCCCACAGTCCCTTAACAATATGAACTCCACCACAAACAAAAATATTTAATGACGCACCAGGCCATATGGAATATAACCACTCCTTGAATCGCACGCACTCCGTACCCAAGTCGTTAACTGTCCTGGTCCCGAAAATAAACCCACCACCCATCTCGCTCCACGTAACCCTTCGAATAACCAGCATAATGGCGATCCCAATGATAGTGTAGAACTGCCGTAGCTTCTCGACAAACCGCACTCCTTTCCGGCAATAACGTCTTACACAAACCACACTACCTCACTTTGCCCTACCACCAGATGCACGGCACACCAGAAAAATGCAAGGACTATCAAGCTCTGCACCTCGAGCCCAGCATGCCACTGTCTTCTATTTATATTCACCATGAGATTGCCTATCACCTGGACGACGATCCATCAACTCTACTTCAGTTTGTCCTAGCTAACTTGAATCAAGTAAAAAAAAAGGGGGGGGGAGGGGAAACAAGAGCTCTAGAGAAACCTTACCAACTGCATCCTAGCAGTATTGGCGTGTACTTACAAATAGTCTTTTTTCATCACTACATGTTCATAATTAATTGTTGTTTTCATGTTTCGACTGCCGATAAAACTACTATCCTACCTTTGTATAGCTGTCCAATAATCGATTCTTCGCCTTTCCGGCGAAACTGCCACTTTATCTTTCTCGTTTTTCCCGGCTTGTTTGTTTTCCTAGGCAAAAACTACTTGCCAAATTTTAACACCAAAAAAATGCTTGATGATGAGGGTATTCGAAGCGCTGCACAACTTTATAATTTACATGTTAGAGATTCAAGAAATAATTAAAACAGTTGAACAAATCAAAATAATTGATTTATATTTATAAATATTATTCAATTGTTTTGATTTGTGACACTGGTTGTAAGAACACACTACTTCCGCTTATATGCAGTTGGTATCATCTCTCTAGAGCTCTTGTTTATATATATATATATATATATATATATATATATATATATATATATATATATCTTGGTTTAAGTTAGCTGGGACACTGGTATACTCGACACGCATGTCTTCCTTGCTTACAAAACGAAATCATTCCTTCCTTGGGAACAGATCAAGGGAGCGTTCAGAGTACACTTACTTCATTCATCCATGCTTCTCAGTAAGGACGCATAAAAGCTGTTGATGTGAATGTAGGAAGTGTCCAAAAGAAAAGGTTCAGGATTCGGCCCCACGTATGCATTATTTTATTTTTTAGAATACGACGCCCCGCATTTATGAGTGCCATACCTGCGGCTGAAGGATCTCACGTTACCCGCCATGACGGTGTGGTGGCTATAGTGTTGCGCTGCTAAGCCAGGGGGTGCGGAATCAAACCCTGACCGTAGTGTCCACATTTCGATGCAGGCGAAATGCAAAAATGCCCGTGTACCAAGCATTAGGTGCTGTTAAAGTACCCCTGCTGGTGAAAATTAACGCCCAGTGGCCCACCTCGGCACGCCTCATAGTAATATAATTAGTTTTTTCAAAGAATCTGACGTTGTTGCAATTATTCAACCAGTTATCGTAATTATCATCGTGTAGTCCAATGGTGACTCTTAGACGGTTGGTGGCCTGTTATCACTGAAAACAATAGAAACGATGACGGGATGGTAGAGCGAAAGAAGCAAGAACTGTAGAACCGGCAATGCCAGACGAGTGGTCTTGCTACGTGGTTATGGCGGGTTGACAAAACTGGAATATCCGCGAAGAAACTGATGCCGGGATTGAAGATTACATTAACAACTTAAGAGACAGAGGCCGGCCGAACGTATTATTTGGGGGACATGGTAATGTGAAAGGCTATTATGATGCTATGTATGTACATGGGAAAGCAATGACGTTCAATCTTAGCGCTCACAGTATACATTTATTTGCCGCATTTCTTGCATTCCTCTTGTGTAGTGTAGAAAGGTCCTTTGCAGCCGTTAGTATGAACCTTTTTACAGCTTTGCCCATCTTTGAAGTATTGGTAGCTCGCTTTGGTCGTAGTTGGTTAATTGTTATTCTTTCCCACACACTTGATTTTATCGCATACTCCAGAGCAGTTTTGGCACGCGCAGGCTTCATGTACAGCAGCTGAAAAAAAAACCAATGCATATCTTTATGTTTCAGCTTTTTTGGGAGCTCAAATTTCGAAGCGTGCATAAATAAAATTGGAGGACGCTTAAGCTTCGTCTTTAACAGTGGAACGCGATGACGTTATCGGGCCCCATTAGCGTCGCATTTTTCTTTATGAGTAGGCTTCATTGCTGCACACAACGTGGGAAAGTCAGCTTGCAAAAACCAAGCTTACACCAATCTCCTTAACGTCGGCTTCACTTTTAAACACAAATTCATTGCTGGGAAGACATCTTTACCGTGGCAATAACAGGCTGTCTTATGTCAAAATGTGAGGGCTCTGGGACCTCTTAACGCAAGAGCGTTAAGGGCCCCGTGTCGCAGAAGAGCCGGCGTCGGCATCCGTGGCGGATAAATTCTCCCCAGACCACCCCGACCATACAAGCCCTCCACTTGGCACAAGGCGTTAGTGAACAAAAATTGAATTTCTCAAAGTAAAATTCGTCAGAGAAATCGTAAAGTACGACTTAAGAACCTACAGACACAATAGCATCGGTATGTATTTTGAATATTCTAAAAAACATAATTTTGTTACGAGGAAACTCCAACACAAACCCCTTTCCAGCATTTCCACGCTAACAGGGGCGCCCTAGGGTAGGTTACTTGCTAAAGAACCATCTATGGCGCTCGCCCCCACGGCAACGTAAAACGGTAGTGGCGCGCAAAGGTGAACGTGAAAAAAAAGAAAGCTGCAGCTGCCGGGAAGCCTGACAAGCATTCAGGGATCTTTTAATGCTAAAGCGTCCTCCGGATTTTGTACACGCGCGCGCCTCGGGGCAACAGCAAACAATTCATAAAATAACAAGAAAAGGTCCTAGGGCATTCACATTTTGATATAAGACAGGTTCGTGTGGTCGAGGTGGTTCGGGATGTATTTCTCCGCCACGGATGCCACGGACGCCGATGCTTAAGTCGACACCGTCACCTTTCTGCTACACCGGGATATTAACACAATCGCGGTAACAAGTGCTCTCTCGCCCGCTCCATTCACATAATAGTAAGGCATCAGTAGTTCAGTCCCTGCTCTTGCAGAATAGAAAGCTTCACAAATTTCTGGCCTAATAGGGTGCATGCACATTACTCAAGCGAACTTCTGTGTTTTGTGAATACGTCCGCTCAATACCCAAAAATTGAAAAGTAGCGTAATTACCCACTTCGCTTCGCGCATTTTCCTTTTCTTCTTTTTTCCTTTTTTTTTGCGGACATACAGCATTGGTGTGATAGCCCAGCTTATCGAAAAAGCAGTATGCAACCATAACCAACGCCTACGTTTCGTGAGTGGAATTGCCAGAATGTCTCAGCCGCATGCATCGTCTGCGGGATTTTACTTTTCAATTGAAGAACCACTTAGCATTCGCGTGAACCTCACGCCGCAAACTTGTGCGAGGATGCGCGCTGTGACCGCAGTGTCGTGAAGAACCTCGTGGACATCACTGTGAAAAATCTGTTCTCTACAGCTTGATCCTCACCGAGCACTTCTTATGGATCGTACCGTTTTTACATGGCTAGCCGGCTACCTGGCAAAGTGTATGCAGATCCCGCAAAATACAAAAATCAATCTTATACGACTCATTTTGCATGTAGCTGCGGCTATCGAGCATCCTATGGGGTTCTGCAATATATTGCCATATGGACCAGCTTTTAGAGCGAAGCTGTATTTGGCTACCCCGGCAAAGTTTGTGCGTCTGTGCGTGTTCACTATCGCGTCGACAAAGAAAAAATTTCGTCTTCAGGGATAGTGTAATTTTGAGTTCCCGTGTAACAGAATTATATTTTCTCGTATGTTCAAATTACAATCAGATGCTATCAATTTTGTGAGGCACTTTGCTTTGAGAAATTCAATTAGTTCAATAACGCACTTGACCCAGAATGAGGATATATGCTGCACTCCAGCCCAGGTGCGTGCACGCGTGACGAACGTGGGCACACGGTGTATCTGCCCTTGATGAGTGGGCGCTCTGTCCGTTGCATAGGTCGCGCATGGTGTGCTGCGACCGTTATCGACATCAGGGCAAGACTGATAAAAAATTACAGCATCTTCCCATAGGGGAACCCTGAGTAGTATGCGAAGCAGCTATGGGGTCGACTCAAGGTAGTTTTATCAGCTGTATAAACTTGAACATGCAGCAGTACCAGCAACGCGCAGAACTGTTGTCGACGCTGTCGGCGTTTTGCCCGTGTTCGCACCGAACGCGCGCGGCGTTGGTGACTGTTGCCGGTGCTTCTGGGGTGCCTACCGTCGCGTCTCTAACCTAAGCTGCTTCGCATTATCACGCGCGGAGCCGCAGGTGTTGCCATTCATTGCGCAATCCGGAGAGGAGGAATGCCGAGAGGAGAGGAGATGAGACAAGGAGAGTAGATGAGGGCGAGGAGGGAGGAGAGGAGATGAGACAAGGAGAGGAGGGGAGGAGGATGCGCATGCGCAGTAGGGGTGGACGCCACACCGCGGAGGGAGCGAGGGAGTGACATAGCCCCGAGCATAAGATGCTTCGCCCCCTGCCCGAAACGATGACGACTACCCTCTCCCTCCCCTTATTCCACTTTTCCTACTTTCTATCCCCCCTTCCCCGCCCCTCAGATGCTGAGCCGTGCTCCCTATAAGGGCTGCAGAAACATGCATCTTTTCTCTTTTCCTCAACCTCTACTACTACTACTACTAGTACTCAAAAAATTAAAGCGCCGTTCACTTCGTGAACGCGGGCTACGCGCAAGCGTATGAACGCCGCGAACGTGCATCGTGGCGTCGCAGCATCAACGGAAAGGGCGCGAACGAGGTAGTGAACGCTAGATTGATCTCGACGGTGCAACCCCTTGAGGTGGTGGTGTTGGTGTAACGTCGGCAACAGCTTCTCTATACATCCGCTTTCACAGGGTGGAATAGAGGCGGAAATTTCTTCTTAACAGCGAAGCTGTTTAAGCCAGCCGTAATTTGTGGTGCGTATCAAGGAAACTACCAGGAAAGAAAATAAACTTCCTTGCCGAGGCGGGATTCAAACCCGCTTGCCCCCGGCCGTCGTGGTAGTGGTACGTCGTTAGACGTCCTCGCGTTTTTGTCAGCAAAGGCCGTATCGCCGTTATATTACGGCTGCGCATTATCTCTATCTGTGCTGATGGAGCTAAGGTGGTCTAGTTGGTTACGAGTATTATGTATCTATCTCGCTGTGTCCCGCTTAAATTCGCGCTGTAAAACCTCGTTTCATAGTACCTCTATATGTGCATGCGAGTACTGAAATAGTTCTGGTTACCTGAGTCAATGTTAGAGAAAGAAATATCTTGGGGAATCATTCCGTGTTGGCCCTTACACAGCTAATCGCCGCCTGATAAGTGGCACAGTACGTTCATTTTCGTATTGTTCACGCATGGTCTCTGCCTTGTTACAGTTTTGAAAGTGGCAGCCATTCCTCTGATGCTTGTGCACAGCTGACTCAGCAAGGGTGGCTCCAAGGCAGTTGTTACATGCGTTCACCTTTAACGCTCGAATTTGAGCAGCCAACGGCTGAACAGCCGACGATAGTTTTGCCTAGGCACCTACCACCCGGTAATCTTCGAGTGGGACAAGCCGGACTGCAAGCGCAAGTGGCTCAGTTGCGCCGCTGAGCACGAGCTCGCGGGATCGAATCCCGGCCGCGGCGGCCGCATTTCGATGGAGGCGAAATGCGAAAACGCCCGTGTGCTTGCGTTCTAGTGCATGTTAAAGAACCCCAGGCGGTCAAAATTAGTTCGGAACCCTCCACTACGGCGTGCCTTATGATCAGAACTGGTTTTAGCACATAAAACCCCAGAAAGAAGAACGGACTGCAATCCCATCAATTGACTTCAATGGCGAAGCGGTGGCGGCGACTGCGCTGACTCGAACCGGAAACAGTTAGCAGACGGCGCATCCCAGAATACCTCGCTATTTTACGGGTAACCTGTTCGATTGAGTGGAGCGTGAAGGTGCGTCTACTTTTTTACACCGTCCTTTTGCAGCCACGCTGACCGCGTCGCGGCAGACGCGTTTGTCCAAAACGCGAAATCCGCGCAGTTCCCATCACTGTCTCGGGACGCTACATCATCGCGCTGGTGAGCGTCAGCATGCTCAGCTAAAAATTTTCTAATGCCAAGGCTTACGCTAACTCAGAAGTGCACACAAGATCACTATTTTGGGGCAGGAACGCGACATGTATGAGATGGTGCCCTTAGGAATGACTCAGAAGCATGTAGCATCGATGTGCACATACCTTCGGATTACGGAGAGAACGGATGTTGATGTCGTCTCGACGAACGGCACGCTCTCATTTCGCCCTTCGGTTGTCCTTTGGAAAGGAGAACACGCGAACCTTCGGTCCGTTGCCATAGTTGCCGCGACAGTTGGGCACGCAGCATCGCCCCATCGTGCGAGTTTGCAGCCGTACACTACGTGAATATCCCGTGCACAAAGCTCATCACACATCCATGCCGCAGTTCACACACACACACAGACCGGCATGGTCTTCTTCACTCGCCAAGAACAGCACCAGCAGAACTTGAAAGGGTTCATGAAGCTTACTAATGCAGCTGTTCCAACGGCGTGCGCAGGCGTAGGCACGTCTGTCCGGTCAGACACGACGGTCAAGACTGACTGACGCCACAGCCCACGGCCGGAAGAGTGAGTGGGCCTGAACGTTTTTTTTCTAGGTGGCATTGGCTTAGGCCGGCAGGAACAACCGCAGCTGCTCCAGCGACCTCGCAGGGTCGTGCAAGGCAATGGAGCCCTGGACTGAGGGCTCCACCCAACGAGATAGAATTACCTTGCCTTTGTGAATAAAAGTTTATTCTCTCTCTCTCTCTGGAACACCGCTCACGCTCGCGCTCCAGACCAGGAGCAGGCCGTTCCCGGTCAAGATCCACGTCGACCCCAAGAGGCCGACAGATTTGAGAAAAGGTGAGCTTCGCAGAGGCTGTGACACGCATCTCGCGAGAGGGTCCGGTCACGTCCCCCCCTACATTTAAACAAAACACAGACAATGCTGTCATTGATCAACTCAAGAGAGAAAATGCAGTTATGCGCGACTTAATTCAAAAACTCACACAGGAGGTTCAGAGCCTAAAGCAACCCAAAACACAACTCACACCCAAAGCCCCAGAACCCCCTAGCGTCACACCTTCAGAGGAACCCCCGACGCCGGCACCAAAAAAGAGAGCTCTCCAAGGAGGAGCTACGGGGCAGGTGCGTTCCGAAGTCAAGGACATGCTCGTGTCGCTACAGAGCACCGTCGAAAGTCTCCACAACGCTCTGCTCGCCGTAATGCAAAGAGTGACCACCGTAGAAAACAACCTCCAGACCCTTTTCACCACATCCACCCCCGTCACCCCGGCTATAATCATGGACACGAGCGGAATCGCTCACGACAATCCCACCCCGCCACCGGCGGCCTCTTAAATCTTAAATCTTAAATCTTAAATCATCATCATGGCCCACAAAAACACCGACACAGTGATATGGCAGTGGAACTGTCGAGGCTACCGCCACAAACAGCCCGTTCTTCGTCAACACCTTCGCACATCTTCACGTGAACCGGATGTACTCATACTCCAGGAAACGCACGACACGCCGATCACCCTTCCCGGATATCAACCCTTCATCGCTGCCAACGCCCCCCACGGAGTGTCCACGCTCGTCCGACACAGAATCACCGCAATCGAACACGATCTCCACGACCGTCGCATCGAACACCTTTTCATTGAACTCATCCCACACAAAAAGCGGACGGACGGCATCTTCATCCTGAATATTTATAACGCCCCGCCCCTACGCCACAGTCGCTTTCTAACGCTCTTTAAAAAGGCCCTGAACGCCGCAGGCAGCAGCCCCCTCGTCATCGGCGGCGACTTCAACCTGCCGCACACAGGTTGGGGCTACAAACACTGCTCCGCTGCGGGCCGTAACCTTTGGCAAGACTCCCACCATCTCGGCTTCACTCTCATCACAGACCCGACGTTCCCCACACGCCTCGGCACCTCCACTGCGCGAGACACGACGCCCGACCTCACGTTCACCAAAAATGTAGTGAACGCTCAATGGCGCAATACTGAATACGACCTCGGCAGCGATCATTCGATCATTGAAATTACTCTCCCGCACCTCACAGCTGTATCTACGAGAACGAGGGAGTTCACGTCGGTGGACTGGGACGCCTTCCGCAAACATCGCACAGCAGAAACTACAGACACCCCGATCACCGATATAGAATCTTGGTCGCGCGACCTTTTATCAGATACCCAATTGGCTACTCGCACTATCAAAACCGATGCCCCGACTGAACGTATGGATAGTCGGCTTGCCCACCTCATTGAAGCCAAAACGTCCATCCTCTCTCGGTGGAAGGGTCAACGACTCAACAAACGACTCAGGAAAAAGGTTGCACTACTTAACGAGAATATAAAAGAACACTGCCGAGTCCTTAATCAACAGCAATGGGCGGAGCTTTGCAATTCTCTAGACGGGCAACTCCACCACTCCCGTTCGTGGAAAATCCTAAAACATCTTCTCGACAATACCAGCACCCGTTCACAACAGCAGGATCGTCTTACCAAACTCCTATTCACAGAAACCAAGACGCACGGCCAGGACCACGTCACAAATACCTTATGCCAAAAGTACATCCCCTCCGGGCCAGCAAAGCCTCACGGCCCGTACACGGGGTCCTCGAACTCAGCCCTCGATGAGGACTTCAGCGTGGCCGAGGTACACGCTGCTCTGCGCAAATTGAACAGCCGTTCAGCCCCAGGTCCGGACGGCGTCACCAACAAAGCTCTGAGAAACCTAGACGACCCCTCGGTGGAACAGCTCACCGAGTACATAAACGACTGCTGGCGGCAAGGGTCCATTCCCTCATCATGGAAAACGGCCAAGGTAATTTTGATTCCAAAACCTGGCAAGCCATCTAGCCTTGCCAATCTCCGCCCCATCTCGTTAACCTCGTGCGTCGGCAAGGTTATGGAGCATGCACTCCTTACCCGCATAAACTCTCACCTCGAAGATACGTCCGCATACCCGTACTCAATCATCGGCTTTAGAGCTCATCTCTCAGCCCAGGACGCCATGCTCCATCTCAAGCATCAAATCCTCGACGACAAATCCCGACACACGAAGGCGATCTTGGGCCTCGATATCGAGCGCGCCTTCGATAGTGTCACGCACTCTACTATCCTCGAACGCATCTCCCTACTAAACCTCGGCGAGCGCACCTACAACTACGTAAGAGACTTTCTATCCAACCGAAGGGCGTTCCTCTCGGTTGGAGATATTCAATCGGAGAAATTCACTCTCGGATGCGCGGGAACCCCACAAGGCTCTGTCATTTCCCCAATGCTGTTCAATTTGGTCATGCTCGGATTAGCACAGGAACTACAGAAGCTCGACGGCATAGAACACACCATCTATGCCGACGACATTACCATCTGGACCACTACGGGCAGCGATGGACAAATTGAAACCGCTCTGCAAGACGCCATCGATGCCGTCGAAAATTATCTCGAAGGCACGGGACTCCGATGTTCCCCCGACAAGTCAGAGCTCCTCTTACACCGCCCCACGCTCCGTGGACGCCCACCACTACGATCTACGCATAAACGCCGCTACGAGGAAATCCAACTCCACATGAGGGATGGTGGAACCATACCCGTGGTCTCCACTATCCGGGTTCTCGGCATGACCATCGAAGCCAACGGCGTAAATTCAACGGCTATATCCAAGATCCTCCGACAGACGGCCAATACATCGCGGCTGCTGAAACGGGTGACCAACCGGCGACAGGGCATGAAGGAAGAAAGCGTCATTCGCCTTGTTCAGTCGTTCGTCATCTGTCACATCACATACGTCGCCGCCTTCCATAATTGGTCCAAAGCAGAAAAGACTAAATTGGACATCATTATACGCGGCGCCTACAAGCTAGCCTTAGGACTGCCAAACAACACCAGCACTGAATTTCTACTCCAATTAGGACTCCATAACACCCTAGACGAATTAATCGAAGCACAGCGTCGGTCTCATCTGGAGCGTCTCACCCTCACAGAAACGGGCCGGCACATTCTAACTAAACTCGGCATCACCTACCACCGTCAACATGGAGACAAATACCCAATTCCAGGCGATGTACAGACTTGGCTACAAGCCGACCCTATTCCCAAAAACATGCATCCGGACTACAATAAAGAACGTCGGAAGGCAAGGGCTGCCTCCCTCATTAAAGCCTATGGCGACACCACGGGCGTCACCTTCGTCGACGCAGCTGAATATCAAGACGGGCACCGCTTCGCCCGTATTGATTGATGACATAATGGAAGATGGCCGCGAATAGGGAGATTAAAATGTGCGCGACAATTCTGCGCAGCTGCAACATGGATATCACTAATATGGTGGTTATATGATTGCTAATTATTCAGTCACCATCTCCGCGCTGCGGTGAAGTGATGTCAAGGGATAATTTATACTGCAATCTTTAGTGGAAAAAGCATTCCGCTTTTACGAAGTGAACGGTAAAATACTGGAGAGTGATGACACAGTGAACCTGCCGGCAATCCGTGCATTTATTTAACGCAAAGGCTTCCAGTGATTGCTTGCTCGAGGAAAGAAAGATTGGAGGTGAACGGACATTTATTGAAAATGCTCGGTCACATATGACATGATTATAGGTTATGTAAGTAAATAATAAAAACAATAATAATAATAATAATAATAATAATAATAATAATAATAATAATAATATAATAATAATAATAATAATAATAATAATAATAATAATAATTATTATTATTATTATTATTATTTGCAAATTGCAACAGACAGTCTTGTGAAATAGAGATGAGTTATCTTTCCATGCGAAAATGGAGGTGGGAGTCGTAATGACATTTGGATTGTGCATATGCTTAAAATACAGGAACACGTAGAGACAATGAAACGTGCCCTACGAGTATTTACAGTTCCATTGGCAATATCAAATTATAAGATGTTATGGAAGATGGTATCTTAGGAGTTATCATGTATTCGGAGCCTAGTTTGCAACAGCTTACGGTATTACACATTGACCAGGTAAAATACTTGCCATGAAAGTAAAGAAAGAGAGAGAGAAAAACGAAGAGGGAAAGCTAGGGAAAGGAGAGGGGGGATAATGCCAACGTGAACATAATATTTGAATTCTGAGCCACATGAACATCTTTTAACACGAAAGTGTTTTATGCCGGGGTCCACCAAGACTTCACTGACGTATTTCCGTCACGGAAATACGTCAGCTTACAATGTACACGAACATAATACAAAGAAAGAAACCAGAAGAAAAAGTTCCACAAACATGGAAAATTTGGAAATCGAACCCACGACCTCTCGGTCCGCGACGATAGATCGCCGAGCGTTTAACCCATTGCGCCACAAACGCATTTGCAGAGAGCTACACAGACGCGCCTTATATATCTAACACTCCTCCGTGTACCCGCGCTCTTGCTCGGGGCGGTTCCGCCGCCTACGAGCAGAAAAGAGAAATACTGCATTATGACACTAACGCGCACCGACAGTGAACGCTTCGGTGGTCTCAGCACTACGACGCCTCGATGCCAGCATTCGAAGGGACGCTGGCATCAAGAAGCACTACCAACACCACTTAGGTGGCGTTCACCGTACTCAGCACAGCGGAGCGTGGCCTCCGCAATTAGCTCTGAAAATGTTTCTGAAGTTGATCGCGGAGGCTGCAATTACGACGCGCTGTACGCGCTGATTTGACTCGGTGACGATTCAGTTACGTGCTTTGTCTTGCGCGTTGTATTAGTGTGTCAGTTACGTGCTTCGTCTTTCGCGTTGTGCTAGCGTGTGCAGCGTAGTGCAGCTTCCATATGCACGACGGTTGCTCATGGTCATCGACGTTGGTAGTCGTGATGGAGGAGACGTGCCACCAGGCGTCAGCGTGGGTGCATCAACGACTAAGGGCGCTTTAGCCACAAAACACCAATAGACATTATATATCAATGTGCAATAAACATTACACTACTTCTGTGAAGACACGTTTCACTTTCGTGTTCTATACCGATTCCTATATAAGAGGGATCAACCACATTTTTTCGAGAGAAGCAGCGGACAGCATCAAAGCCACAGATAAAATTTTGCATGTTAAGGGCATGGTATGTATTGCTCTTCAGTGTAATAGTGAATACGCTCATGATTACACCTACCGAGAACGCCAATAATTAGCTATTACTAGCATGGGTATTATTTCACAAGAAAACAGGCCCAAGTAAGTCATGGGAAGGATGTTCCTGCGCATGTGTCATGTTTGTTAGACTTATCGAGTGCCTAAACATCCGAACAGTGCCCAAGCTACAATAAGCCATGCCCAAGGATGCACCGTAATTGTGTAGGAGTCTTTTTAGCACAGATGAAATATACAGCTAGCTTCCTGCAGATTACCGTTATCATAATGCAGCAAAAACTGCGCCTTGTGTCCAAAAAAGGAGGTCAGCCCCCCCCCCCCACCCCATCTGGACATGCTGGTAGCTATTTGTCACTGGCTTTTGCATTCTGCGGCAAGTGAATGGGGTTGGCGACTTTCGCTATCCTCTTCAACTCAGAAGAAAAGCTCTCCCGCTTCTCAGCAGTGTTTTTCAGATTCGTTCTACATACCGAGTGATAAATGCTTATCGTGAGAGAACACCATTACCGCTCGTAACGTCACTTGCTGTATTTGGCATGGCTAACGGCAGCATACACTAGCATAAGCTTTACTTTTTTGTGGTAGCTTACTCGCTAAGTACAAGGAAAACTTCTTGACAGAAAGAAGCACAATAACACAAAACCTATATCCTTAATACATATGTATATGTGTAAAATATTGACCCCAAACAGACATAAATCCTATGTTGAAAATGAAGAGAATATACAAAAGCAACGCCGTCACATTTGTCGTGCAATGTATATCTATATAAATGTATTCCTCCGAGCAGCTAACTCAAAGCGTTCAAAGATGCTCAAATAGAATGCACGAAAACGTTTAACCTTTTAAAAGATATTTTGCTCCCGGAGCTCGCGTCTTCAGATATTGAGCCGTTCGTTGATACTCATAGTCTCACTAACGTCAGAACGTCAAAACGCGTCATCACTTGGAGGCTGGCGAAATCCTAGAGTTTGAGTTTCATTTCCCAGTTTTAAGCCGTATTGTGTGGTACCCAATTTGGCTCTGTTTCACAACTGCCTGCTATGAATCCATATAGAGAAAAATATGTATCAACAGCTAAAAATTATTCAGAAAGAGATAGGTATCTTCGCCAACGGAAGCGTTACGAGAAAGGGTAACGGAACTTTCAGTGCATTGGCTATGCTAGTAGCGCAAAGACAGGCATGGCAAACCGGGTGGTAATTGCGCAATTATTTGTAATGGGGATGTTTGCCTAGCAGCTCTCGACATAGCGTTTCAACCGTAGACCAAAACAAGTCAAAGGAAGCTATGACGAAGCGGGCGAGCAAGCGTTGCTTGTACTCTTCTTCCTGCACCAGCACTGTGGCCCAGTGCCTTTAGTACAGTCACTCCCCACCGAAAGAGGAGCCATCCTGGCGACCTAGGGGCAGGAAAACACAGGGGGGTCGTGGCACTGCTTGAGGCGGGAGACGTGGACGATTTCCTGGCCGCGACGACACTGGTCGGAAGACGCGTCCATCGGCTAGATGAGGTAGTTGACTGGGGATGTTTGTTGCAGTACCCGATAGGGACCGTGGTACTTCGAATGCAGCTTCGAGGAAAAGCCCGGTGGAGTAGACGGTCCCCACAACCAGATCAGCGAGCCGGGAGCAAAGCATGTAGCCGTAGTGGACACGTCGTGGCGCTGCTTTTGACGCCACTGCTCCTGGGATGTGAACGAACGAGCGAGCTGGTGACATTCTGCGGCCTATGCAGCCCCTCGGGAAACAGTCGTCGACTCTGAAGCATCCAGCCGGTAGGGTATACTTGTGTCCATTGTGCATGAAGGTTCGCGTCCGCAAAGAAGAAAGGTGAAAGTCCAGTGGTGTTTTGCGTTGCAGTATTGTATGCGTATGTTACGAAAGGTAGAATCCGATCCCAATTCGAGTGGTGAGATGAAGCATACATGGCCAACATGTCGCCAAGGGTGCGATTAAAACGCTCTGTCATGCCATTAGTTTGGGGATGGTATGCCGTGGTAGTGCGGTAAATGATACGACACTCCTTTAGCAACGCTGTAATAATGTCAGAGAGGAAAACGCGACCACGGTCACTCAGTAATTCTCGAGGTGCTCCATGACGTCATATCAGGTTTTGAAGGATAAAATTGGCAATGTATTTTTCTGTGGCAGATGACAGGGCTGAAGTTTCAGCGTACCGCGTAAGGTGGTCGATAGCAACAATAACCCAGCGGTTGCTGCTAGGAGTGCTGGGAAGTGGACCGTATAGGTCAACGCCGACGCGGTCGAACGCTCGAGTGGGACATGGTAAAGGCTGCATGGGGCCCCCAGCATGTTTAGGTGGCATATTGCGTCATTGGCACAGGGGGCATGACCTCACATACTGGCGAACGAAACGGTACATACCACACCAGTAGTTCCGAACCTGGAGTCGAGAGTATGTCTTCAATACCCCAGCGTGGACGCATTGTGGGTCTTTGTGGAAAGTGGCGCAGATGTCGGAGTCGAGGTGTCGGGGAATAACAAGCAACCACTTGCGGCCGTTAAAGTTGTAGTTGCGGCGGTAAAGCAGTTATCCCGAATAATAAAGTGCGTGGCTTGGCGACGGAGCATCCGAGAGATCGGCGCTCCGTCGCCAAGCGTCCGAGAGACAGGAAGTCTAGAAGCGAACACATCCATGGGTCCTTGCGCTGCTCTGATGGCATGTCGGAAATGTTGAGGACGAAGGCACCGCAGGCGGAAACAGACGAGCAGATGGAGGATCAGGTGACAGGGGTGACCGGGAAAGAGCGTCTGCGTCGGAATGCTTGCGGCCTGAGCGATATACAACAGGGATGTCGTATTCTTGTAGGCGTAATGCCCAACGAGTGAGCCGACCAGTTGGATCTTTGAGTGAAGACAATCAGCATAGGGCGTGATGCTCAGTCACGATGTCAAAAGGGCACCCATACACCTAAGGTCGAAATCTTTCGATAGCCCAAATAATGGCCAGACATTGCTTCTCAGTAATGGAGTAGTTCGCCCCAGCTTTGGTAAGGGTGCGGCTGGCATACGCCACGACGTATTCATCGAAGCCATCCTTGCGCTGCGCAACTACAGCTCCTAGTCCGACACCACTCGCGTCCGTATGAATCTTAGTTGAACCAGACGGATCGAAGTGGCGCAGTACTGGCGGCGAAGTGAGAAGGCGGCCCGGTTCTTGAAATGCGTCGCCACATGCCGGGGACTAGTCCGGTAGCTCAGAACGGCCGGTAAGAAGCTCGGTCAACGAGGTAATTATGGAGAGAAAATTACGTACGAGGCGTCGGAAATACGAGCATAAGCCGATGAAACTGCGAAGCTCTTTCAGGGTAGTTGGTATGGGGAACGCGGATATGGCACTAAGTTTCGTAGGGTCCGGGAGGATACCGTCTTTTGAGACCACATGACCGAGAATAGTAAGCTTGCGAGCGCCGAAGTGGCATTTCTTCAAATTTAGCTCCAGTCCTGCAGCGGTAAGGCAGGCAAGGACTTGCTCGGGGCGGCTGAGGTGTCACGCAAAGTCGGGAGAAAAAACTACAATGTCATCGAAGTAACAAAGGCACGTGTTCCACTTCAGGCCTCGGAGAATGGTGTCCATCTTTCGTTCAAAAGTGGCAGGCGCGTTGCAGAGGCCGAAGGGCATGACGGTGAATTCATATAGGCCATCAGGTGTTACAAAGGCTGTCTTTTGGCGATCGGACTCTGCCATCGGCACTTGTCAGTACCCGAAGCGTAAATCCAACGAGGAAAAGAATTCCGCGCCCTGTAGGCTGTCCAAGGCATCGTCGATGCGCGGCAGAGGATAGACATCTTTGCGCGTTATGCGGTAAAGGCGGCGATATTTGACGCAGAACCTTATGGAGCCGTCTTTCCTTTTAACGAGGACAACCGGAGATGCCCAGGGACTGTTAGAGGGCTGAATGATGCCAGGCTGCAGCATGTCGTCAACCTGCTGGTCGATGATCCGGCGTTCAGCGGCCGACACACAATACGGACGCTGGCGCAAATGGGTTTGTTGACCAGTGTCGATATGGTGAACGACTGCTGACGCTCGACCCAAGGACGGTTGGCCAATGTCGAATGAGGCCCGAAATTGATAATTTCCGCGTGCAGGACACGTGTGAGTGCTGAGTCGACGGCATGAGCGAAGACGTCCGCAGGGGTATCAGTCGCGTCGGGAGGAGTGACTGCACAAAGCGGTAGTGATGCCGCATCTTTAGACATGGTAGCCGGGAGGATGCAGTCGAAATATTCAGAGCTCCCCAGGCACTCGCCGAGGAGTATGGATGAAGTATGGATGGGCACGGGGAGGGATTGCACACCTAAAGGGCAGCAGAACCACCACAAAAAGTGACGACAGCAAAAGGAAGCAGAAGGTTCTGACGGCTCGCACGGCTGACGGCTGACGGCTGACGGCGTAAACAATACAGATGAGCTCGCCACAAAGTCACACGACACAGGGACCAGAGCGGTTGAGAAAGGTGCGATGTCGATGTAAGAGGCAGCAACAACTTAGTAGAATGGTGGTCGTCAGGATCAAAGCACGGCACTGATAACGTAAGTTCGGCACGAGCGCAGTCGACAACAGCTTGATTTACAGATAGGAAATTTCATCGAAGAATGGCGTGCGAGGAACGAGATAGGACAACAAATTCGACAACTACAAAATGCCTTGAATGACGACCTGGGCTGCGCATGATGCTGAAGGCTGAATGCGATGCGTGTTTGCCGTACACAGCGATAGATAGGTTAGAGTGGTCACTTTGTTCAAATGGTGGCAGAGTTTTTCACTAATAATAGAAATGGCGGCTCCGGTGTCAATAAGTGCGTGTACGGTGACGCCACCTAAGGACAGCACAATTTCGTTCGCAGGAGACAAAATGTCACAGTTTCACCCGAAATGCGATGCATTAATTGCGATAGCAACTTAGTAGAGAGCTATACGGAGTAAGTGTAGTAGTTTTATCAGCTGTATAAACTTGGAAATGCAGCAGCACCAGCAACGCGCAGAACTGTTGTCGACACCGTCGCCGTTTTTCCCGCGTTCGCAACGAACGCGCGCGGCGTTGGTGACTGTTGCCAGGGCCTCTGGGGGCGCCTCGGTGGTTTTCGACGAGATCAGACCGGGTAACTCGTCGAGCAGCGTCGGAAGTCTTTACCACCTTCTCGCCTCGCAACGTTTTTATATAAATACGCATTTGATATATAAATAAGAGTAGTGGCATAGTGAACATGCAACCCTAGCCAGCTTTGACTCGCACATACAGCGTACGGCGCACGGTGACGATAGTACCGTGTTTGGACTTTATACAGAGCCTCAAAGCGATGTCCACCACCACGCCAACGGTGACGGCAGAAATGCGCTTGGAGTGTCTATATAACTGCTAACGCAATAAAAGTCCCCAAGACTGAGCGGTACACGCAGCACAGTCACAGTGTCGGCTGGAGGGCCGGCTACATAGGCGTTCCATTTTCGACAGCATGCACTAGCGTGTTTTCGAGGCGAAATGTCTTTTCGTCGTTTTCACCAGAAGGAACTGAACTGCCCGCCCGCTGTGGACGGCGAGGTGCGGCTTCGGCTGAGCGCGACGTGGCCTGGTTGCACGCGTAGATCTAATATATTCGCTTCTTCAGAAGCGATTCGTACCTTGCGAGGAGGTCCCATAACGTGTACCAAAAGTAAACACGGATTTTATTTCATTTCATTTTTATTTCCTTAAAGGACACCCGACCGGGGTATTACATAAGGGGTGGGAATTTTTTTACACACAATGTTGTTGACAAAATGATCAATGCGATGTTACATTTTATATGCTATGCATGAAGCTTGATGGGCAGGTGATAGCGGCAATGTTGCGAAAAAGGCCACGTGGCGCACATGTCGCATACCTTGGACACGTGGGCCGTGGCACGATATGATGCAAGTGCTACATGTCGTGACACCTGGTGGAATACAGCGTAGCTGCAAGGCAAAGTTTGCGCGTATCGACAATACACGGCACGCATGGATGGCAGGCTAGCCCATCTGCTCGAGGTCAAGCAGTCCCTCCTGTCCATGTGGAAGGGGCAGCATCACAAGCGAAGGCTCCGCAAGAAGATTGCTGAAGTCATCAAGAAATTAGGGGAGTAGTGTTAGGTCCTATACAGACAGCAGTGGGACGATGTCTACAATTGGATCGACGGTCAGTTGCGCAAAGGGGAGTCCTGGAAGCTCCTGAAGCACCTGCCTAATGAGACGAATACCAAGTCAAACCAACGAAGCGCGCTGGCACGCATTTTGCATGCAGCCAGGCAGGAATCCTCTGAGGGACGAACTCCTAGGAAGCTGGTGAACAAGTACCTACCGAGGCTTCCGGCCCGGTGGTCCCCCCCCCCCACCCCTCAATGATTACCGGGGCTCCGACAACCCGGAGCTCGACGCGGAGTTGGGGTTGAAAAAGTCGAGCGGGCCTACAGGACCAAAACGGCAGATCGGCCCCCATTCCGGACAAGATCACGAATAAGGCCCTGATGAACCTGGACGAGAAATCGATAGAGTACCTGACAAGGAGACTGAAACGAGGCGTGGAGCAGTGGCTAAGTTCGGGAATGCGGAAGAGGGCCACCACTATCCTCATTCCCAATCCCAGCATGCCGCACAGTCTTGAAAATCTCAGGCCATCTCGCTCATTCGTGTGTGAGCAAGGTAACCGCTGACGCAATCTACAACAGGGTCTCAAGTACTTGGAAGACAAGGACATCTATCTCCAAAACATGATACGCTTTAGAGCAGGTCTTTTGACGCAAGACGCCATGAAGGTGATGAAGGATCAGGTCATCGATCGCAACATGAGAGACAGGAGAGCCATATTTGGGCTGGACTTCGAGAAAGCTTGGACATCCTCCACTCCTTTGTCTTGCGCACGATCTCGAGCCTTCGTTTGGGCAAGCACTTACAAACTACAAGAGATATTTCCTCGCAGACCGAGAAGCCATCCTGAAAGTGGGAGACCTCGCGTCAGACTCGGTTAGGCTCGGTTCTAGAAGGACGCCACAAGGGTCAATGACCCTCATAACCTAGCCATGATCGGTCTACTGAGGAAACTGTCCGAGGTGAGGCATTCACCATACGATATATGCAGATGACGTACATATGGTGCACCGGTGGCAGCGACGGACGCTTAGAGGCTGCGCTTAAAGAGGCCATCGAGGTCACAGAAGACGCCTGAGACCGACCGGCCTCCGGTGCTCGCCGCGGAAGTCAAAGCTACTACTGTACAGGTCCAAGAGCAGGGGCCCCAAACCGAAAGGTGGAGCCCTGTAGAGGACAGCGACATCACTCTAAGGAGCATAAAGGCTGTCTTTTACCTAGGGTGGACCTCTCCGCGTTCTGGGTATGACGGTCGAATCGAACGGCTCCAAAACCAGACGGTACTGAAGCCACCAGAAAAACGGACAATGCCATCAGGTTGACAAGAAGGGTTACC
>NC_051157.2:163855140-163917968 GCF_013339745.2 Dermacentor silvarum
TATGTGGTTATGGCGGGTTGACAAAACTGGAATATCCGCGAAGAAACTGATGCCGGGATTGAAGATTACATTAACAACTTAAGAGACAGAGGCCGGCCGAACGTATTATTTGGGGGACATGGTAATGTGAAAGGCTATTATGATGCTATGTATGTACATGGGAAAGCAATGACGTTCAATCTTAGCGCTCACAGTATACATTTATTTGCCGCATTTCTTGCATTCCTCTTGGTAGTGTAGAAAGGTCCTTTGCAGCCGTTAGTATGAACCTTTTTACAGCTTTGCCCATCTTTGAAGTAATTGGTAGCTCGCTTTGGTCGTAGTTGGTTAATTGTTATTCTTTCCCACACACTTGATTTTATCGCATACTCCAGAGCAGTTTTGGCACGCGCAGGCTTCATGTACAGCAGCTGAAAAAAAACCAATGCATATCTTTATGTTTCAGCTTTTTTGGGAGCTCAAATTTCGAAGCGTGCATAATAAAATTGGAGGACGCTTAAGCTTCGTCTTTAACAGTGGAAACGCGATGACGTTATCGGGCCCCATTAGCGTCGCATTTTCTTTATGAGTAGGCTTCATTGCTGCACACAACGTGGGAAAGTCAGCTTGCAAAAACCAAGCTTACACCAATCTCCTTAACGTCGGCTTCACTTTTAAACACAAATTCATTGCTGGGAAGACATCTTTACCGTGGCAATAACAGGCTGTCTTATGTCAAAATGTGAGGGCTCTGGGACCTCTTAACGCAAGAGCGTTAAGGGCCCCGTGTCGCAGAAGAGCCGGCGTCGGCATCCGTGGCGGATAAATTCTCCCCAGACCACCCCGACCATACAAGCCCTCCACTTGGCACAAGGCGTTAGTGAACAAAAATTGAATTTCTCAAAGTAAAATTCGTCAGAGAAATCGTAAAGTACGACTTAAGAACCTACAGACACAATGGCATCGGTATGTATTTTGAATATTCTAAAAAACATAATTTTGTTACGAGGAAACTCCAACACAAACCCCTTTCCAGCATTTCCACGCTAACAGGGCGCCCTAGGGTAGGTTACTTGCTAAAGAACCATCTATGGCGCTCGCCCCCACGGCAACGTAAAACGGTAGTGGCGCGCAAAGGTGAACGTGAAAAAAAAGAAAGCTGCAGCTGCCGGGAAGCCTGACAAGCATTCAGGGATCTTTAATGCTAAAGCGTCCTCCGGATTTTGTACACGCGCGCGCCTCGGGGCAACAGCAAACAATTCATAAAATAACAAGAAAAGGTCCTAGGGCATTCACATTTTGATATAAGACAGGTTCGTGTGGTCGAGGTGGGTTCGGGATGTATTTCTCCGCCACGGATGCCACGGACGCCGATGCTTAAGTCGACACCGTCACCTTTCTGCTACACCGGGATATTAACACAATCGCGGTAACAAGTGCTCTCTCGCCCGCTCCATTCACATAATAGTAAGGCATCAGTAGTTCAGTCCCTGCTCTTGCAGAATAGAAAGCTTCACAAATTTCTGGCCTAATAGGGTGCATGCACATTACTCAAGCGAACTTCTGTGTTTTGTGAATACGTCCGCTCAATACCCAAAAATTGAAAAGTAGCGTAATTACCCACTTCGCTTCGCGCATTTTCCTTTTCTTCTTTTTTCCTTTTTTTTGCGGACATACTGCATTGGTGTGATAGCCCAGCTTATCGAAAAAGCAGTATGCAAACCATAACCAACGCCTACGTTTCGTGAGTGGAATTGCCAGAATGTCTCAGCCGCATGCATCGTCTGCGGGATTTTACTTTTCAATTGAAGAACCACTTAGCATTCGCGTGAACCTCACGCCGCAAACTAGTGCGAGGATGCGCGCTGTGACCGCAGTGTCGTGAAGAACCTCGTGGACATCACTGTGAAAAATCTGTTCTCTACAGCTTGATCCTCACCGAGCACTTCTTATGGATCGTACCGTTTTTACATGGCTAGCCGGCTACCTGGCAAAGTGATGCAGATCCCGCAAAATACAAAAATCAATCTTATACGACTCGTTTTGCATGTAGCTGCGGCTACCGAGCATCCTATGGGGTTCTGCAATATATTGCCATATGGACCAGCTTTTAGAGCGAAGCTGTATTTGGCTACCCCGGCAAAGTTTGTGCGTCTGTGCGTGTTCACTATCGCGTCGACAAAGAAAAAATTTCGTCTTCAGGGATAGTGTAATTTTGAGTTCCCGTGTAACAGAATTATATTTTCTCGTATGTTCAAATTACAATCAGATGCTATCAATTTGTGAGGCACTTTGCTTTGAGAAATTCAATTAGTTCAATAACGCACTTGACCCAGAATGAGGATATATGCTGCACTCCAGCCCAGGTGCGTGCACGCGTGACGAACGTGGGCACACGGTGTATCTGCCCTTGATGAGTGGGCGCTCTGTCCGTTGCATAGGTCGCGCATGGTGTGCTGCGACCGTTATCGACATCAGGGCAAGACTGATAAAAAATTACAGCATCTTCCCATAGGGGAACCCTGAGTAGTATGCGAAGCAGCTATGGGGTCGACTCAAGGTAGTTTTATCAGCTGTAT
This sequence comes from Dermacentor silvarum, assembly GCF_013339745.2. NCBI lineage: Eukaryota > Metazoa > Arthropoda > Arachnida > Ixodida > Ixodidae > Dermacentor > Dermacentor silvarum. The sequence continues at coordinate 163,857,699 of NC_051157.2, forward strand.
AAACTTGAACATGCAGCAGTACCAGCAACGCGCAGAACTGTTGTCGACGCTGTCGGCGTTTTGCCCGTGTTCGCACCGACGCGCGCGGCGTTGGTGACTGTTGCCGGTGCTTCTGGGGTGCCTACCGTCGCGTCTCTAACCTAAGCTGCTTCGCATTATCACGCGCGGAGCCGCAGGTGTTGCCATTCATTGCGCAATCCGGAGAGGAGGAATGCCGAGAGGAGAGGAGATGAGACAAGGAGAGTAGATGAGGGCGATGAGGGAGGAGAGGAGACGAGACAAGGAGAGGAGGGGAGGAGGATGCGCATGCGCAGTAGGGGTGGACGCCACACCGCGGAGGGAGCGAGGGAGTGACATAGCCCCGAGCATAAGATGCTTCGCATCTAAAAATTAAAGCGACGTTCACCTCGTGAACGCGGGTTACGTGCAAGCGTATGGACGCCCCGAACGTGCATCGCGGTGTCGCAGCGTCAACGGAAAGGGCGCGAACGAGGTCGTGAACGCTAGATTGATCTCGACGGTGCAACCCCTTGAGGTGGTGGCGTTGGTGTAACGTCGGCAACAGCTTCTCTATACATCCGCTTTCACAGGGTGGAATAGAGGCGGAAATTTCTTCTTAACAGCGAAGCTGTTTAAGCCAGCCGTAATTTGTGGTGCGTATCAAGGAAACTACCAGGAAAGAAAATAAACTTCCTTGCCGAGGCGGGATTCAAACCCGCTTGCCCCCGGCCGTCGTGGTAGTGGTACGTCGTTAGACGTCCTCGCGTTTTTGTCAGCAAAGGCCGTATCGCCGTTATATTACGGCTGCGCATTATCTCTATCTGTGCTGATGGAGCTAAGGTGGTCTAGTTGGTTACGAGTATTATGTATCTATCTCGCTGTGTCCCGCTTAAATTCGCGCTGTAAAACCTCGTTTCATAGTACCTCTATATGTGCATGCGAGTACTGAAATAGTTCTGGTTACCTGAGTCAATGTTAGAGAAAGAAATATCTTGGGGAATCATTCCGTGTTGGCCCTTACACAGCTAATCGCCGCCTGATAAGTGGCACAGTACGTTCATTTTCGTATTGTTCACGCATGGTCTCTGCCTTGTTACAGTTTTGAAAGTGGCAGCCATTCCTCTGATGCTTGTGCACAGCTGACTCAGCAAGGGTGGCTCCAAGGCAGTTGTTACATGCGTTCACCTTTAACGCTCGAATTTGAGCAGCCAACGGCTGAACAGCCGACGATAGTTTTGCCTAGGCACCTACCACCCGGTAATCTTCGAGTGGGACAAGCCGGACTGCAAGCGCAAGTGGCTCAGTTGCGCCGCTGAGCACGAGCTCGCGGGATCGAATCCCGGCCGCGGCGGCCGCATTTCGATGGAGGCGAAATGCGAAAACGCCCGTGTGCTTGCGTTCTAGTGCATGTTAAAGAACCCCAGGCGGTCAAAATTAGTTCGGAACCCTCCACTACGGCGTGCCTTATGATCAGAACTGGTTTTAGCACATAAAACCCCAGAAAGAAGAACGGACTGCAATCCCATCAATTGACTTCAATGGCGAAGCGGTGGCGGCGACTGCGCTGACTCGAACCGGAAACAGTTAGCAGACGGCGCATCCCAGAATACCTCGCTATTTTACGGGTAACCTGTTCGATTGAGTGGAGCGTGAAGGTGCGTCTACTTTTTTACACCGTCCTTTTGCAGCCACGCTGACCGCGTCGCGGCAGACGCGTTTGTCCAAAACGCGAAATCCGCGCAGTTCCCATCACTGTCTCGGGACGCTACATCATCGCGCTGGTGAGCGTCAGCATGCTCAGCTAAAAATTTTCTAATGCCAAGGCTTACGCTAACTCAGAAGTGCACACAAGATCACTATTTTGGGGCAGGAACGCGACATGTATGAGATGGTGCCCTTAGGAATGACTCAGAAGCATGTAGCATCGATGTGCACATACCTTCGGATTACGGAGAGAACGGATGTTGATGTCGTCTCGACGAACGGCACGCTCTCATTTCGCCCTTCGGTTGTCCTTTGGAAAGGAGAACACGCGAACCTTCGGTCCGTTGCCATAGTTGCCGCGACAGTTGGGCACGCAGCATCGCCCCATCGTGCGAGTTTGCAGCCGTACACTACGTGAATATCCCGTGCACAAAGCTCATCACACATCCATGCCGCAGTTCACACACACACACAGACCGGCATGGTCTTCTTCACTCGCCAAGAACAGCACCAGCAGAACTTGAAAGGGTTCATGAAGCTTACTAATGCAGCTGTTCCAACGGCGTGCGCAGGCGTAGGCACGTCTGTCCGGTCAGACACGACGGTCAAGACTGACTGACGCCACAGCCCACGGCCGGAAGAGTGAGTGGGCCTGAACGTTTTTTTTTCTAGGTGGCATTGGCTTAGGCCGGCAGGAACAACCACAGCTGCTCCAGCGACCTCGCAGGGTCGTGCAAGGCAATGGAGCCCTGGACTGAGGGCTCCACCCAACGAGATAGAATTACCTTGCCTTTGTGAATAAAAGTTTATTCTCTCTCTCTCTCTGGAACACCGCTCACGCTCGCGCTCCAGACCAGGAGCAGGCCGTTCCCGGTCAAGATCCACGTCGACCCCAAGAGGCCGACAGATTTCAGAAAAGGTGAGCTTCGCAGAGGCTGTGACACGCATCTCGCGAGAGGGTCCGGTCACGTCCCCCCCTACACCTAAACAAAACACAGACAATGCTGTCATTGATCAACTCAAGAGAGAAAATGCAGTTATGCGCGACTTAATTCAAAAACTCACACAGGAGGTTCAGAGCCTAAAGCAACCCAAAACACAACTCACACCCAAAGCCCCAGAACCCCCTAGCGTCACACCTTCAGAGGAACCCCCGACGCCGGCACCAAAAAAGAGAGCTCTCCAAGGAGGAGCTACGGGGCAGGTGCGTTCCGAAGTCAAGGACATGCTCGTGTCGCTACAGAGCACCGTCGAAAGTCTCCACAACGCTCTGCTCGCCGTAATGCAAAGAGTGACCACCGTAGAAAACAACCTCCAGACCCTTTTCACCACATCCACCCCCGTCACCCCGGCTATAATCATGGACACGAGCGGAATCGCTCACGACAATCCCACCCCGCCACCGGCGGCCTCTTAAATCTTAATCTTAAATCTTAAATCATCATCATGGCCCACAAAAACACCGACACAGTGATATGGCAGTGGAACTGTCGAGGCTACCGCCACAAACAGCCCGTTCTTCGTCAACACCTTCGCACATCTTCACGTGAACCGGATGTACTCATACTCCAGGAAACGCACGACACGCCGATCACCCTTCCCGGATATCAACCCTTCATCGCTGCCAACGCCCCCCACGGAGTGTCCACGCTCGTCCGACACAGAATCACCGCAATCGAACACGATCTCCACGACCGTCGCATCGAACACCTTTTCATTGAACTCATCCCACACAAAAAGCGGACGGACGGCATCTTCATCCTGAATATTTATAACGCCCCGCCCCTACGCCACAGTCGCTTTCTAACGCTCTTTAAAAAGGCCCTGAACGCCGCAGGCAGCAGCCCCCTCGTCATCGGCGGCGACTTCAACCTGCCGCACACAGGTTGGGGCTACAAACACTGCTCCGCTGCGGGCCGTAACCTTTGGCAAGACTCCCACCATCTCGGCTTCACTCTCATCACAGACCCGACGTTCCCCACACGCCTCGGCACCTCCACTGCGCGAGACACGACGCCCGACCTCACGTTCACCAAAAATGTAGTGAACGCTCAATGGCGCAATACTGAATACGACCTCGGCAGCGATCATTCGATCATTGAAATTACTCTCCCGCACCTCACAGCTGTATCTACGAGAACGAGGGAGTTCACGTCGGTGGACTGGGACGCCTTCCGCAAACATCGCACAGCAGAAACTACAGACACCCCGATCACCGATATAGAATCTTGGTCGCGCGACCTTTTATCAGATACCCAATTGGCTACTCGCACTATCAAAACCGATGCCCCGACTGAACGTATGGATAGTCGGCTTGCCCACCTCATTGAAGCCAAAACGTCCATCCTCTCTCGGTGGAAGGGTCAACGACTCAACAAACGACTCAGGAAAAAGGTTGCACTACTTAACGAGAATATAAAAGAACACTGCCGAGTCCTTAATCAACAGCAATGGGCGGAGCTTTGCAATTCTCTAGACGGGCAACTCCACCACTCCCGTTCGTGGAAAATCCTAAAACATCTTCTCGACAATACCAGCACCCGTTCACAACAGCAGGATCGTCTTACCAAACTCCTATTCACAGAAACCAAGACGCACGGCCAGGACCACGTCACAAATACCTTATGCCAAAAGTACATCCCCTCCGGGCCAGCAAAGCCTCACGGCCCGTACACGGGGTCCTCGAACTCAGCCCTCGATGAGGACTTCAGCGTGGCCGAGGTACACGCTGCTCTGCGCAAATTGAACAGCCGTTCAGCCCCAGGTCCGGACGGCGTCACCAACAAAGCTCTGAGAAACCTAGACGACCCCTCGGTGGAACAGCTCACCGAGTACATAAACGACTGCTGGCGGCAAGGGTCCATTCCCTCATCATGGAAAACGGCCAAGGTAATTTTGATTCCAAAACCTGGCAAGCCATCTAGCCTTGCCAATCTCCGCCCCATCTCGTTAACCTCGTGCGTCGGCAAGGTTATGGAGCATGCACTCCTTACCCGCATAAACTCTCACCTCGAAGATACGTCCGCATACCCGTACTCAATCATCGGCTTTAGAGCTCATCTCTCAGCCCAGGACGCCATGCTCCATCTCAAGCATCAAATCCTCGACGACAAATCCCGACACACGAAGGCGATCTTGGGCCTCGATATCGAGCGCGCCTTCGATAGTGTCACGCACTCTACTATCCTCGAACGCATCTCCCTACTAAACCTCGGCGAGCGCACCTACAACTACGTAAGAGACTTTCTATCCAACCGAAGGGCGTTCCTCTCGGTTGGAGATATTCAATCGGAGAAATTCACTCTCGGATGCGCGGGAACCCCACAAGGCTCTGTCATTTCCCCAATGCTGTTCAATTTGGTCATGCTCGGATTAGCACAGGAACTACAGAAGCTCGACGGCATAGAACACACCATCTATGCCGACGACATTACCATCTGGACCACTACGGGCAGCGATGGACAAATTGAAACCGCTCTGCAAGACGCCATCGATGCCGTCGAAAATTATCTCGAAGGCACGGGACTCCGATGTTCCCCCGACAAGTCAGAGCTCCTCTTACACCGCCCCACGCTCCGTGGACGCCCACCACTACGATCTACGCATAAACGCCGCTACGAGGAAATCCAACTCCACATGAGGGATGGTGGAACCATACCCGTGGTCTCCACTATCCGGGTTCTCGGCATGACCATCGAAGCCAACGGCGTAAATTCAACGGCTATATCCAAGATCCTCCGACAGACGGCCAATACATCGCGGCTGCTGAAACGGGTGACCAACCGGCGACAGGGCATGAAGGAAGAAAGCGTCATTCGCCTTGTTCAGTCGTTCGTCATCTGTCACATCACATACGTCGCCGCCTTCCATAATTGGTCCAAAGCAGAAAAGACTAAATTGGACATCATTATACGCGGCGCCTACAAGCTAGCCTTAGGACTGCCAAACAACACCAGCACTGAATTTCTACTCCAATTAGGACTCCATAACACCCTAGACGAATTAATCGAAGCACAGCGTCGGTCTCATCTGGAGCGTCTCACCCTCACAGAAACGGGCCGGCACATTCTAACTAAACTCGGCATCACCTACCACCGTCAACATGGAGACAAATACCCAATTCCAGGCGATGTACAGACTTGGCTACAAGCCGACCCTATTCCCAAAAACATGCATCCGGACTACAATAAAGAACGTCGGAAGGCAAGGGCTGCCTCCCTCATTAAAGCCTATGGCGACACCACGGGCGTCACCTTCGTCGACGCAGCTGAATATCAAGACGGGCACCGCTTCGCCGCGGCTACCACAGTAAGCGGCTCGCGCAAACATGCCGCCAGCATCGTAACCCAAAACGCCGAGACGGCCGAGGAAGTGGCCATCGCCCTGGCTACCCTTGATCCGGACTGCCATACCATCCCGAGCGATTCCCGCACGGCAATCAGCAATTACATCAAAGGTCGTATTTCAAAACAAGCACTACGCATCCTAAACCAAGCCCCTCACTCACTTGAGAAGCAAATCACTCTCGTCTGGTTCCCAGCGCACGCTGGCGACGTACATCCGCACCTCACCAACCTCAACGAGGTCGCTCACTCCGTAACACGAGGCCTTGTCAACCGTGCCGGAGACAGCGCAGGTGCACCCGCGGAACGCGATCGCCTCACCAGCTACAACGACCTCACGAAATCATTCTATCTCAACAGAAGAACCTTCCCCATCCCTCATCACAAGCTAAACAGAGCACAGGCAACCACCCTTCGCCTGTTACAGACAAACACGTACCCCTCACTAACACGTTACCACAGGATCTACCCGGACACCTAGCCTAGTAACATTTGCAAGGTCTGTAAGACTGAGGCAGCATCGCTTCCCCACATGCTATGGGAGGAGGAGGAGGAATGAACGTTTATTGCTAGAAACAGCGAGAAAGTGTTCTTTCTTCGCCCTAGGTGGGCGGCTCTCTCAGTCCAGAAAGCCGTTGGCTAATGCCGCAGCCCGGGCCCGGTCCACCAGACTTCGCTGATCCTCCAGGCTCTGTATGGGAATGTAAAAACCAATATCCGACAAATAATACCGTGACCCTCTCGTCGAGATGGCACGCCGCCCTGCGCAGCTCCCAACTCGACGACCAACTCTGGGCTACCCAGCAAGCCTGCGAGGCGGCGAAGAGGCAAGACCTCGATGTCCCCACGTGGGAGGCCTAGGCCCAGCCAGCTAAACTGATGATGATGATAAGTGGTTCTTGAGGGAAAGGGAAAGGTTGGCGCTATCTTCTGCAGCCCTTGAGGGAGCACGGCTCAGCGCTGGTTTAAATAAAAGTTTGTTCCTCCTCCTCCTCTCTCTCTGGAACGCGGTGTCGGCATTAGAACGCGGTGTCGGTGTTGCAAGCTGCCCTATCCTACACGCCCGCGACGCGAGAAAAGAAATTCTCATCATCATGAGTAATAAGATGAAAAGTTGGCGCGCACTTCCGAAAAATGCTAGGCTACGACAACGCCTACTAAAACTTCAAGGCCTGCGCCTAAAAATTTGACGTCACTTCCTGCCGGCCATCGCCGCCGCGTCCCCACGCTGCCACGGAAGTAGAGCGTGTAGTGCCAACGCCGGCGTTGGTAGTGCTTTGTCGGCGGCTGCGATGTAAGCATAGCTGTCGCGGTCAACCCAATTGTTGCCATCGCGGTTTGTGGGCGCATTTTGCGTGGTATGCTGCAATGCCTAATAAGCGCTGTGTACCGGGCTGCTCCGGCCACTACAGTGCCGAGAAGAAACTTCACGTGTTTTTGTTTCCAAAGGACGACGACACGTTGAAGAAGTGGTTGCGTGCCATTCCCAGGAAGGATTTCGTGCCAACTTCATATACCAAGGTAAGAATACCTTTCAAGTGCATTCTTTAGTTACTCCCCCCTTTCCTATTTAATCTGGGAATCCGTAAACTCGCACTAGAGTTGGATGCGAAGCAAGCCCTAGGGAGCTCCATTTACGCTGACGATATTACGCTGTGGGCAAATCGGGGATCCTACGGGAATAAGCAGGAGCTTCTCCAGTGGGCCATCCAACAGGTAGAGAACTTCACGCAAGGGGCCGGCATGACATGTGCCCCAGAGAAGCCCGAATTTATTCGTATAAGAGCGAACTACGCGAGACGAGAAAATCGTCCGAGTTTCGAACTTTTCTTGGACGGGGGGCGTGTAAGAGAGGTGGATAAACTCCGCGTCCTGGGATTATGGATCCAACAAACGTCCGGAGTAGCGCACACGCTCCGCCTCTTCAAAGGTACTACACAAAACGTAGCCAAGATGATCCGTAGGGTTACGCGAACCCGCGAGGGCTTCTCGGAAGAAGAAACGATCCGACTGGTACATGCCTTTGTCATCAGTAGGATAACGTATGCACTCCCCTTCCAAAGCATTACCAAGCAGGAGCACAAACAGCTTGAAGTGATCATTCGGCGGGCTTTTCAAGCTGCTCTAGGGCTCCCAGAAAATACCAGTACAGAACGTTTCGACAAATTAGGAATCCACAATACCTTCGAGGAATATGCGACGGCCACCCTCATCGCGCAAAAGGAACGGCTGTGCGCATCAACGCAGGGTCGGGCCATATTAACCAAACTGGGATTTGGCCTCCGCCCCCAGTTCAGTGCAGAAGAGACAGTGCAGATGACCCAAGAAGTCAGGCAGCACATAACGGTGTCCCCAATTCTGAAGAATATGAGTCCGAGATATCATGCAGGGCGCCGGAAGGCCCGAGCGAGAACCTTGAACCAGAGATTTAGAGGACAACCGGACGTGTACTGCACAGACGCGAGTCAAACGGACAGGTTCTAGTATACGGTGGTAGCCACGAACCAAAATCGTGTGATAGCTGCATCTGTCAAGGCAAAATCTACCAGCACAGCACAAGCCGCAGCGATTGCACTTGCAATTAGGGACGCGGAGAATAGGGACGTACCTGCTGCCATACTCACGGACTCACAAACCGCCTGCCGCTTGTATCTCTCCGGGACGGCGCCGCGCTTAGTACTAAAAATTCTAGGGAGTAAAATTACCGGATTCCACAACCTCACTTGGTGCCCGCACACGAGGGCATGGAGGGCAACACAAGGGCGGACCGGCTAGCTCGCGTACTAAGCATCCGAGCTGCGGACCGACCCAGTGACGAGCCTCCCTCTACACCGCGCGACATCCTCGAACACCAAAGACAGGAGCGGAGGCAATATGGAGCCCTCACCCTAAGTTAAACAGTCAACAGGCGAGGAATTGGCGCCGACTTCAAACACACACATACCCAAACCTACATACACTTAGCCGTATTCACCAAGCACGATACACTGACGAATGCCCATGGTGCGGGGACACGCCAACGTTACCGCACATCACGTGGATATGCCCAAACAGAGCGAAACATATAAACTCCACACTACTAAAAACACAAGATTTTAACAGGCAGTGGGAGGCGCGGCTTGCGGACGAGGACCAGGACAGCCAACTGGCTCTCCTGGACCAAGCCCAGCGAACCGCTCGTGCCAGTGGAGCCCTGGACTAGGGGCCCCAACCACGGGACCTAAAATTTCATTTTATTCATTAAAGTTTCTCTCTCTCTCTCTTTAGTTCAGTTCTTTAGTGCATTCTTTCAAGTGCATTCTTTAGTTCTTCAATTCAGAACTATATGAGCTCTATGACGACTTCTACCCTCTCAATAATGCTGTAGACTTCATAAATGTTGCCCGCTATGTCCTTATGGACTAGATATCCTACCCCGAATTCTCCTCGAAATCCTACCCCGTAGCAGAGGACGTGGCCGTTAGTCAGTACTCTATAAGCCTCACCAGTTCTTCTAACTGGTGAGACTTATGCTTTGTATAGCTGTCCACTAATTTTCTATCGCAATCGATGATTCACCTTTCGGGCGAAACTGCGACTTTCTTTTTTCTCGGATTTCCGGCCTTTTTCTTTCTAGGCAAAAACAACCAGCCAAATTTTAACACGAAAACAAAAAATGCTTGATGATAAGGATATTTGAGGTGCTGCACAACTTTATAATTAACATGTTAGAGATCTAAGAAATAATTAAAGAAGTTGAACAAATCAAAACAATTATTTATATTTAGTGATAAAAAACGCTGGTTGTAAGAACACACGACTTCCGCTTATGTGCAGTTGGTATCATTTCTCTAGAGCTCTTGTTTCTTTATATATCTTAGTCCAAGTTAGCTGGGACACCCGGTATACTCCAGATACATGGCTTCCTTGCTTAGATAACAAAATTTCCCCACCCTTGACAACAGATCAAGAGAGCATTCAGAGTACACTTGCTTCATTTATCATGCTTCTCAGTAAGGACGCATGTAAGGCTGTTCATGTGAATGTAGGAAGTGTCCAAAGAAAAGGTTGCAGAATTCGGCCCCTCACATGCATTATTTTAATTTATTAGAATACGACACCCAGCATTTATGAGTGCCGTACCAGCGGCTGAAGGATCTCACGCTATCCGTCATGACTGTGTAGTGGCTATGGTGTTGTGCTGTTATCCAGAGGGCGCGGAATGAAACGCTGACAGTGATGTCCACATTTATACGCAGGCGAAATGCAAAAACGCCCGTATACCAAGCATTGGGTGCTGTTAAACCACCCAATGCACCGCCGCTGCTGGTGAAAATTACCACCGAGTCGCCCACCACGGCCCACCTCATCGTATTAAATATAGTTTTTTAAAAAATAAACTGACGTTGATTTTATTATTAAACCAGTTATCACTATCATCGGTGTGTAGTCCAACGGTGACTCTTAGACCGTTGGTGGCCTGTAACCACTGAAAACAATAGAAACAATGACTGGATGGTAGAGCCCAAGAAGCAAGAACTGTAGAACCGGCAAAACCTGAGGAGTTGTCTTGCTACGTGGTTGTGGCGGGTTGACACAACTGAAAGCTGAACGTAGATCTAGAAGTATCCGCGAAGAAAATGATGCCGGGGTTGACGATTACGTCAACCACTTAAGAGACGGAGGCCAGCCGAACGGGGGTACATGCGAATGTGAAAGGTTATTATGATGACTATGTAGATGAGAAAGCAATGAAGTTCAATCGTAGCGCTCACAGAATACTTTTATTTGCAGCATTTCTTGCATTCCTTTTCTGTAGTGTAGAACGGTCCTTTGCACCCCTTGGTATCCACCCTTTCACAGCGTTGCCCATCTTTGAAGTAGCTGTAGATCGCTTTTGTCGTAGCTGGTAGATTGTTTTTCTTTCCCACACACTTGGTTTTAGCGCATACTGCACAACAGTTTTGGCACGCGCAGGCTTCATGTACAGCGGCTGAAAAAAAAATGTCACAGTTTCGCCCTAAGGGCGAAGCAATGAATGCGATAGCAACACAGCAATGTTATACGAAGTAAGGTGAGCGGCTTTGGTAGCAACAACACGCAGAACTGTTGTCGACGCCATCGGCGTTTTGCCCGCGTTAGCTCAAAATGCGTGCGGCGTTGGTGACTGTTGCTGGAGCCTCTGATATAAATAGGCACTTGGTGCCGCAGCTAAACGTCGCCTCCCTTCCTTCCCCCTCCCCCACGGCCTCTCGCGCGTCTGAAGAAGGCGCGTTTGCTCTACATATATGGTGATTGTAAAGGAGAAACGAGACGCCTACTTCTGCAGCCCTTAAGCGAGCACGGCGCAGAACGCGCGTTTGTTCTCCGCCGTGCGTTCACTCCCCGTGAAAGACGCGCCCCTCGCGCCCTTTCACTCGCACATACAGCGTTCGGCGCGCGGCGACGATTTCATCTCCAAATGACGTCATACGGAACCTCACGGCGACGGCGACGGCAGAAATCTGCTTTTGAGTGTCCATATAATTGCTATCGCAATAAAAGGCAATGCATTCCTTTATGTTTGACCTTTTTTGGACCTCAAGTTTACAAGCGTGCATGAATAAATCTGGAGGACGCTTAAGCTTCGTCTTTAAGAGTGGAACGCGATAGCGTTATCGGGCGCCGTTCGCATATCACTTTTCTTTATGCGTAGGCTTCACTGCAACACACAACGTGCGAAAAAGAGCTTACGAAAACCAAGCTTACACCGATCCCCTTAAGATCGGCTTCACGTTTAAGCACAAATGCATTGCTGGGAAGAAATCTTTACAGGGGCAATACCAGCTGTCTTGTATCAAAATGTGAGGGCTGTTACGCGAAGTACGAGTCAATTAGACAAGCAACTATTTACGGTATATATTTACAAGATCGATTGCACACTGACCGGTTGGATTCACAGCGCGAGCCGAACAGGCTGTTCGACTCAGCCAAACAGGCTGAGTCATTGACATTATTGCAGAGTCATACCCACCTATGACTTCCACCATCCTCCTTTAGTGTATCCTTTACTTAGTGCCCACGTCCAAACCCAATCCAGTGGTGTTTCAGGTATAACCTTTTTTCGCTGAGTCATTGTCATTTTTCTTAGTCATGCTTATGACTATGACTTCCACCATCATCCTTCAAGTGTTTCCTTCACTTAGTGGTCGCGTCCAAACGCATTCTAGTTACGTATATACCAAGTTAACGAAACAATCGTGAGAGCACCGAGACGTAATCCGATGTTTCATGACCTATATGACACACATTTCAGATATTCATGTCATGACCCATCATTTATGTTCGTCATACACTCTTGTCATACTACGCCAATTTTGGTATCTACTAAGTTAACGAAACGACCATGAGAGCACCAAGACTTAGGCGGCTACATAGATAGATATTGTTGAAGTGGCAAATGTTCGCCAAGAAATGCTTCGCATTTAAAAAAATTTGTCGCAGTTTCACCCGAAAGGGGAAGCACCAATTGCGATAGCAAATTAGTAGAGAGATATACGGAGTGCTGGCATTTATCTATCATCGATAGTAGTTTTATCAGCAGTATAAACTTGGACATGCAGCAGCACCAGCAACGCGCAGAACTGTTGTCGACGCCGTCGGCGCTTTGCCCGCGTTCGCACCGAGTGTTTTTTATATAAATACGTATTTGGTGTCGCAGCTACACGTCGCCTCCCCTCCCTCCCTCCCGTCCCCCCACAGCCATTCGCGCGACGTTTGGTTGCGTTTGCTCTCTATATATGGAAAGGAGGAAGGAGACGCTTAATTCTGCAGCCCTTCAGGGAACACGGCGCAGAACGCGCGTTTGCTCTCCGACGTGCGTTCGCTCCCCGTGAAAGCGTGCGTCCCTCGCGCCCTTTCACTCGCACATACAGCGTCCGGAGCGCGGCGACGATTTCATCGCCGTTGACGTCACACGGAACCTCACGGCGACGGCGACGACGACAGCAACGCCGACGGCAGAAATCTGCTTTGGAGTGTCCATATAATTGCTATCGCAATAAAAGGTGACACAAGGACATAGGGGCGCTACTCACAACAATGAAGTTTAATTTCTTGACAGCGCCGAACAACGTCCAGAGGCGCTGTATATCGCGGGCGCCTCCGTGTCTTGGCTTGCCGGAAGATGGCGGGAGCACCGCAGGCAGCTCTACGCGGGTGGAGCTCTGCGTTGGCGAAGGCACTGAGGTGCTCCAACTTCCGGAACTTACGAATGGAACAAGTGTTTTCACCGATGCCTTTTAAAAGCGAAACATTTCTTGGCGAACATTTACCACATGAACAGTATCTATCTATGTAGCCGCCTACGTCTTGGTGCTCTCAGGGTCGTTTCGTTAACTTGGTAGGTACGAAAATTGGCATAGTATGACAAGAGTACATGACGAACATAAATGATAGGTCATATCATGAATATTACAGCGTAACCTGTTATGGGCTCATTCAAAAAGCCGTTTTGGTTCGCGATGGTGTCCGCCGCTGCCGCTGGTGACCGTAACCGATATCGCCGGAAATGCGAAAAAAAAAGTACGTGGTCCCCGCCGGGATCCAACCCACGCCCGCGGCGCGGAAGTAGAATACTTCACCACTGAGCCACGCAAGCGTTTGCTATCAGTCAGCGGAAAAAATGTCGCAGTTTCACCCGAAAGGCAAAGCATCAATTGCAATAGCAAATTAGTAGATAGCTATACGGAGCAAGGATAGTATTTTTGTCAGTGTCGACGCCGTCGGCGTTTTGACCGCGTTCGCACCGAACGCGCGTGGCGTTTTTATATAAATACGCATTTGGTGCCGCAGCTAAACGTCACCTCCCCTCCCTCCCTCCCTCTCGTCCCCCCATAGTTTTTCGCGCGACCAAAAAAGTAGTAGTAGTAGTAGTAGAGGTTGAGGAAAAGAGAAAAGATGCATGCTTCTGCAGCCCTTATAGGGAGCACGGCTCAGCATCTGAGGGGTGGGGAAGGGGGGATAGAAAGTAGGAAAAGTGAAATAAGGGGAGGGAGAGGGTACTCGTCATCGTCTCGGGCAGGGTGCCCTCACAGTCGGTCAGCCAGCATCGAATCGGCAAGGTAACAGAGTACGACCTTGAATACCCTGCTGGAACTGCGGGCTGGGAAGAGCAGGTCCGTGCTGGAGACTGACGGCAGGCCCATGCGGCGTAGTTGAGCCACCATGGTGGCTCGGTGTTGGTTGAGTGCGGGGCAGAAACATAGGAGGTGCTCCAGTGTTTCGTCTTCCCCGCACTTTGTGCTGGCTGGCGAGTCAGTTATACCCAGGCGGAAGCTCCGGGTGGCTGTCCAGCAGCAGCCAATCCGTAAGCGTAGCAGGAGGGATCTCTCCCTCCTTGTCAGTCCCCGGTCCGGGAGCCGTGTCGGGGGATTCCGCCTCGCCACGCGTGCGTCGGGGTGACAGCTCAGCAGCAGTCGCTGCAAGGTGCTCCTGGAGTAGTCTGAGGCAATGACTGCCGGGCTGATCGCCGTGTCCACGCCGTGTGCCTCTTTTGCCAAGGCATCTGCCTCTTCATTGCCCGGGATTCCCACGTGTGCAGGGATCCAGTGCAACGAGACATCAGTGCCACTGGTGCGGAGGGCGTAAAGCTTGGTTACCAAGAGGGCTGCACTAAGGCCAGCCCTTTCCGGGAGACACACGGCCTGGAGAGCTGCTCTTGAGTCGCTGGCCACCGCCACAGGTACTCCAGGAGGGTCTGCTGCCAGCAGGTCTGCGGCCAGGTGAAGGCCTGCCATCTCAGCAGCGGTGGAGCTGGCCGAGAAGGAGAGTCGGCAAGTCGATGCCCTGCCGAGCGCGGGGGCCACACAGGCTGCAGTGGCGGAGCCGGTGTCGGGGAGGACGGAGCCGTCCGTGAAGACGAGTAGTCTCCCCGCCAGCTCTTACTCCAGCTTAGAGGTGGCCACCTGCAGGAGTGTGCAGCTTGAAGAACGGCACTTGGAGTGTCCCTCCAGCGATGTGCAGATGACCAAGGGCCTCTCGTGTGGTGGTGGGAGTCGCACCGCTGGAGGTACCTGACCGACCACTGTCTGGTAGGTCTCGACCAGGCTCCCCATTCTGGAAGAGGGTCGGCTGGCTAGGCGGTTGAGCAGGGGTTCTCCGTCAGGGGCGTGGGCCAGCCTGTCAATGTGCAGCAAGCCACCCCTGCTGCAGCAAGAGAGACAAAGGCCACGCTCCTGCCTCTGCAAGCGTTGCCGCTATCTGTGAGGACCGGGGTAGCCCCAGCACACTCCTGATGAAGCCCCAGTGGAGTTGTTCCAGACGTTTCAGCCGGGTTGGTGAAAAGGTGAGCAGTGGCAGGGCATAGAGCAGCCTGGAGGTGGCGGCTGCTGAATGCAGTCGCAGCGCCCAGGATGGCGAGCATCCCCGCCCCCTCAGGAAAATGCCTCTCACCGCTCTCTGGACCAAAAAAGTCGCGTTTGCTCTCTATACATGGAAAGGAGGAAAGAGAAGCTTAATTATGCAGCCCTTCAGGGAGTACGGCGCAGAACACGCGTTTGCTCTCCGACGTGTGTTCGCTCCCCGTGAAAGCGCGCGTCCCTCGTGCCCTTTCACTCGCACATACAGCGTCCGGAGCGCGGCGATGCTGTCATCGCCGTTGACGTCATACGGAACCTCACGGCGGCGGCGACGCCGATGGCAGAAGTCTGCTTTGAAGTGTCCATATAATTTCTATCGCAATAAATGCCCTATAAACGCGCCCTAGGCAGGCGCGCAGGCGCAGACGACCCAAGCCTCCGCCAGTATGTTGGCGCCATATAGGTAAGCTGCCAGCAAACGCAGTGTGCGCAGGCAGACAACGAGATGCGATTCAGTCGAGGCGCGCAATCAACGCGATCCCGAGATGCCCGAGCTTCCGCCAGTATGGTGGGGCCATCAAGTTAACGTGCCTGCAAACGCACCGTGCTTGACGTGGAAGTTGCATATAGCAATTGCATGCTGCATGTAACTGGACCTGGTTCACTCAAGCAGGCTAGGTAACTATTTGCCACCAGCCCGTATTTAAGATTCTCAATAAATAATCATAATCATCATCATCAACCACAACAACGTACCGTGCCACGGGTCACGGGATGTGAGATCTGAGATACCTTTTCGGTTCACGTTATGGCGTCTCAGCGGAAGGTATAAATCGCTGCTGAAAAAGCGAATCGTGGAGCTTTGTGCGCGGCTATAACCAGGCAGCGTTGCAAACTGCAGCTCGTCATCGATGCCGGGCGGGCAGTTCAGATCGTTGTCGTCAAAACGAGGCGAAGAGACTGCCGCGAAGACCCTGTTGCGCGTTGTGCCGAAATTGGAGCTACCCTTGAGAGAGAGAGAAAGCGAAGAGAGGAAACCAGACGAACGGCCGGTTTGCTATCCTACACAAGGGGTAAGGGAAAGGGGGAATAAAAAAAACACCGCATATCCACGGGGTGAATGATGATGAGTGGGCGAAGCTCCGGAGGGAATCATCGGTAAACCGTGAATCTTCCGTGTAATTCGCCCAGTCTCGCCGCACTAAATCGAACGATTGACTTCCACCAGTGACACGCGCCATATGTGACGTAATTCCTATTTTATAACGGCGCCCTTTATTATAATTGCACCATCTCCCGCTTAAGGGGACGCTAGCACAAACGCGTTAAAAACGTGCAGTACTCTCTAGTAAGGGGGAGAGGCCACAGCGTCTTACGCAGCCGTTTACACATGCCGGAACGGGCACCGCGTTTGCCGACGTCATCAGCGTTTATGAATACGGGGGTAAGGCGGAGAGGCCACAGCGTCTTACACCAGCTTCTTACACGGGGGGGTAACGCGCTAGCACAAACGCGTTAGAAACGCGCAGTCTTTCGTTAATGTTGGGTATTTATTGCCATCGTGGTGCGTGTGTCCATGTGCACTTCGTGGCGTAGTGGTTAGCGCCGCGCGTTCGGAAGCGAGGGGTCCCTGGTTCGATTCCGCTACGGACACAACTTTCGGAATTTTTTTTCTCAAAAGTAGACGTGGCTACCTACTACGACGACGACGACTACTACTACGACGACTGTACTACTACTACTACTACTACTACTACTACATACTACAGAGGAGGGACAGACCCACACCCTAAGGAGCTTCGCCCCTAAAAGAGGGAAAGAGGCAGAGAGTGAGCATTGTGTGTGCAGCGAAGCACCGTGACACCAAAGTCAAGTCCCATAGCTGGTGATGTGCGTTGAAGACATCTGACATGAACCAAATACCAGTGGTCTTTGCGTGAATAGGAGGCTGCGGATGAGCCATGGGGCTTACTCGAGACTTGCAAGCACTGGATTAAGAGCATCCAGTACATGTATTGCACTTCGCGCTGACGGAGTATGCAGCTTGCTTAACAGTATACGAAGGGTATTTATAAGAGACCGAGAGAGAGAGAGACTTTATTCGTCAGAGTGGCGAGCTAGTTCATGGGCTGCTCAGGAAGGCCAGATGGCCGCCAGGCGATGCGTGACGTAGACCTCTTCGGCTCGCTCCACGGCTCGGAGTTGTACGTGCGGACTGGAGCTAAGCAGCACTTCCTCCCACGATGAAGGTGAGGGAGAGGCCAGGAGATCGGGTGGAGGGAGATCCTCTTCGCAGTCCCAGAGGATGTGACTGAGCGTATCTAGCTCGCCGCACAGGTGACAGTACGGACTTAATCTATCCGGGTAAATGTAAGAGTATACGTAGGGGTTCGGATATGAGTATGTCTGTAACCTGCGCCAGGTTACCTCCTGACGCTTGTTTAGTTTTCTGTGTGGTGCGGGCCAAGTGTGTCGTATAAGACGGTAGTACTGGGTTATGTCGTGTTATGAGTGCAGGACTTCGTTTGAGGTCTCCGGGTACGGGAGGCCCACCTCTCGGCTGACGAAACCTCGAGCATGTTGGTGGGCCGCTTCGTTCCCTGGATTCACCGCGTGAGCCGGGACCCATATCAACTCTACTGAGCGTGGTTCTCCACTGTTTTGTAGTGACTGTAGGAGCTTTAGTGTAGTGTGTGCCACTATTCCTCGCGCAAAGTTTGTTATGGCCGTTTTGGAGTCGCTCATAACTATACAGGCGTCAGTTGAGGGTACGGCCAACGCAATGGCGGCTTCTTCTGCTTCGGCCTCTTCCCCTTCCCCCAACGCCGAGTAGCTGGCTAGAGGAATTTACCTCAGGCCGACCTCTCTGCATTTCGCATCATTAAACTTCTCTCTCTCTCTCTCTCTCGGTGGGTGTGGCAGCGCTTAGCGAGCTTGAAGTTGTCTGTGCCTTGAGTGCTGGGCCTGGAACGGCGCAAACGGCGTAGGTGTGGGGTCGATCAGAGTACTGGGCTGCGTCGACGTACGCCACAGCGGAGTTGGTACCGTACGTCTTGTGTAGTTCCTGGACCCTCGCTCTTCTTCTGCCGTCGTGGTGGTCGGCGAGTGTGTTTTTGGGCAGGGGTTTGATGATGAACATGCGCCTGATGTGTGGTGGGATGGTGGCGGGGTCGCTGTTCATCGGGGACGCTCTGAGGCCCATTCGAGCAAGGATCCAGCGACCGGTCTTGCTACCTTGAAGACGGTGAACCTGTGATGTGTGATGTGCTTCAATGAGTTCTTCGATGGTGTTGTGAACTCCCAGTTGAAGAAGTTTCTCGGTGGAGGTGTGTCTTGGTAAGCCGAGGGCTACCTTGTATGCGTGTCGTATAATGCCTTCTGTAAGTGTAGGTATGGTAGTGCATAGGTGAGACGGCTGACGACAAAGGCTTGGACGAGTTGGAGCAGGTCCTTCTCTTTCATGCCTACTTACGCGCGCTAACTCTGTGCAGCAGTCTCGTGGTCTCGTTCACGTTCATCTGGAGCCGGTCAATGGTGATGCCGTTCCGTCGGTTCTGCTGCAGTATCATGCCCAGTACTCGTATGTCCTCGACGTGGGTGACTGGCTGCTGGTTTACGCGTATCGTGATGTGAGGTGAGGGTGACTAGTGCTTGCTGCGGTCGGGTGGTCGGATCAGGAGGAGCTCCAACTTGTGCTGGGAGCACTCTAATCCCGCTGCCTTCAGGTGTTGCACGACGATGTCGGTGGCGTGTTGGAGCGTTTCTTCAACTGTGCCGTCCGACCCTTCACACGTCCAGAGCGTGATGTCGTCGACGTATAGCGTGTGTCTGAGTCCCGGGACTTCACTCAATTTCGGAGGGAGGGAGCGCATTGCGAGGTTGAATAGGAATGCCGACAGGACTGCGCCTTGCAGCGTGCCTCTGTTCCCGAGCCGGATGGGAGCCGAGCGCTGGTCCCCGACCGCGAGCTCGACCGTCTTGCCTGTGAGGAACGACCTGATATAGTTGTAGGTCCGTTCGCCGGGTTGCAAGTCGGCTAAGCTCTCGAGCACGGCCGCGTGGAGCACATTGTCAAAAGCCTTATGGACGTCCAGACTCAGTAGAGCTTTCGTGCTCGAACCACTGTCTGGATGCAAGAGGTCGTGGTGTAATTGAAGGAGGACGTCCTGGGTAGACAAGTGTGCGCGAAAAGCGAGCATCGTGGGTGGTAGAAGATCCTGTTCCTCTGCAAAGTTCTATAAGCGGCAGAATATTACATGCTCCATGAGCTTGCCTAGGCAGGAGGTAAGTGAAATGGGGCGAAGATTATCTAGGTTCAGTTTCTTGCCCGGTTTTGGTATGAACGCCACCCGTGCGTGTTTCCACTCAGGAGGTAAAGGGCCGGTATGCCAGCACTCGTTCATGTATTCGGTTATTGCTCTCACGGACTTCGGGTCGAGGTTACGCAGCGCCTTGTTCGTAACCCCGTAGGGGCACGGCGCTGACGTCGTCCGCAGCTTGTGTAGTGCAGCGCAGACCTCTGCCTCCGAAATGTCAGCGTCCAGCTCTTCGTTGGGAGCTCCGACGTAGTGTGGCAAGTGCGTATCGCTCTGGCTCGGGGTGTTGATGTACCGGCTGGCGAGCTCCACAAGCAGCTCCGCGTTGGTGCCTGGGTATTGGTGTATAATTTTCGTCAGTTGATTACGTGCCGCCGACTTGGTGTTGCCGGGATCCAGCAGGTGTCGCAGCAGGCGCCATGTTTTCTTGCAGCCCAGCTGGCCGTTGAGGCTGTTGCAGATCTGGCCCCACTGCTGACGCTCCACTGTAGAGGTGTGAGCTTCGATCTCCCGTTCGAGATTCGCTATGCGCCGTCGCAGCTTGTTGTTGTGACGTTGGCGCTGCCACCTATGCGTGAGGCTTTCGTGTGCTTCCCACATGTGCAAGAGGCGGGAATCTGTCGATGGCTGCTCTTGAGGCGCTACCACATCGTACGTCGTTGAAGTCACCTCGCGGCTTAGTGACCTGATCCATTGGTTGAGATCCGATATGGAGTCGGGTGCTGTTTCTTCGCGCAGCTGACGGAATTTATCCCACTTCGTAATGCGGCCCGTGGCCGTCTTCGCCCTGCTGGCGGCCGTTTCAAATAACAGTGGCAGAATGTAATGGTCGCTGCCGACCGTGTGGCCTGTATTCTGCCACCGGGCGCCCGGTATATTCTTGCAAAGGGAGAGGTCTGGCGTGGTGTCTTTGCACACACTGTTACCGAACCGTGTTGGTAGTTGTGGGTCGATGAGTATAGTAAGCCCTAGATCTTGAGCAGTCTCCCATAATCGGGTGCCCTTGCGGTCGGGTTTTGGGTAACCCCACTCTAGATGTTTGGCGTTGAAGTCGCCCAAAATCAGTAATTGCGCTCCTTTGGCCAGCAGAGACGCTTTGCGGAGGACTAGTGGAATGTCAGTGCCTTTGTCTCGTGGTGAGTTGTAAATTCTGAGGACGAAGAGCGGGCTGTCTCCCCTTCTCCTCGGCAGTATTTCAAGGAGTGTGTGTTGAATGTCTGTGCCTTCAATTTCGTGTTGAGTGGCTGTAAGGTTGCGGTGTACATGGATGGCCGTGTTGGGGTGACGCCCGTTGGCCGGTCCTAGCTGATTGTATGGAGTGTAACCTGGTAGTTTTACGGGAGTGTTCGTCGCTTGAAGTGCTATGATGTCTGGTGTGTCTTGCGTGTTGTGTTGGATGTGACGCTGCAAGTGCCCTCGCTTAGTGCGGTAGCTCCTGCAGTTCCACTGCCGTACTGTCAGGGTTGTTCATGGGGCCATTTTACGTTTGTGGCGGTGTGAGGCCCTGCCTGGCGGGCTGGCGTTGGTGTGTGGCTGACTTCTTACGGATTTCCTCTAAGATGTAGTTTTGGCTGGTGTCTGTCGTTTCTTGTAATGCGGCGAGCTGTGTGCTGTGTTTGGCTTGTGTAGCCTCCACAGAGCTCTTGAGTGTAGTGTATGTGTTTATTGTGTCCATGCGGAACGCGTGAAATTCCTGAAGGTGTGTGGCTATAAGTTCACTGATCACGTTAAAGCGTGCCTCGAGCTTAGTTTCTAGGGCGGATATGGCCGCCGTTACGGCAGTGGCATTGTCCGCTTCGGTATGGAGCGAGGCAGTGGATGTGGCTGCCTTGCGCTTGTTTGAGCTTTGGGGCTGTGGTGCCGTGCTAGTGGAGGCGGATGAGGATACCCGTGTATGTCATGCAGGTGTTGATGTCGGTGTGGATGTGTGAGGCGAGGGCCCTGTCTATCTTAGCTTCAAGGGATTGGATATAGGTAGTTAATTTAGCTACCTGGAACTGCTGAGTGGAGATTTGGGCTTGCTGGGTAGAAATCTGGGTACTCAAGGCGGAATTCTCCTTGGCCATCTCCCTAACCTGTGAGTTGGATGCCAGCGACGCCGGGGGTCCATGTTGCCAGGCCACCATCTTGGGTGGCTCTCAGTGGCCTTGGCTGGACGCCTGGAGCCGGCTTGCCGAGGGGGCTCGTTGGGTTGACCGAGATCTTGAGCGGTGGGTGCGGGACCGGGACCTGCTGGCTTGACGTTGAGGTTGGCCATTGGAGTCGAGTGGCGGGAACGACGACGACCGTGCTCGGAGGGACGGGGACCGGCTGCTGGAGCTGCCGCTGTGAGACGCAATGTGCCGGGTGACCCGGGCAGGTCCTTGTGCTTGCTTCGTTTGTGGGGTGTGCGGCGTCTTCTTGACGAAGCAGTATTTGCAGTTTGAACTGCTGGTATTGTGTGCCCCGCCGCAGAAGATGCAGCGTGGCGCGCATGTTGGAGCTTCGCCCTCCTTGGGTGG
Organism: Dermacentor silvarum; assembly: GCF_013339745.2. Lineage (NCBI taxonomy): Eukaryota > Metazoa > Arthropoda > Arachnida > Ixodida > Ixodidae > Dermacentor > Dermacentor silvarum. Next base: position 163,879,880 of record NC_051157.2, read on the forward strand.
GGGGTGCTCCCCGCCGCAACGGCGGCATCGCTGCTTGCGTGGCAAGGGACAGACGTCCGTGCGATGGTCAACCTTGCGGCAGTTGTAGCATGACTCCACCCGGTTGTAGAACGGATGGAGTCTGATGTCGGTGCCGTGATAGAATATCCATTTCGGGAGGTCCTTACTTGTGAGTGTGACCACCAAGGCGCCTAGTCTGGCCCATGCCTCTGCCGCTCACAATAGCCATGTCGGGGTTGCTGGCTTGGAGGTCTGCCAGTATCTCTTCGTCCGAGAAATCGTCGAGCTCGTGAAACATGATGCCTCGCACTGCGTCGTCCGGAGGGGGAGCATACACGTGGAGGTCGACGGTGCGGGTGCCCACGTTGATGGATTTGATGCAAGGTAGGCTTGGGCACGCCGAGAGTTCACGACGCTCAGCGTGAAAGTGTTGTTGGTGGGATGCGTCCGTAGGCGATCCCGGTTCGCTGGTGGTTGATCGGGCAACGAGGCTGCCATGAGTGGGGCTTCGTGTAGCTGCCACGGTGGCACCTTGGTGAGGTCGATGGGTGACTGCGGGCGTCCCACGATGTGGATAGCGTCTGCTTGCATTCTAGGTAGCGGTGCGCGTCTGCGTTGGGGTGCAGGGCGCGGCTTGGGGTTCGATGTGCTCCGTCCGTTGCCGTAGGAGCTCGCTCCCGTCGCACTGAGGCTGGGAATTTCCTTGCCTTGAGCCCTGAGCTCGCGGTGGCGTCGTTCTTGAGCGATGTAGCCGGGTGACTTCCAGGAGTCGTCCAACCATTCTTCCTCTGAGATCAGTTCTCCTTCGACCGTGGACTCCATGTAGGTGGGCGACCCGGCACGTCGAGGGAGCAGTTGCTGTGGCGCGAGGCCTACCTGGGGCATTGCTCGCGCTAAGCCCGTTAGAGTTAGGGAGGCGAGCGGCGTGGTTCGGGGTAACTAAAACTCTCCTGGGAGAATCTCCGAATGTCCAGCGTAGAGGATGATGTCTACGTGGTCCTGATATCTTCCCGCACCCACTCGTGCAAGAATTATACAAGTCGGTGAAGTTGGGGCGGCGAAAACTCCGAAAATCGCAGCAGCCGACGTGGAGTGCGACTATCCACTGCGAGCGCTCGCAGCGTCTTTTCATAAGAGACCGAAGCATCACAACCACGTGCCGGTCTTCTTCGGGCAATTTATCGGGAGTCGGCATTGTGAACTCTACAGTGGTGCACTGTATCCGTTGATGTGACTATGGTGCCGGCTGTGGCATCGGTTGTGGCTGCGGCGGTGGCCTCGGCTGTGGCTTCAGCTGTGACGTCGGCTGTGACCATGGCTGTGGCTTCTGCTGTGGCTTCAGCTGGGGTATTCGCTGTGGCTTCAGTTGTGGCTTCTGCGGTGGCGGCGGCTGTAGCTGTGGTAGCGCGGGCCAGGCTTCGGTATTAGTGTTCTCCGGCACGACCTTGTCAGAGTTAGACTCGACTCCGCCAGGCCTAGGGGGCACAGGAGGAGGAGTTGTCGGATGTGCCGCGCTCTTCATAGAGGAATCTTCGTTCTTTGAAGTCCGACAGCGTCGGGAGCGTCGCTTTCTAATGGCCGCAACAGCTTCCAGGCGAGACGAACGGTCTCTTGCCATCTGCTTCAAGACCGCCTTTCTTTCCTCATTTTAGGGCAGTCCTTTGAGTTAGCATATTTGGTCCCAATGCAATTGGGGCATTTGAGAACCGTGGCTGCACAGGAGTCTGCAGCGTGGGGCTGTACGCAGCGCGAGCAAAATCTCGTGTTCTCGCACACAGCGCTCAGGTGTCCCAGCCTCAGGCAGTTGCGGCATTGGAGTGGTCTTTGAATACATGGACGCACGGGGTGCTTAAAATGGCCCACCTTGACGTGTGAGGGAAGAGAGTCGCCCTTGAAAACCACCTTCACACAGCGGGATGTGCCGAGTCAAGACACATGACTGATGGCGCAGCTAACAGCGCTTGCATGTAGGCGCCCTAGACGCTGCTATCAACGGCTGGCTTAATCAAAATAGGCAAGTCGGCGCTGGAGATGGAAACGTCCACGTCGTTGATGACATCAAAAATGGTATAACTGTCCAGAAAATGTACGAGCGGACCTTCATGCCGCCAAGTTCCATAAATTTGCTCAATGTGATCCGTGCCGTCTCATGTACGACGTCACTAGCCAAGACATTTTCTGATGTGTTGACTCTGACATGTGTGAGTTGATTTGGCGCCACCGTTTCGATAAGCACCGAGACAGACTGTCGGTTGAGTGACCTCAGGTTGTCGGTAGCGAGTTCTGGTATAAATCGAATTGTACTGACTGCGCTATTCCGAGTTGGTCCTGCAGTCAACGTGCTTGAAGACAGGCAAGCCCTGGTGTTTCTTCGTTTCGCCTTGCGGCTCCTCACAAGCTGAAAGTCGTCATGGAGAAGTCCTCACTGCTGAGCGAGCAGACACTGGTATCGTCTCTGTCGGTGTCGCTCTTGAGGTCGGTCCGCTTCCTAGACGCAGCCGCCGCTGAAGTCGCCATCCCCAGCAGAGGCTCTGGGACGTCAACTTGAATCCGTGCAACAATCCATAACAGCTACCCGGAGATTTACAGAGAAATCAGGCGAAAACCGCAGATCTAGAGAAGTAGCATTTTGGCTCGAAGAGACCGCGTCTTTCACCGGAGCTACTCTTGAGCTATTCCACCAGTTTACGCTGTGATTGTGCTGCGTGTGCCGCGCAGTCCTGTAACTTTTCATGACATGCATGTCATGTAGGTCATGAAACAGCTGCGTACGCCTTGCTGCTCTAATCGTCGTTTCGTTAGCTTGGTAGGTACAAAAATTAGGATAGTATGACAGGAGTGTACGACCAACATAAATGATAGGTCATAACATGAATATCATGAAACGTGTGTCATGTAGGCAATGAAAGAGCCGCCTACGTCTTGGTTCTCTCATGGTCGTTTCGTTAACTTGGTATGTACGTAGCTAGAATGCGTTCGTACGTGGGCACTGAGTGAAGGAAACACTTTAAGGAAGATGGTGGAAGTCATAGTCATGAGCATGACTCACAAAAAGACAATGACTCAGCGAAAGTGATTAACACTCAAAAACCACTCGAATTCGTTCAGATGTGGGCACTAAGTGACGAAAACACTAAAGGATGATGGTAGAAGTCATATTCATGAGTGTGACTCAGCAAGAATGACAATTACTGAGCGAAAAATGATTAACACTCAAAAAGCCCTGGAATGGATTCAGACGTGGGAACTAAGTGAAGGAAACACTAAGGGATGATAATAGTAGAAGTCATATTCATAAGCATGACTCAGCAAAGATGACAATGACTCAGCGAAAAAAAAAGATTAACACTCAGAAACCACTTAAATGGGTTTTGACATAAATGATAGCTCATGACATGAATGTCATGACATGCGTGTCATGTGGGTCATGAAACAGTGGCCTTGGTGCTTCCATGGTCGTTTCGTAAACTTGGCTCCCCGCACACTGCTTCGCATAGCATCGATTCCCACATGGCGTGGGATCTTCCGGCTTTTTTAATGTTTGTATAGCCTCGCGTTTAGCAGATTGATTGCAAGAATAAACTTTATTCAAAGAGCCGGCCCTTTGCTTTTAGTGGCCTCAGGTGTCGGCTCGAAGTCCTTGGACTCGGGCGGAATCTTCGGCTTGCCGTACGGCCCAGAGCTGGTCTTTCAGCTCCGAACTTTTCAGGGGTGCCTCCCAGCGGCGGCGACGTCCACGGAGAAGGTCCCCGGAGGCCCCAGCAGCCGGGGCAACAGGAATGAGTGAGCTCGAGGCTTCCTTTAATTTAGTAACGCCTGCCGTTAAGGGCACATTGCGAACGGCGGCGGTTTTAGTATACCGTTGTTGCCGGCAAGTTCCCAGAGCCTGTGTCACAGCGTTGCTCTGTGTCCTCACGCTTTACACGCATCAGTCGGGTATAAGCTCGGGTAACAGTGGAGTAAGACTGCCGGGCTAGGGTAACTGTTTGTTTGTAGCAGGTGTAAGTTTACGGCCTCTTTCCTGTTTAATTTAACATGCGGTGGCGGGAATTTGCGTCTTTGGAGTCTGTAGTGTTGTGGTAGGTCTCTGAACGGGATCAGGTGATCGCCCCACAGCCATTGCGATTGTTGTCGTTGCAGCGTGTCTGTCGTAGTGTCTCGATCCGACAGATCCGACGCCCCGCACTCGGGGGCGGAGGCGGTGGCCACGTAATCTGCCACGGCTTGGCAAGTGAGACCTCGAGCCGCGGCGTGGGCCGCCTCGTTGCCCGCGAGCGGGACGTTGGTGTGTGCCGCGGTCCAGAGGAGGAAGACCGCAGAATTTTTTGACGTCGAGTCCCCGTCCGCACAAATTTGGAGTTTACGGGCAGCTTCCCGCGAGACGCAGCCGTGCATGAAGCTTCGGACTGCCGCCTGCGAGTCGTTGATCACGATAGCAGCGTTCGGCACCGTGGCGAGTGCTAAGGCAATCGCAGCTTCTTCTGCCGCCTCCGTTTGTGCCGTGGTCACTGTGGCACTTGCGAGGCATTTGCCCGTGATGTCTACAACCGCGATCGCGTGTGCGCTTCTTCCTTCGCCATATCGCGCGCCTTCTACGTACACTGCCTCGTTACTCTTACCAAATTTCTTTTGAAGGTCGTGAGCTCGTTTGTTGCGTCGCCCGACGTGATGCGTCAAATGCATGTTCTTGGGAAGCGGCGGGACGATCAGGCGGTCGCGGTCTGAGGCCGGAACCACCGTTTTTTCGCTATGCTGAGTGTGGTACGTGATGCCGAGCGACTCGAGGATGCCTTGATCCGTCGTTGACTTGGATAATCGTTCGCATTGCGCAACGTCGTGCGCCTCGAATAATTCATCGAGTGTGTTGTGAATTCCGAGCTCTAGAAACTTGTCGGTGCTCGCGTTGATTGGAACGCCTACCGCCCTCTTGAAAGCCTTTCGTATCATGCAACCGATTTTGTTTTTGTAGCGTTAGCTACACTGGCCTAGCCAAGGCCGTTTCGCGCGGCACATCAGGAGCCCTGCTGCGCATGCGCAAGGATCAGTGATGTCACACGGTTTGCGCACCGGAGCCACCGGAGCCGGCACCTCTCGCGCACTCCGCCGCCGCCGCGCGCGACTCACCGCCGCCGGTCAGCGCATTCCAGAGGAGTGACGTCGTAGCCGTGGTAGACGCACTGGCGCCGGCGCGCGCTCGCTGTGCAGTCACCGTCTGACACTGCGCTGGAGCCGCTGCGCTTCTGACTGGCGTTTGCCAGTGTGGTATAGCCATGGAGAAGGAGAGCGCAAATGCTGCTCAACAGCGCAGAAGAACGGAGAAGCTTGACTTATCGGATCCCGAAGTAGTTGCCTGGCAATTAGCGGTTGAGCGTAGGAGGAAGGAACAGAAGAAGGCTAAACGTGCTGCGGAGACACTGGAGCAAAGGGACGAACGTCTAGCAAAGCGGCGTCAATTAGCTGAACCTTTGCTAACGCTACGTATATCCTGGCATAGCCGAGCTAAGCCACTGCAACTTTTATTGCGATAGCAATTATATGGACACTCAAAAGCAGATTTCTGCCGTCGGCGTCGCCGTAGCCGTCGCCGTCGCCGTCGCCGTGAGGTTCCGTATGACGTCATTTGGAGAAGAAATCGTCGCCGCGCGCCGAACGCTGGATGTGCGAGTGAAAGGGCGCGAGGGGCGCGTCTTTCACAGGGAGTGAACGCACGGCGGAGAACAAACGCGCGTTCTGCGCCGTGCTCGCTTAAGGGCTGCAGAAGTAGGCGTCTCTGTTTTCCTTCACAATCACCATGTATGTAGAGCAAACGCGCCTTCTTCCGACGAGCGAGAGGCCGTGGGGGAGGGGGAGGGAAGGGAGGCGACGTTTAGCTGCGGCACGCTGTGCCTATTTATATCAGAGGCTCCGGCAACAGTCACCAACGCCGCACGCATTTTGAGCGAACGCGGGCAAAACGCCGATGGCGTCGACAACAGTTCTGCGTGTTGCCGATGCTGCTGCATGTCCAAGTTTATACAGCTGATAAAGCTAATATCATTACTCCGTATAGCTCTCTACAAGTTTGCTATCGCAATTGATGCTTCGCCTTTCAGGTGAAACTGCGACAACTTTTTTTCTGACCCTATCCACTTGAGGTAGGGGGCGGTGTACGTTATGCGACTTATCGCGTACGCTTGCACGAGATAGTTCGCGCAGTCTTCGCGCAGTCTTCGCGCATACCGTTGTGTCTATTCGTGATGCGATGCAAGAGTCGGATCGTGTCGTCTACCGAACGATGGAGTCTACGCACCGTCTTTCCGTTAAATCCGTTTGCCTACACTTGTAATCCCAGGATGCTAATTTTGTCTACGTGCGGTATGGGAGATAAGGTGTATTTTTCAGTATTCCCGCTCCTCTTCAGGTAGGGTTTTGCAACCTCTGCTCGTGGGTTTGTAGAGTAACAGTCCGGACTTGGTCGCCGAGCACTCGAGTCGCGTTCCTCGCAAGTACTCGTGCACTGCATCTACTTTAACCTGTAGCGTTCGCTCGACGTGACCGTCACAACCTCCCCCGGGAACCCAGAGGGTGATGTCACCCACGGAGAGAATGTGATATAATCCTTCTATTTCTGTTAATTTCTCGGGTAGCCCTAGTATAACTAAATTAAAGAGTAATGGTGATATGACTGAGCCTTGAGGCGTGCCCGTCGGGTCCGTCTCAAATTCCAGCGATTCCTCGTCGCCGATTACACGTGCGCATCTGCCCGTAAGAAAATATAGAATGTAATTGTTTGTTCTTTGACCTAGTCCTAATGTTTCAACTCTTTTATTGCGATAGCAATTATATGGACACTCCAAAGCAGATTTCTGCCGTCGCCGTCGTCGTCGCCGTCGCCGTGATGTCCCGTATGACGTCAATGGAGATGAAATCGTCACAGCGCGCCACCGAACGCTGTACATGAGAGTGAAAGGGCGCGAGGAACGCGCGCCGCGCTTTCACGGGGAGTGAACGCACGGCGGATAACAAACGCGCGTTCTGCGCCGTGCTCCCTTAAGGGCTGCAGAAGTAGGCGTCTCTTTCCTCCTTTACAATCACCATCATAGCCTCATATATATATATATATATATATATATATATATATATATATATATATATATATATATATATAGATATATAGGAGGCTATGTCACCATCATATATGTAGAGCAAACGCGCTTTCTTCTGACACGCGAAAGGCCGTTGGGGGGAGGGGGGGGACGGGAGGCGACCTTTAGCTGCGGCACCAAGTGCCTATTTATATCAGACGCTCCGGCAACAGTCACCAACGCCGCACGCATTTTGTGCGAACGCGGGCAAAACGCCGACGGCGTCGACAACAGTTCTGCGTGTTGCCGGTGCTGCTGCATGTCCAAGTTTATACAGCTGATAAAGCTACTATCATTACTCCGTATAGCTCTCTACAAATTTGCTATCGCAATTGATGCTTCGCCTTTCAGGTGAAACTGCGACAACTTTTTTTAAAAAATAGCTTCGTGTTTAACGTTGTCAAAGGCCTTTTTAATATCTAGGCCGACAATACGAACTAACCGTTCATTTCCCGTCTTTCCTTCCCTCCTCTCTCTCCCTGTCATCTTTGTGTTCCCTTTTCCCATTCCCCCGGTGTAGGGTAGCCAACCGGACGTTATCCTGGTTAACCTCCCTGCCTTCTGCTTTTCTCTTGCTTCCTTCCTTCCTTCCTTCCTAGGCCGACAATCGTCTTGGTGGAGCTTGTAGTGTCGTCTCCGATCTGGTGTTTAGCTGAAGCAATACGTCCTGTGCAGTGAGATGCGGCGGAATCCCAGCATGGTGTGCGGGAACGCGTCGCGGTCTTCGAGAAAGTTGGTGACGCGGGTGAGAACAGCGTGTTCCATGACCTTGCGGACGCAAGACGTGAGCGAAATCACTCTGAGATTATCGAGCGTAACTCGCTTGCCTGGTTTAGGAATCATGATAACGCGGGCCCGTTTCCACGCTTCGGGAAGGGGACCCTCGCGCCAGCACTCGTTGATGTACGTCACGAGTCGGGAGATCGACTCGTCGTCTATGTTGCGGAGGGTCTTGTTGGTAACCCTGTCAGGGCCGGGCACCGATCGAGTGTTGAGTTCGAACAGGACTAGTCCGAATTTCTGCTTCGCTAAAGTCCGCGTCTAGTTTCTTGTTTGCGACGACGTTGTATTCGGGGTGTTGGACGCTTACGCCCGGTCTTAAAGTAACGATCACGTATTGAATTGAGGAAGTTATCGCCTTTATAATCTCTTACCAGTCTACGAGTCTTGTGGCCTTGAGCGGCCCCATTCTCTTCAGGATCTAAGAGGTACCAAAAGAGGCGCTAAGCACTGGCTCTGCTCATCTGCCTCTCCAGGCCATTGCACATGTGTTCCCATCAGTGCCCTACATACATGGGGCGCATGTTCTTCGATGTCTCTGTCTAATTGTGCTATGCGTTTGCGCAACGCCCTGTTATGTCTTTGGCATTTCCACCTCTTTAGGAGTGCTCGCTTCGCTTCCCACATTTGTAGGAGCCTGCTGTCAATTACTTCAAGGTTCGCCTCGGGCGGAACATCGCACTTTGCCGCGTCTACGTTCATTTTGAGCGTCTCGGTCCATTCGTTTATGTCCGTAATCGGCTCGTCGCCTCGCCCCCCTTCTTCTCGTTTCTTGCGGAACGTGTCCCACTTGACGAGTTTGAGCTTACGGCCTTTCATTTCAGGAGTAGTCCTACGACCGCCCGGACCCGTGTCTATCGTTATCTCGATCAACGAGTGGTCGCTCCCGAAGTCCTCCTGCGTATTTTTCCAGTACGCTGCGGTCACTTTCGACACGAACACAAGGTCTGGTAGCGTGTCGAGTGCTCCCCAGGCTCAGGCTTCGTGGGTCGCGGTAATGTCGCCCGCAACAAGCAGAGGCTCGCCGCTGGCGGCCAACGCGTGCCCCCCGGAGAATCTCCCCGAATCGGTGCTGTAGCGTGGGTTTACTGTACCCGTTAAGATAGAAAAGTGATCGGCCGCGCTTAGGAATTAATTCTACGAATACATGAGGTATCTTTACGCAGGCAAGTTGGCACTGCGCCACAGTGACGTTACGTTGAACGAGCATGGCGGCGACTGGCCGGCGCCCCGATGACGAGAGCGAATTGCCCCGCCCCCGCCGTCCTGCCACCGCCAACGCGGCCGCACCGGCGCCGCGCCATCCGCCGCGTGGGGTGTACCCCGTTTTCTTCTCTGCCTGTTGGCCGTCGCGGCCGCGCCTATGGCTTTGTAGCCAGCTAGTTTGACCGGATCGTTTGTCTCTGTAAAAGGATCACGTCCGGTTTGGTGTCGCGGCTGCGTATGAATTGCTGAGATTACTCCGCTTCCTCCTGTAGCCCCGGCAGTTCCACTGCCAGATTGTGTACTGTTGTTTGCAGGTGTTAGTGTGATTCTTTGCGTGTCTAGCCATGGTGATGCTTGTGTTTAATTTAAACCATCCCCATCGAAGCGACTTGGCTGCTTCTGTGATGGCGTCTCTACGTTCTTCAGCGTATTTTGCTGCTGCAGATTCTGTTGTTGTCTAGCGTACAGCTTGCTCATCCTTCTAATCGGTCTCCCCGCAGCTGGTGGGAGCCTCGCTTCTATGTTGCCTATGTTCGCCAAGTGCGCGGCGAACAGCTGTGTCATTTGTTCAGAGAGCTAAGCTATTGCGTTACTGCGCCGTTTGTGTTGCAAAACGTTCATTGAGGCTTTCCGCGGTACTGTGTACACGTTTCTGTAATTTATCGTGACGGCCGCATCACCGTTTGGTCTCCATTCTGGCGGGAACTAGGTGATCCTTTTCGCGGTGCACGGGCACTCCTCGCGTTCCTCCGCCGTCTCCACCGAACTGTTCTCGTCGTCCGTGTCCATACAGGCTGGCTCGGGCCGTGTTGGACTCGGCGATCGAGATGCCGGGGGCGGCGGTATCGTCGCTTGTTGTTGCTGTAGTTGACGCGGTCGTGGAGCCTCGCTTTTTAATTTGGAATGTTCCTCTTTAAGGAGCGCATTTTCGCGTTTGAGCTCGGTAATCATCGATTGTAATGGTCCTAGGCGTTGTGGTAGCGCTCGCTCTAACGCGCGGTCGAGCTCGTTCCCACCGCCGCCACCGACGGCGGGCCCGCCGGCGTGGCCCATTCGAGCGTCGCCACCACCGGGAGAAGCGGCGACAGCCGCGCAGCTCACCTGTTGCTCGGTGCTCCTGTGACCTTGTTGCTGTGGCTGCCGCCACCCCTGCTGCTGCTGACTGTTGATTGACGTGGCCGACAGCTGCGGTGCCCGGACCGGTGCCACTGCGCGTCATCGAGCGGGATCGGGATTTCCTCGCGCCGCGGCTAGTCGAGCGTCCTCTTCGGTTGTCGTTGCCCGAAGGACAGCCTATCTCTGGATAATTGTAGTAGTTGCTTCCGTTGCCACCACAGCTGCTGCTACTGTTGTAACAGCTGCCGAACGCTGCGGCCGCTTCCTCCTCTTCTTGTCTTTTACGCTCTAGTTGGCGACGCTTGACTATATATCAGGTCTTGTATCTCGCCTTGCACCTGCGGTCTCCCGTGAGGTGACCCTCGCCGCACAGTCGACACCGCTGCTCGCACCTATGATCAGGCAACGAATTGTTGCGTCCACATCCACGGCAAATGTTGTCGTTGGGGTTGAGGCACACGTCGGCGCGGTGTCCCAGCATCCCGCACTCGTAACACACGTCGATCTGCTTCCTGTAGAGGGAGCATTTGACGAGCATAGGTCCCTAGTATACGTATCTCGGTACGTGGAATCCGTCGAACAAAACGATTATGTTCTCTGTGGAGCCCATGCACTTGGCATGCATCACGCTAGGGTTACGCTGCGTCACTAGGTTATGACGATGTCTGCCGGGCTCTCGTTCTTGGAAATATTCCTAATCAAGCCCTTAGAAGTGTTCTCTAGGGCGGCTCGATAGGCGTTGGCCTCGAACTCTCGGTCTCCGATGTGAAGCTTGCTAATGGCTTCATAACGTTTGGCCCTGTCTTCCGATCAGAACCACGACGTTCTGCTTAACGTTGAGGCAGATACTATCTTCCCCGGCCGCTTCTCAGCCTATACCCGCCGCGTTACGGAGGCAGCAGTAAATGCGATCCGTTCCGTAATCGGTCGCTTTGAAACCGCCTCGGGGGCGTACGACGCTTTTGGAATCGTCCGACGGTAACTCTGGCATTCGGCTCGCCATGGCTATGTGCTGCATTTGACGGGTATACTTCCTTTTGCACTGCGCCGTCCCCGTAGTCGGCATGGTTGCTGTCTGTCGCTGCATCTGCGCCTGCTGGTTTTGCGATGACTCGATCCGGCCGTTGGCCTGTTTCAACCTTTTGACATTGCACCATCCCGCACCCTCGCCGAAATCTTCCGGCCGAATCTCTTCTCCTTCTACATGCATGACGTCTATTTAGCGCTGGGAAAAGCCTGGCACGTAGCCGTCGGAGATCTGGAGCTCCCATGGAGGTCCGGCGACACGTTAGGCTTGGCGCGTCCCGCCGCCGCGGCGGCTGGGCAATGGTGGCATACGTGGAGACGCTAGGCTTAGCTTTCCCGCCTGCGTGGCGGAACAAAGGGCACCGATAATCGGCCAAAAAAATCGGTTCACTTGACGAACCTGGGTGTCGAGGGAGCCCTTAAAACTTCCGTCGATTGCTGGTAAGCAGAGTTTCCACGAAGAGGTTGATAATCCGCCAAAAAACATAGGCAAGTTGCGGAGCCGACGTGGAACACGTCCGCACTCCTTTACTGAGCGGTGAATAACTTTACTGAGCTGTGAAAATGCTGCGGCGCTCGCCTGGCGCGCGCTGTTGGGGTCCTTAGTACAATGCCCGAGAAGCCCTGGCAGTTCGCTGTACTCTACCAATCAGCTGCGACGCATCAGTACTAATTAATGATTTGGTTAGTACTATTGGGTGAAAATATTCAGAAGGCCAATCATGTCTTCAGGCCAATAAGATAGTAAAGCCGGACAATCGGTAAGTAAAAGTTAATTGCTTAGTACTAATAGTTGCTACTAATCAGAAATGGCGATAATCAGGCCCATCGGATAATTAATGATAATTTAATTAGTACAAATATTTGCTAGTAATCAGCAGTTGTAGTAGCCAGCAGGCCAATCTGACACTTCTTTTAAAATAGTAGGAATAAATCCAAGGCACCTTCTTGTGATATCTATACACTCTGAGCACTTTATTTCGAGATAAATGAAAATGAAGCTAGCACATATCCTTTCCTCAGAACACAACATTTAAAGGTGCAGTGTTGAAACCTATATGACATTTGCTCGCTTGCTCGCCCAGCTAGCGAACAGACTTTACTTCTACATTGTCGGAACGTTCTCGCTGCAGGAATCGCGCACAAAAATGCATTTGTGTCATCAAATAAAATTTGATGATACGGGCCGTAAGCTCTTCAAAATGCACACGGCATCGAACACGCACAAAAGTGTCTCGAAAAGCACCGCGACTGCAGAAAAACACGCATGTATACCCACCGTCAAAATACGTGAGCAGTAGCGGACAGGGCTTCGCTGCCCTGTCCGCGCCGTGCTGACCGAGCTAAGAGCGACAGCAACGCCGCGACATGCGAAAATCGGTGGCAGGTCCACGCAGTCATAGTGTAGTAACGTTGGTTAAGAGTGCGATAGTTTGTAATAACGATGCATTCGGAGTGCATCGCAATAGACTACGAATTCTAAGTGCGCACGATGTGACGTTTGATCCATGCACAGTATGGATAAATTTGCTCCAACGGGCAAACACTCACCAGATAAAACCAGTGTGCACAACATGAGACATGTCAGATTCATTTCTTCTTCAGGAAGCTTTTGGGGTTACAGGTGTCCTTCAGTGTGCGTGGATTGCCGTTTTACGCGTGGTGTAGGGTGAGCAGATTTCAATGTCTGTAACAGTCGTGTGGAACACCTACGCATCCGACTGGAAACGAGCGCTCGTGTCTTGGAAAATGCACTCGTGTGCTGTTTCGTTCTCGTCCCTTGTTTATCGCGCAATTCTCCATCTGTGTATCCACCAACCCACCCAGCTTCAGTACTTCTGAGTCATTCGAAACTTCTTTTATTCACCGCAGCTCACTAAGTGAAGTTCTTGGAACACGAAGGTGAACGATATCTATAAAGTATTATTATGTGCAATGTCTTTTACGTGTAGCTTACTTTGCTGACGCTACTTACACTGTCAACGATCTGTAAATTCCAGCATGAATCATTGTTCAGCAAAGTACAATCCGGTTTCTGATTTTACTGACATGTGATTGCTTTCGGCAGGGTAGGAATTTTTTTGTATGAAATCAATCAGAACTGCACTGCCAGGACATTGTATTTTTCAGCCATATGTATATGTATTTTGGCTCAATATATATATATATATATATATATATATATTATCCATGAGACAGGAAAGTCTCTACGGTAAAGGACGGGGACAGCAAAGCTTTGCAGTGAAACGTTTCAGAACGCCATATAGAATATCTTTCAGAGTACTAAAGCAGGTACAACCCTAATGGCAGAGGCGAAGTAACAGCCACAAGACTAATTGCTGACTTGCATTAACCACAGTACTGTCGTTGCCAAAATACAAAATACGTCGCCACACAGGAATATATAACCGTGCTCATGAGACAGCACTTTGTGATTAAAATTATTCTTCTTTCTGGGGTTTTACGTGCCAAAACCAGTTCTGATTATGAGGCACGCCGTAGTGGAGGGCTCCGGATTAATTTTGACCCCCTGGGGTTCTTTAACGTGCACTACAACGCAAGCACACGGGCGTTTTTGCATTTCGCCTCCATAGAAATGAGGCCGCCGCGGCCGGGATTCGATCCTGCGATATCGTGCTCAGCAGTGCAACGCCTTAGCTGACTGAGCCACCCCGGCGGGTTGATTAAAATTATTACGCTAGACTCGAGGCACGCTGCAAGAATTGAGCTACATCACAAATAGTCCACTGGAGAAACATAAAGAAGTTGAAGCAGCTAGTCAGCTGTAGAAGCAACTGTGTTACGATTCACATAATGGGAATTTAGAGCAATTTCTGTTTTCACTGCAGCTACAAACAGGACCCTCCTTCGCAGGCAAGACGCGTGCTCTACCAACGCCTTCTAGATAGCTGACCTGTGCACTCTGCCTTACGAAGTCATGCTACTTGGACCAAAGTTTCCATTGTCAAGCCCGGTGTGACGAAAGCGGTGACGTGAAAATCACCGCGGCTTCCTCGTGAGCGCCCCATTAGATTTTATGCCAGTCGGGCCAGGTAGCCTGACGTCACGGATCGAAGTGCGCCTGCCTTATGCTATCTAGGAGGCGCTAGCTCTACGCATCTACCGGGAGTCTAGCACGTCGTTACGTTGACAGCAATATCCCGCTCACAAGGGCTGCCATTTGCGTCGTCGGCTACTGTTGTGGCTGCGCTCTTCTGTGTCATGTATCCCTGCAACGCACTGCGCATGCACGATTGCAGTGTCCTATCACTGTGAATGGGCCTATGCTTCCGAGCTGCATCATATGCGATTCACTTGTTTTCTTGTACTGTGCAAAATGACCGTTGTTCGATAAATTCAGTAATTATTATTATTATTATTATTATTATTATTATTATTATTATTACTTGCACATTGCTACAGCCAGTCTCAAAAAATAGGAGATGAGTTATGTTTCAATGCGAAAAAGGAGGTGGGAGTCTTAATCACGTTTGCATTGTGGAAATGCTCAAAATACACGAGCAAGTAGAAAGGATGAAACATGCGCTATGAGTATTTACAGATTCACTGGGATAGCAAATTACAACATCTTATTTAATGTGTTACAAGATGGTATGCAAGGTGGTATCTCACGAGGTATCGTGCATTCTGAACCTGTAGTTTGCAACAGTTAAGCGGTATTAGGCATTGACCGCGTAAAATACGTGTCATGAAAGTAGAGAGAGAGAATCAAAGAGGGAAAGGTAAGGAAAGCTGAGTGGGAGTAATGCCAACGTGGTCAGAATATCTCAATCTAATGTACTCAGCCACATGAACACCTTTTCCGAGAGAAGCATCTGACAGCATCAATACCACAGATAAAATTCCGCATGTTAAGTGCATGGTATGCATTTGCTCTTTTGCGTAATAGTGAATATACTCGTGACTACATATACCGAGAACGCCAATAATTAGCTATTACTAGTATGCTTAGATATAGGTGGTAATATTTTAAAAGAAAACGGGCCCATGTAAGCCTTTGGAAGGGTGTTCCCGCGCACGTCACGTGTTTGTTACACTTATCGAGTGCCTGAAAATCCGAACAGTGTCCAAGCAACCCGCTATACCATGCCCATGGAGGCACAGTAATTATTTTCGAGTATTTTTACCACAGAAGGAGTCTACGGCTAGCTTTCCCAAATATTGCTATTATCGCAATGCAGCAAAAACTGCATCATGTGTGGAAAAAACGGAGGTCAGGGTACCCGCATCTGAACATACTGGTAGCCATTTGTCACTGGGTTTTGCATTCCACGGCAAGTGAATGGGGTTGGCGACTTTCACTATCATTCTCAACTCGGAAGAAAACCTCTCCCGCTTCTCAGCAGTCTTTTTTCAGATTCGTTCTTCATACCGAGGGATAAACGCTTAGCGTGAGAGAACACCATGACCGTTCGTAACGTCACTCGCTTTGTTTGGCATGACTAAAAGCAGCATACACTAGCATAAGCTCTACTTTTTTGTAGTAGCTTGCTCGCTAAGTACAACGGAATACTTGTTGGCAGAAGGAAACACAATAACACATGAAAACCTATATCCGCAGTACATATGTAGCTGTGTGAAATAAGGAGCCCAAACACGCATATATCCTATGTTGAATAGGAAGAGAATATGCACAAGCACCAGAGGCACATTTGCCGAGCATTATATGTACCTTTTTGTCCTCGGTTATTTCGAGTAAATGTATATGTTAAAGATATGTACCTACGAGCCACCGCAGAAATGAATGCACGAAATAGAATGCACGAAAACTTTTAACCTTTTCAGAAATATTTCGCTCGCGGAGCTCGCGTCTCCAGACATTGAGCCGTTCGTTGACACTCATAGCCTCCCTAACGTCAGAACGTGAAGACGCATCATCACTTCAAGGCTGGCGAAATCCTAAAGAGTTTGAGCTTTATTTCTTATTTTCAAGCCGTATAGTGAACACCCAATTTAGCAATGTTTTACAACTGCCTGCTATGGATCCATAATTAGAAAAATGTATATCAACAGCAAAAAGTTCTACAGAAAGTCGCCAATAACGAGAAGGGATAACTACGAGAAGGTGTTTATTGACAGGGTACGCAAGGAGTGAGAAGTAGAACTCGGTGCGGTAGTCAGAACCCTGCGAGCACTCAGAAACGGCCCCGTGCGTAAAGCGTTGCTGATGTGCCTGACTGACCGGCACTTCCTCGTTACATTTCACACGCTGGAGAAGCGCCGGGCTAACCGTCGCTTCTTCTTCGTTAGATTTGACCCCCGGAGAAAAAGGTGCCATCCTGGTGATCTAAGCATAAGGTAACATAGAGGGATCACAGACGGGCTTGAGCCGATCAACGTGAACAGTCTCGTGACCGCGACGGCGCTGATCAGAAGACGGTGACACAGGCTCTACGACATAGTTAACGGGGACGTTTGTGCAATTACACGGTAAGGTCCATGATATCGTGGGAGCAGCTTAGAAGAAAGGCCGGGAGCTAAAGGTGGAACTCACAGCCAAACCAATGAATCGGAAGGGAAGTTTGGGGGGCCAGGGTCACCATGAAGAAGCTTCTGGTGTGTCTGATCTGTGGTGGTAAGACAGCGGGCGAGTTGTCTGCATTCTTCAGCATGCTGCGCAGCTTCAGAGACGGGAACACATTCCTATGAATCAGGCTGGTAGGGTAGAATGGTATCGATGGTGCAGGAAGGTTCGCGCCCATACAGTAAGAAAAACGGACCAAAACAAGTGGTGGCTTGAGTGGCAGTATTATAGGCGAACGTGACGAACGGAACCACAGCGTCCCAGTTGGAATGGTCGGACGCGACGTACATGGCGAGCATGTCGCCAAGAGTACGGTTGAAACGCTCCGTCAACCCGTTCGTCTGTGGATGGTATGCGCGAGTGGTCCTGTGGATGATGTGACTCTCCTTCAGAAGCGACGTCACGACTTCAGATAGAAAAGCGCGGCCTCGACCAATAAAAAGTTCCCGAGGGGCTTCGTGACGAAGAACAAAATGCCGCAGTATGATTGATCCAACATCTTGGGCAGTGGCAGATGGAAGTGCAGCGGTTTCCAGCCACGGTACAAGGAAGCGGACCGTAAAGGTCGATTCCGACGCGATCAAAAGGACGGGAAGAGCAAGGTAGCGACTGCAAAGGTGCGGCAAAGGAAGTAGGGACCGACTTTCGGCGCAGGCAGTCCAGGCCGCAGCAAACGTACTTGCGAACGAACTTGTACATGCGAGGTCAGTAATACGGGAGCCTAAGGCGGCTGTAGGTGTTTAACACGCCACCGTGTGCACATTGGGGATCAGTGTGAAACGATGCGCATGCATAAATCAGCCCGAAGATGACGTGGTATTACAAGGAGCCATTGCCGACCCTCGGGGAGATAGTTGCGATGGTATACGAGTTGGTCGCGAATAACAAAGTGATGCGCCTGCCGCCGTATTGTCCTAGATGCTGTAACAGTGGCAGGATCATCGAGATACTCCAAAACCAAAGAAATCCACGGGTGCTTGCTCTGCTCAGTGTGCATGTCATCGATGGCAAGTGCTGACAGGGCAAAGTTGAGTGGGCAAAGACTGTGCACGTCAGGTGAGATGGGCAAGCGGAAGAGAGCGTCGTCATAGGTGGGCTTGCGTCCAGAGCGGTACACGACCCGAATGTCGTACTCTTGCAAAAGGAGCGCCCTGCGTGCGAGGCGGCCAGAGGGGTCTTTCAATGAGGAGAGCCAGCACAGCGCACGGTGGTCCGTTACTACATCAAATTGGCGGCCGTATAAGTAAGGTCGAAATTTTGTAAAGGCTCAGAGTATGGCTAAACACTCCTTTTCTGTGACAGAGTAGTTTAGCTCCGACTTTGTCAGCGTGCGGCTAGCATAAGCAATGACGTATTCCTCCAGACCGCGCCTCAAGGCCGACTCCACTAGCATCTGTATGGACCTCAGTTGGGGCAGCGGGGTCCAAATGTTGCAACATAGGAGGAGAGGTGAGCAGATGGAGAAGGGTCGTGAACGCGTCATCGCAGGCTTTCGACAAGGTATATAGGACGTTGTCTCCAGCTACCAGTTGAGTCAAAGGGGCGATGATCATAGCGAAGTTATTCACAAAGCAGCGAAAATAGGAGCATAGGTCGATGAAACTGCATTGTGTGTTAAGGTTGGGAACTCCGCCACTGCACGGAGGTTTGCAGGATCCGGAAGCACGCATTCTTTGGGCACGACGTGGCCTAAGATAGTAAGCTTACAGGCAGCAAAGAATCATTTTTGATGTTAAGGTGCAGGCCAGTCTAAGTAAGACAGCTTAATACCTCTCTTAGTCGTTGGAGGTGAGTCGGGAAATCAGGTGAGAAGACAAAGACATCATCTAGGTAGCACACACATGTGTGCCACTTGAGACCGCGCAAGATGCTGTCCATCGTACGCTCGAAAGTAGCGGGTGCATTACATAAGCCGAACGACATGACATTTAATTCGTATAATCCGTCCGGTGTGATGAATGCGGTTTTCGAATGGTCAGCCTCTGCCATGGGGAATTTCCAATGTCCAGACTGCAAATCCAAAGATGAAAAGAACTCGGCACCTTGCAAACAGTTAAGAGCTTTGTCTATGCGCGGTAGGGGATATACGTCTTTGCGCGTAATTGTGTTAAGGCGTCTGTAATCTACGCAGAAGCGGATTGAACCATCTTTCTTTTTCACGAGGACGATTGGCGACGCCCACGGGCTATGGGACGGCTGAATCACGCCACGCCGAAGCATATCGCTCACTTGTTCGTCGATGACAGGGCGTTCAGAATCTGAGACACAGTAAGCACGCTGCTGGAGGGGGGCGTGCGAACCGGTGTCGATGCTGTGCGATACTGTGGTGGTTCGGCCGCGAGAATGTTGGTGGCAGTCGAAGGAGGTGGTAAATTCGCGTAGCAAGCTAATAAGTTGCGCGCGTTGTGTGGTTGTCAGATCACCGGAAATTGACGGATAGAAGCACTCCAACGGCGGTCGATTGGCATTGTCGAGGGTGGCGAGGAACGTCGAATGTGCGTCGTCGGGAGCATCGAAGAGCATTGAAGAATCCGCAGTGTGAACGTAACCGAGGCACTCTCTGCGATGCAAAGTAATCGGCAGAAAAGACACATTGCACACACACGTGACACCACGGCCAGAACTGAGGGCGATGACGGCAAAGGGCAACGGAAGGGGACGGCGATGGGTGAAGAAGTCACGTGGCGTGAATAGCACGGTTGCGTCACGTACTGAAGCGCAAGATACGGAGACGACGGCGGCTGACTGAGGAGAGATATCAGTAACTTCGGACACAAGCATTTTTGTAGACGTCACAGGATCTTGGTCCATGGCTGCATCGGAAAGAAAAGACATCTCCACCTCGGTGCGGGCACAGTCAATGATGGCATTGTTTGAGGACAGGAAATCCCAGCCTAGGATGACATCGCGGGAGCAGGACGGCAGGACAACGAATTCAATGACATGAAGTGACTCCTCGATGACAACATGTGCAGTGCAGGCTCCCATTGGTTCGACAGGCTGTGCACTCACAGTACTCAAATACAGTCCGGAAAGTGACGTCGTTACTTTTCCTATCCGTCGGCAAAGTCCTGCGCATAAAACCGAAACTGCTGTGCCCGTATTGACCAGTGCGAATGTAGGAATCCCTTCGACGTATTCCTCAATGGCGTTGCAGGGGTTATTTTGAGGCTTTGACAAATCGAAGGGGACGCAGTTCTCGCCTCGGGAACTGCGACACTGGGTTTCCCTGAGGTAGAGGCCTTGGCCGGCGTCTCATCGGTGAGATGGAGCGGTGGCGCGGGGATGGAGAACGACGAGCATGGTTGAGAACAGGGGTTTTATCCGGCGGCACTGGAGAGTCTAGCTGTCGAGGGGCGTAAGTGCTCATGGGTCGGCGGTTATCATAAATAGGCAGCATACGGCGTCGACAAAAGCGGGCAACGTGTCCCGGAATACCACAATGGCAAGAAATTGGGCGGTTGTCCACTGTGCGCCAAGGATTTGGCTGAAGTGGTAGCTGTGGTGTAGGCGGTGAGAAGGGAATCGGGGGCGGTCGCGCAACAGTTTGAAGAGGTGGACGTGAAGCGAAGGGCGACTTTGCGGCGACGTCAGCGTACGTCAGGGGTGCTCTGACGATAGACGGTTGAATAGCAGATGGCAGGCACTGGTTGACGTGATCCTTTATGACGCTCTGTAACCCCGGTGTCAATGGGGAGTATGGTTTCGCGGTCGTAAAGAGCACCAGGGAAAGCTGCCGAGCAACTTCTTCTCGTACGAATTCCTTTATCTGGTGCATTAGAGGCGACTCGTCAACACCTAGCGTCGGTCCTGAGACAGCGGTGAATTCTGAGGGCGGATGTCGTGTAACTACTCGCTGCCTTCGAAGTTCGTCGTAATTCTGACACAGAGCAATGACGACAGACACTGTGGTCAGGTTTCGGGCGACCAACATTTCGAAGGTGTTGTCCTCAATTCGCTCGAGGATAAGGCTTATCTTGCCGGCTTCTAGCATCGTTGCGTCGAGTTCGTTGCACAGATTAACGACGTCTTCGATATAGCTGGTGAAATTCTCACCTGGTTGCTGGGTGCGTCCGCGCAGGCGTTGTTCAGCCTGATGTTTACGGACAGCAGGACGACAAAAGACTTCTGTGAAGTTGGTCTTGAACGCCTACCATGACGAGATGTCGGATTCGTGGTAACGATACCACAAATGTGCAACGTTGCTCAAGTAGAAAAGTACGTTGCTGAGCTTTGCCCTATCGTCCCAGTGGTTGTGCGCACTGACTCTGTCGTACGAGGCGAGCCAGTCCTCTGCGTCCTGATCACCAGCACCCGCAAAAATTGCAGGATCCCGCTGACGCTGCACGCCACGTCAGATGACAGGTGGTGAGGTGACTGCAGCTTGCTGGGCTCGATCGTCAGGCATGGTTCGATAAGGCTGGGCGGGATCGTCCGGCATGTGCCGAGGTGTTTGAAGGGTTCTGTCGCGTGGCGTTCCTGTCAGGCCATGCTGGCAGGACACGACGGAGCGGAGCATGTGAGATGACAACCACACTCTTTCAGAACCAAATGCCAAGTGTATTATTTCGCACGCCCCCCTTGCTCATGCCCAGAGGGCACCATTGTTCAGCCGACATATGACGACCGCTACATCTCCCCCCTCAAGACACAAGTTCAAGCGGTCGGGTGGAACTACCCGACGGCCGCTACGGGTGCGCACAACACAATCACCAGCATTATGTGACGGAGCAGGTGCTGCCGTCTGAGGGGGTCGCTCAGGTGTTGCTGCAGCTTGTATTGGGCAGTGAAGTTGAGTCAATGGGGTCTTTGATGACATCAGCACCAAGGGAACTAGATGTCTGCAATTTCGCTGCAGTATTGTTCCATGCTTTGTTTCAACTACAAATGACCTTGGACACTGAGCGCGGCTCAAAACTGTGGCGCGAACCTGATCTGGCCGAATCCAGACCTCTTCGCCCGCTTGCAATGACGGCAGATCTCTGGCCCGATAACGTCGGTTGAAGTCTTCAGCAGTCTTTTTCTTGTAAGGTTCATCTCTGACTGCTACCCCCTTCCTTTTTTACTGGCCAGTGTGGACGAAGCTGCACGTCCGTCTTTGGTACTCGAGTTCTCAATCTTCTTCCCATGAGAAGTTGAGCAGGGCTAAAGCAACTCACCCCGGACGTGTCCCTATAGCTGAGGATGGCCATGTGAGGATCTTTCGCCTTACGGAAGTGGTCTTTCACAGGGCGGATTATCCTTTCCGCTTCCCCATTAGACTGAGGATAATAGGGACTACTGGTGATGTGGTCGAAGCCGTAGGAGGCAGCAAATGCGGCGAATTCGCGTGAGGAGAAGGGTGGACCATTGTCCCACCTTACTTGTTGTGGTATGCCGTGTCGCGCAAATAGGCTCTTCTGCACATCAATGACCACTTGAGCTACTGTGCTTTTTGGTGTCACCACTTCCGGGAACCGGGAATAATAGTGCAGTGCCATTAAGAAGGTTTGGCCGTTAAGTTGAAACATGTCCAGGCCCAGATGTTCCCAGGGACGGCCAGGAAGGTTGGTAGGGAGGAGCGGTTCCGCTGGATTCACTCGCCTAAGGGCGCATTTTTCACAACTGCCGACGAGTAAGGTGATCTCAGCGGCAATGCCTGGCCAGCATACAGATTCACGAGCGAGGGCCTTTGTGCGACTCATGCCTTGATGTCCTTCGTGCAGAAGCGTCAAGACTGCTGGCCTCAGTGATGAAGGGATAATGAGGCGAGTGCCCTTGAGAAGAAGACCATCAAAAACGGAAAGCTCATCTTTCACTGATACATACTTTGACACGTGAGGAAGAACAAATATATAAATAAAAACACTGCGGCGATGCGCCTGAACTCGTGAGACTTCGAAGCAGTACATCTAATAAACATATTTAGCGACATACAGACTTCAACAAAAAGAACACAAAAAAACAATAAAGTATACAGAATCACGAAATCCTGACCTACTCAAATAATCAGCTCCAACATTTTCTCAGCTTCTTATGTGTTCGACCTTGAAAGAATATTTTTAAGGAACTCGGCTGTTGAGATGTTTAGCCCGCGACAAATACAGGAGAGGTTGGTCGTCTGTTTAGATTGTGAACGTAGTTCCGTAAAGAACGAGGCGGAACTTGTCGATCCCGCATATAATGCTAAGCATTCCCACTCAATGGCGGAATACCTTGTTTCACGTGGGAGAAGCTGCCTGCTCGCATAGGAAACGGGATGAAGAACCCCCTCCTGTTATTGCATTAAAGCTGTACCTATACTGGTATCAGAGGCGTCTGTGCGAAGAAAGAATTCCTTCTGAAGGATAGGCGCCATTACAAAAGGTTTAGAGCTTAACACGTTCTTCAGATCCAGAAATGCGTTTTCTCTTTGAGGGGTCGAAATCACCCGGCTGCTTTCTTTTTTTCGCATAACTCAACAAGAGTTTGGGGCTTCTCAGCCTAATGGGGAATTATGTCTCGGTAATAACTAGGGCGTCCAAGAAAAGAACGTACGTGTTTCTTAGTTTCCGGTTCAGGAGCATTTAGTACCTTTTCTGTCGTGCTGTCGACAGGTTCTATCCCATTGCCTCCTAACCGATGGCCTAAAAATATTATTGAAGTGGTTCCTACTTCACACTTCTGAGGTTTAACTGTTAAGCCAGCGCTCCGAATTCTTTCGAACAGCTTCCGGAAAGTGTTGAGATGTTCCTTCCTGGTAAAGATGGCTACTAGCACGTCATCTATATAGTGCAAAATGTTATTCAAGCCAGCCAGAAGGGTGCGAATGAGGCGAGGGAAAATTGCCGAAGCTGTCTTAATGCCGAAGGGCATAAACCGAAATTGTCAATACAATAGCCTTTTGTGAGATCCAGTTTAAAAAATAGATCTTGTTTCCCACTTCCCCAAACATCAGGTCTGTCCTTGGTATTGGCTTGGAATCCGAGACTCACTTACTGTTAATGCGCCAGGAATCAATGCACGCTCGGTACATTTTGTCTGGCTTTTTAACAAGAACTAGAAGAGAATTGTAAGGACAATTCGAGCTTTCGATCACACATAGCTTTAGCATATCATTCACTTCACGTTCAACAATCTCCTTAATTGAAAAAGGCAATAGATACTGTGGTGTGTTAATCGGTTCCGAAGTTGTCAGCTTAATGCAACATTCGAGGAGTATCGTCTTGCACGGGACTTCCGAAATTATGTTTTTTTTAGGCTACGAACAGTTCTTGCAGCTGAGACCTTTGGCTTTCACCGAGGGCGTCAGAAGTGCGAATGCTTTCGATACCCGCATCCTGTTTCAGCTTTAAAGCTTGGCAAGGTAGCTTCAGTTTCTAGTTCTTCTGCCACGACAAACGAGGAAGTGTGGAACGCGGCTAGTGGTTGGCGCTCTTCATACCGCTTCAGCATGGTAATGTGGAATAATTTATTGGTATGGCCCACGTTAAACAGTAGTCACAGTTATTTTTATTTCTAGTGACTACAAATGGTCTCTTCCATTGCATCATGAGTTTGTTATCACTGGTTGGGAGGAGTATGAGCGCGCGATCTCTTATCTTAAGCTATCGGCGACAACTGTTCCTGTTGTAGTACCCCTTTTGAGTCCTCTGAGTTTTGCACAAGTTCTGGTGAGCTAACTTCAAGGTTTCTTCTAGTCGGTTTCTGAGGTCAAGAAAATATGCGTATGTCATTTTAACATGTTCCTTGAGCCTGTCTCTTGTACAGAGAACCTTGAGTATGGCGAAGGTTACCCGTACCTCCTACAGTGACATCACCACCTACTATAGAATCACGAGACGATCGAGACCACCACCTCACCCTAAATTGACCAAGTGTCAAGAAATCACCTGGCGTCGCCTACAGACGCATTCGTTTCCTTGCCCCCAGATCCTCTCCTACATATACCCGGAGCTAATCGACCCCCACTGTAAGCTATGTGGAGAGATCGCCATTGTCAACCACATTATCTGGGACTGCCGGAAGGACCCTCCCCCCCACTCTCTCATGGCCACTCCCTCATCCCGGGCATGGAATAATATTCCTCGCCGGCACCAGCCTGGAGGATCAGCTCCGGGCCGTGGACAGAGCCGGGGAGGTGGCTGTCAGGCACGACCTGACAGACTACCTCCCCCCTTGAACGACACCTATTGTCGAATAAAGTTGTACCTACCTACCTACCTACCCGTACTTCTCGTCCGTATATCAATTCAAATGGCGAAAAGCCGACGCTCGTTTGTGGCACCTCACGGTACAGTAAAAAGAAGAGGGACGAGATATCGATCTCAATCTTTCGTTTTTTTGGCATAGTTTCTGCAGCATCTCTCGGTGACCCTCAGCAGTAAACCGAAACCGTTTCAACAAGGCTAGTTTTGATTTCCTGGGAGTCTTCTGGCGATAAACGACCTAAACACTTTCAGTGTTTCACCACCGAGGAACAAGCTGAGAGTGGTGACCCACTTTTCTTTTGGCCGGCCCTGTCCCGTGGTTACGTGTTCAAAACGTTATAAATATGCATCGAGGTAATCTCGAGAATAATTAAACATGGGGATAAGGTAATCTGATTTCACGGGGACCGAGACTTCCGCTTGGTTCGTCTGACCTCAAGCATTCCCATTCCCACTGCTTTCTCCCACTTCAGCGAGCCTCAGACGCAACCGCAAATTCTTTTCTTCTAGCTCAAGGCGCTGTTTGGTCGCCTCTCTTTCGGCAGCCCTTTCCTCACGCGCTTTCGCATCTTCCTCCCGAGCCTTGGCGACTTGCTCGTCCGTCCAATTTCTTAACTCCTCGCCCTGCAGCCCCAATCGCTCACCCAACGTAATAAGCTCTGCTAAGCTCATGTTCACGACTTTCCGTTAAAACAACAAAGAACAACCTGCTTCGTCCTGCCGTAGCGGACGCGAAATGGTTATGATTTGGTTTTCCTAGGTCAACGCTGGGTTGTTTGCCCGGGAGTGTATTTACACTTGCATGGTTCGAATTGTTCTGGCCACGACTGAGACTAATTCGCAGTGAGACTAATTCGCAGCAATAAAACGAAGCCGATTGTTAACTGAGACATGAACATATAATTAACACAAACCGTCACATACACAAACCAACTAATGCAAAAGACCAAGACTAATGGAAACATGCATGCAGTTCTAGATGTTCTCACACAATAAAAAGTTATGTAAAACAGCAATGTTCGTGATTGCGGTGGCAGATATTTGGCATGCGTCGGTGTAGCTACACGGGGCGGCGTTCCGACCGCCAGTCAGGATAAGACGCTGCTTGCTTCTTGAGGATCATCCGCAGCTCGGCTAAAGAGTCGCAGCAGGGGCGTAGGAAGATCTTGCCTTCAGCACCATGTCACCAGGGCCCACGAGCACCAAAGGCTGGAGACAGGACAGAGGCCGGAATATCACTAAAGTCTTGAGGCTCGGACCCGCACCCCGACAACCTCGCTTCGTCCACTCCGCACACTGGCGTTCCTTCTTCCAGAGCGCAGCCTGTGTTTCTTTTCTCTTCTTCTGTACCCTTCTCCAGCACCCGTGTGTCTTCGTGATTGGCTCTTGGCCGAGGTGCCGCGTCAGGCAAGCAAGCGCCAAATCACACCATTATTTTCCTCCTTTATAGTAACTGACCGTCCGGCGTACAAGACGCGCGCACAGTAGTCTTCACAGATGACACTCGCAACAGATGAAGATCGCGACTATTTGAAGATCATGGCATGGAATGGGCGGCGTAACCACGATTTAATGACGACAGTATGATTGACAGGATGACGAGGGAATTTTGACATTGATGGAACATGTCAAAGCAGTATAACGAAGTTGGCGGCATGACGACCATGCGATGACGTTGCCGAAGTGATGACAATGATAAAACGACAACCCGACGACTACGGCAATATTACGACTGTCTGACGGCGATGGCCTGATGACGACGTAATGACAAGAGTTGGATGACAAAGCTGGAATAACGACAATGAAATGACCACGACGGCTTCAGACCGCGAACATGTACCTAGTGGACCAAGCAATTAGACAACTTGGATCATTGGGTCGGTGTAAAAGGCATTACGGCGACTGCATATCGAGAGTCAGATCACGAAACCAAAATGACGGTGGTTGAAACACTACGACGACATTACGACACGGTTTGACAAGGAATCCAGGACGACTGTGTGACGACTACGGCGTGCCGCCGACAGCATGTCGAGTGTCAGATGACAAAGATGGAATGACGCCAATGCAACGACCACGACGGCATCACGACCAGGAGCCCTTACCCAGAGGCCCACGCTATTAAACAACTTGAGCCATTCGGCGCGAGATAGAGTGTGTGACGACAAAGACATGACGAGGTTAAGATCACCAAGCTAGAATGACCACGATGGAACGCCCACGACTGCAATATAAACAGGAGCACATACCTCGTGGCCCAAGCAAGTAGACAACGTGGCCCACTCGGTCGGCGTAAAGTGTTAGCCAGACAGACAGACACACAGACAGATTTTTGTTAATTATTTGAATATGCGTTTCGATTTCTCGCGCTACTAATGTCCGCTTCTCAGAATAACCCAGCTCAACGATAAGAATTATGCTACCTGCCACAGGCGATTTTTAAAAATTCCGTAAAGCTTAATTTTGAACACCCGGTATATGTTTAATAAGGTTAATGTTTCAATCTGTTTTTGTGAACTCCTAGATGACACAGGTTAGGTGGTGACTTGAAGGGGACTGTGATTACATATTTCGCAATTCGTTTAGCTGCTTACGTACGCTGACTGTACATGACGGCCATATAAACCTGACACTGAAGTTAAAAATGTTTCTACAGTGAAATACCGGGCTCGGCAATTAAAACGCTTTATTCATCCTGCAGAGCCACCAGCGGATTTTGGGCAACCGGTGAACGCTGGGCTGCCGCGGGGGGCCAAATGCAGTCACAATGTGTCATAAAGACCAGTCACTACTTTGTATACCATAATGCATCACCTGGGTGTCCCCAGCCCCCACCGGTGGCGCAGAAAGCGCCAGCAGCCATACTAGCCAATTATGATGTGTGAATACCCTGAGTAGGGCATATTGAACTATCTGTATTCCGTTTACTGAGTGCTGTATATTGAACTGCGTGCATCCGTTTGGGTATTATTTATACACCGATATTCCTGCGCGCAGAAATGCGCCTTCTTACGTGGTTGCCTCTGCGCCACGCACGCATGAATTCATTACGTGTGCTACAACAGCGCCAGTAACATGTGCTGCAGCCAAGTTATTACGGTGCAAGCTCTGAAGTACTTAGCGCCTACTCATACGCCGTGCATAATCGGCTCTAATTCTCCTTCTTGTCAAAAGTAGAATCCGCCGGGTGAACCGTCACAATATCGCACGTTCTATCCACTATATATGCCAACGTCCGTGTGCGTCCAATACTACTGACTTTGTACTTTACACAAAAATACGAGAGCGAATAATGGACTATTGCGTACATGAATAAAAATATGGAGATTTAGCTGGCGTCGCAATGATGAGAAGAACATAGATTTGTTTAAACTTCATCAGTGTCGTAATAAAAAGCACTGTGAAATCAGACATTGATTGTATTCAACAAAATATTGCGTTGTATATGAAAAAGTTTGCAAGCAACGTGCATAGTCGCAGAAGTGTACTACTGTCTTCCCTTTAGAGAAAGAATCTGAATAAAGTAAAATCATGGACATCTGAAGCCTGCAAGAACGAACATACAAACCTGTTTACTACCCATTATTCTAATTGAGGCTGTATCTTCGCCATGGCGGAGTGCCCTCTATACTATGTTTCATACTTCGCAGATAGCACTGCCAAAGATACTGTGCGTGCTCACGCTGCTCGTCCGCACCATAATTTATTGCGTCAGACTAATAATCCTAGAGTAAACTGAATGTTAAACGATAAAGTGGTTAAATAATATTCGCGTTTTATTTATTCTAGTAGGCTGGCTTGTACTTAGTGCAGGCTAAAACACATCGCTTAAATTTTCTCATGTTTACTGTTTTTTTTTTCGAGAACGAAGTTTTGTAAGCCGCGTCCGACATCCCGACTGGTGTGTGTGTGTGTGTGTAAAAACTTTTTATTTACAAAAGTCCTGAGGCTCGACTATTTCAAGTCGAGGCGGGCCACTCCCACGATGGCACCGTTAGGCCCAGCCCTTCAGCGACATCGTGCATGGGCCCTCTGGACAGCCCGTAGCTGATCTTGAAAAGATGAACTCTCTAGCATCTTGTTCGACTGGTACTCTGGCTAGTTTTTTTTTTTTTTTGAAGTTCGTGAGCGTGGCGTCGCTCTGTGTGGCTTGAAGAACATCTATTTAAACCGCATATCCTGCTCATCACATTTGTAAGTTAAAGCCTCCGAGCTTAACAAAAGATTGCAAATATGGTGAACAGCAACATTTACGGAAACACAAGGAAGTGCTTCTCTGAGAAGTCTGTGTGTTAATACTGAGAAATTTTGAGACAGCTGACTGGAATCCGGCAACATTGATGCCTTCAGGTAGCATTTGGGTGTTTATTTACCAGTTGCCTTCACCCAAAAAGATCACTCGTGACGCCTGAGGCAAAAAGGATGTTCCACATCCGGCCCCCAGGTTTGTGAGTGGTGGCACTGGCTCACACTCCCAAGGTTAATTGTAGTAGTAAAACATACCCCAGAAAGTGGATGAGAAAACGGCGCCGCGGTAGCTCAATGATAAGAGCATCGCGCGCATAATGCGAATACGCGCGATCGTTCCCAACCTGCGGCAAGTTGTTTTTTCATCCACTTTAATTTTCCATTAATTTATGATTTGTCTATTTCACTTCCTAAGTACCAGTAATTTCCCCTATGTTTTTCTTGGTACCGTTGTTTGTTGGGTTCTTATGATATCCCTTGACACGTGGTACGATACGATGCAATGTCTGCATGCCGTGACACCTGGTGAAATACAACGTAACTGCAAGGCAAACTGCGCGCGTATCCACGCTACGCTCCACGCATCTCACATCGCATGACAAGTGGCACGATACGATGATGCTGCTGCTGATAATGATGGTGAGTTATTGGGTACCCCTTTTGAAAGGGAGCAGTGACAAATTGTCGTCTAGCGTGTTTTAATTATTGAGGCATGCCATACAGCATTGTGTTAACAACTACTTCTTGTTCTTTAACAGCTAAGCTGTTCTAGCTAACCGTAAAAGTGCCGCCTGCTGCCGCAAAACCTCGCCGAGCTATGACGTCACTGCATTGCCCAGCAACCAACTCGCGGAGCGGCGTGTGTCTCGTATCCTCTCTGTGCCGTGCACATGTTGCCTTTACATGGGACGTTATTTAGAAGTAAGGAGAGCATGCTCAGGAGAGGGAAAGAAAAAATGAGAGCGAGATAGAGAGAAAAGAAATGGTAGCAGCACCAACGAGGCAAAGCGCAGAGCTGCTGCCGACGCCACCCGCGTTGCCTAGCCGCGTATGCACCGAAGCAGTAGCGATGACGTCACCTCGCGTTGCCTAGTAACCGCCGGTGCAGGTGCGCGCTCGCTTCGCCCGACAAAGACACGGCTCCGCCGCGTACCCGCCAGCTGCGCGCTACTGCGCACGCGCCGTGACGTCATCCCGGCGTGTCGTCTGCTGCGCGCTGCCGATACACTGTGCCAGCGCCTACTCTATTTTTTCAATGCTAGTGTGATCGCTCGCTCCGCAATGGGAGCGGTTGGTGCGCCTTATTTCAGTGAGTTGCCACAACGTGACGCTACCCAGAGAGTACGACTGCTTGCGCCACGCGTGCGTCTGAGCCACTGAGCACGCGCCACTGCCGTTCCGGAGGGGATACGGTAGACGCTACACGTGTCTGTCAAGGATTACTTCCTCCGACTTACGTTGTGAGGCGTCACCCAGAGGGTACTCTCCCCCACGACCTGTAAAGCAGGCGCGAACGATAGCTGACGGGGGAGAGAAGTAAAGGGCGATCAGAGAGGGTGGCCAACCAGTTGGATCGGCCGTATCTGGCTGGTATTGAAAAAATAGAGGAGGCGCTGACTATGCATAACTTTCACCCAATGTGCATGCGCTTGGCCTCTGAGTTTGCCATAAAATGGGCTGCACCTAGTCGTGTCAACTTTCGCTCGATATCGAGCGGCTAGCCTCCAACGCGTTCCGCGTCGACAAGCAACAGCCGTTCTTGACACTGGGTCAACCTTGGTTAGCCTTCCTTGCGTTTGTGGCATGCCAAGGAACGATGTCGCTCGTAGCCGCCGACGCAACTAGTACTAGGCCCGCGAAATGTCGCGAAAGGGAAGGTACCTCCGAAAATGAACGCTCGAGAACACCTTCCCTACATGCGTAGTTAAGTTAAACCAAGTTAAGACCAAGCAGCAAACAAGTTAATGCCCAGCAGTAGCAGCCAGTAAGACTTGAGGATCGACAGATTCGCTGGCCGTAAGCTTTGCACGACCGAGTGCGAACTTGCACTCTGATTAGATAAAGCCACCTGTAATACCTTTCTGAATGTTCTGAAATTAACAAATGTATTTGAATGCATAGTAACTTTAGTCAATGGGCATAAAAGTTAAAAAATATAGCAATATGGTCACTGCTTGTGCCGCAGTTTATAGCAGACCATGTGGAGACAGACAAGATAGAGCTAGCGAAAGTGAGATCATTCGCGGAAAGTGACTGACTGCTAAAAAATGTGGGTGTGCTTGCGTTAATGCATGATAAATTATTTTTTTGCAGCCTAATCCCACAAACTTTACTACTCGAATCGGTCTTGAAACACCACGAAGTATGATGTGAGTTAAAGTCCCCAGAAAAAAAATATTTCTTTTCCAAAGTGTGCACATATATCAGAAGGGGTGTTTTTGTGGTTTTCGTGACGTCACGGGGCAAACAGGTGAAGTGGGGTGGCTCGACAATTTTTTGACCAGTTATGGAGGGCTGATTGCAGAATTAGAATAGAAATGTTTGGAATAGCTCTGCATTATAGCGCCCTTGAATTCGCTCTTGCTACTTGCACTTCACCGTGATAGCAAGCAATAAACGGTTAAATCAGCCATACCTTTCACTCATGAGGCCCACCGCCCATTACCGCGCCCGAACAGGGGATGCTACCATGCCCGAAGGAATTGCAGACGCGAGGCGTACGTAGCTAATATAACCTGACATGAAAACGAAGGTTGGGTAAGTTACACAAGATTAATTCAAGCCGCTTGCGAAAAATGAATAATTCTGAAGAAATAAGTAGACAGGATAGAAAGAAAAGTTTATAGGTAAGTTAAACGTCGATAACAGGGTCAGGTTAAGGTGACCGCTGAGTTTCCCCCAGTTGGGTAAGCTATAGGGTGCCGTCTACGTGAAGCTAGGTCCAAAGAGGTGCGTCGCCTACACCGAAGGGCCTTAAAGGTCCAAGCAACCGGCATCAGCTCAACCCCTTGGATCCCTATTCACTCGGGCAAGGCTTAGCCACGCACGACTACAAGCAGGAGGGTCCGCCCCCCATGTGCTCGGGTCCGTGGTGTCGGAACACATCGAATGCAGGTAGATCCGGAAACATTCCTGCGGGCAGGTATATTATGGCTAACTGTTGTGGTGACGCTGGCGCCTGTTCAAATACTCACTTTGATGAATTGTGCTGCCTAAATGTAGCTAAATGTATCGTTGTGCTTCAAAATTTCCTGATTTGCTTATTTAGACCCATTGGGCATTGCTATAGGACGAGGAATTTGACTCATGGCAGCGTGTTGCGCGTATTTCATAGAATAAATCCACGTTGACTATAATGAATAAATCAGCTCAGTACGCGTCTTTCACAGGAAGGTGAGCGTGATGACAGCTATCCAAGCAACGAAGATCGCAAACACTACGAATACACTATTCCAAGGGAGGAAATTTCCAATTAAAAACACAAGCCTCAAATACGAGGAACTTGGAAACTGAAATACGTCAATTCAGACGGTGAATTAAAGGACGACCACTATTCTCTACATACATTTCTAAATGAAACCCAGCCCAGTTGTAGCGTCACAGTTACCAGAGAAATATTTGCAAAACGAGTGAGTGTGTACTTTATTTACAGTGGTGTCCGGCCGTCTTATTTTTCGTGGAATTTCCTTTATGGTCTAAAATATTCTCAGAATCGTTCCACTAGAATAACATCTTCGTTCGATTTAGATGTTGCTTTAATGTTTTATTCCAAGCTTGTGGCAAAAGTAAACCTGAATGCAGGACACCTAAGGAAATAAACGCTACCACAAAGCACAGTTAGCGAGCCGTGATTTTAACTAGAGGCACCTCTTCTAATTATGAGTCCATA
Organism: Dermacentor silvarum; assembly: GCF_013339745.2. Taxonomy (NCBI): domain Eukaryota; kingdom Metazoa; phylum Arthropoda; class Arachnida; order Ixodida; family Ixodidae; genus Dermacentor; species Dermacentor silvarum. The sequence continues at coordinate 163,912,982 of NC_051157.2, forward strand.
TTGCCAACATTGAAGACTGCGATCTGATTATCGTTTTGAGAAAGATATATGTGAAAATTCCACAGCTGTCAATCCAGCACCCAGAAATCACCGCGCACTGATAAAAAAAGTCGAAGGCTTGCGCGGCACACACAGCACAGTCACAGCGTAAGCTGGTGGAGCGGCTCAAGAGTAGCTCCAATTTGGGCACCACGCACAACAGGGTCTTCGCGGCAGTCTGTTCGCCTCGTTTTGACGACAACGATCTTAACTGTCCGCCCGGCGTCGACGGCGAGCTGCGGCTTGTAATGCTCTCTGCACAGCAGTCTACTGAGCCCGATCAAGCCTTACAACTGCAACTTACATGTCTGGCGCGCCGCATTTGCAGGCACCTTACCTAGATGGCGCCACCATACTGGCGGAGGCTCGGGTCGTCTGCCCCTGGGCGCTGGCCTTATAAGGCATTTTCCGTCGCCCGATAGCAAACGCTTGAGTTGCTTAGTGGTAGAGTATCTGTCTCCCACGCAGCTGGCGCGGGTTCGATCCCAATGGGAAACGCTTACTTTTTTTTTGCATTTCCGGCGATAGCGGTTTTGGCCCAACGCCGGCGGCCGCCGGCGGCGGCGGCAGCATCGCGAACCGAAACGGCTATTGGAATGAGCCCATATCAGCTTACGCTGTAAAACAATTCAGTTAAGCGTCCTCAAAAAGCACAGCATGAAATGAGGGATATTATAGGGTGGAGCGATTGATTATGACCTTCTGGTGTTTAACGTGCGCCAAAATTGATCTGCAAGGGAATATTTTGCGTTGAACCGCTGTCCGAACGCGACCTTCGCAGCCAGGAATTGCACCTCAGTGGAGGCGACGCTGCTAGTCTTGAGGGATGGAACGGCTAGGTGCGGCGGAATTGCCATGTCGTTTAGAGTGAGAGAACTATGCGATGAAAAGGGTTTATAACAGACAAAGCTTCACCTTTCGAAAAAATCTATGGGAGAAGGCTTACTACTTCGCGGCCATTCTTGGCATGCCGTCACGCGCTTAAATTGTTGATGATAATCGTCTGAGGCGCAACTTTAGGCCCACGGGGCTCAGCTTAATTGAAAAGTGTGTACGCTGCGCAGGAACCTCCTCCTGACTCGATTCACTTGTTGGGTGCATGTGTGATGTTGCCCGAGTTTTAAGTATGCGCACTGTAATATGTCTTCAGTTTTGTTTTCCATGTAATAAAGAAAAGACTAAATTACCGCCCCTTCCAGGTTGTGAAGATGGTCGAACAGCGAAGCTGTGTTAGTTACACGGAGTGTTAGATGTGCATGTGTTGCACATGATGCCAATTGCGTAAACAAAAGTAAACACAGATCTTTAACAGGAACCTATATTGAAACGTTGTGAGGTGAGAAGAGGCCGCGACTTCCGACACTACTCGACGAGTGTCCAGTTCTCTCGTCGAAACCTGCCAAGATGCCGCCAGAGGCATCGGCTGCAGTCACGGACGCGGGGAAACACTAACGGCGTCGGCAGCAGCTCTGCGCGTAGCCTCGTTGGGGCTCCTGTTTACATAAATGTGGATCTCTCAGTGTGTATTTAGGGGCGAAGCTCCTTAGGGTGTGGGTCTGTCCCTCCTCTGTAGTATGTAGTACTAGTAGTAGTAGTCGTCGTCGTAGTAGGTAGCCACGTCTACTTTTATGAAAAAAAAAATTCCGGAAGTTGTGTCCGTAGCGCGGAATCGAACCAGCGACCCCTCGCTTCCGAACGCGCGGCGCTAGCCACTACGCCACGAAGCGCACATGGACACACGCACCACGATGACAATAAATACCCATCATTAACGAAAGACTGCGCGTTTCTAACGCATTTGTGCTAGCGCGTTACGGCCCGTGTAAGAAGCTGGTGTAAGACGCTGTGGCCTCTCCGCCTTACCCCCGTATTCATAAACGCTCCTCGACTTGAACTTTACTTGCCACCGCCTTGGGCAGCGCGTTCGAAACGCGTTGAAGGCGGTGGCAAGTCAAGTTCAAGTCGAGGAGCGTTTATGAATACGGGGGTTATACTCTCTCAGCAGTCATGTGATGGCGTCGGCAAACGAGGTGCACGTTCCGGCATGTGTAAACGGCTGCGTAAGACGCTGTGGCGTCTCCCCCTTACTAGAGAGTACTGCACGTTCCTAACGCGTTTGTGCTAGCGTCCCCTTAAGCGGGAGATGGTGCAATTATAATGAAGGGCGCTGTTATAAAATAGGAATGACGTCACATATGGCGCGTGTCATTGGTGGAAGTCAATCGTTCGATTTAGTGCGGCGAGACTGGGCGAATTACACGGAAGATTCACGGTTTACCGATGATTCTCTCCGGAGCTTCGCGCACTCATCATCATTCACCCCGTGGATATGCGGTGTTTTTTTTTCCTTTTGTAGCGTGTGCTACACTGGCCAAGGTTGAGCCGTTTCGCGTGGCTCCTGGAGAGCCGTGCTGCGCATGCACGAGGAGCAGTGACGTCACGCGGCGCACATCTGGCGCGCCGGGTGTTTGCCCGGCGTTTGCGCTGGGCGTTTGATCGTTTGCGCTGGGCATTTGCCAGTGTGGTATAGGCATGGAGAAAGAGAGCGATATTGCTGCTCAGCGGCAAAGAAGAGCGGAGAAGCTTAACTCATCGGATCCCGAAGTAATTGCCTATCAATTAGATGTTGAGCGTAAGAAGAACGAACAAAAGAAGGCTAAGCGTTCTGCGGAGACACAGGAGCAAAGGAGGAACTTCTAGCAAAGCGGTGTCGCCAGGAGGCTGAGCGACGTGTCCGACCATCTCAGCAGCAGCAACAACAAGACGCCGTCGATGACGTCAAGGCTCGCCGATCGACTGACTGTATGGTGAAACTTAGCGAAAGCGCCAGTGCGACTCGGACATTCATGACGGACTTCGTGATCAATCCGTTTGGATATGTGTGCGAAGTGTGCGAAAGACTGTGGCACATGAAAGACTTGACGCCGGTAAATAGTGCCATGCCTGAAATGTTGATTTTAGCGGCGCCGCCTGAGTGGGGTGAAACCTTGGCGCGGGTTATTAAACGTGCAATAACTTTCTCCTTAAGCAGAAGATTCCACTCTTTAGCATTACCAAAGGGTACCGTTACCCGCCCGTGCCACCAGGTCTACCTGTTCTGAACGATGTGGCCGAACGTTTACATTCGCCACGGATTCTCTTCGTTCAGATCCGTATAGCTGCCAGTGAACTGCCAAACGTAGCAGTGCCCAAGGGTGAAGCCTGTGCCGTTCAGCTTTACGAAAGAGGTGTGGTCATCGATGCCGCGTACGTGTCGCCGAACAATTCAGTTAAAGATACTATAGACGTAGTGGCTACGTCTATACCTAGTAGGGCGGCAATTGACCGATGTGTGGTGGTTGGTGAATTCAATAGTGCTCCAGACTCTCTTGGTGTTCTTTGAAGGACATGTTTAAGCTGGACTTAGCCAGTGTTCCAACTGTACAGACGACCCAATGGGGAACCACCATTGATCGTGTGTATCACAAACAGACAATCAATTCAAAATACTGCGTTGGGGCCATAGAGACGGCAGCGTGTTACTTCACTGACCACCGACCCGTCTTTGTGACCCTAGAGAAGCAACAAGACGTTGAGCAAAAAAAATAAATATACCTGTCACGTAATGCGTATAATGTGTGTGTGTCATTGGAGCAGCAGTAAGCATGACAATCAAGCGAATCCTAGACAATCAGGAAAGCTGAGAATAACCAGCTGCACTTTCACTCACGCTACGTATATCCTGGCATAGCCGAGTTAAGCCCCTCCTAATTTTTTTTCGCGTGAAGATTTCCTCTGCGTTTTGCCGGCTTTTTTTTCGCGTGCAAGTTGCGCCGCCACTATTTTGCCTGCCAGTAATGAGAGCAAGCGACCAGCCCGTTCACAAGCCAGCTCTCGCTGACGCTCGCGGTAGACAGACTTAATCTTCCTCAGGAGTACATACTACACGTGGTCTTCCCATAGTCGCATCGCAGCCCAGCTGCGATGCGCGCATATAGTTAGGATGTTTCTCTATGACACGCGTTCGTTATCTGAAAGGGCACGCTGCGCAGAAAGACCTTCTATTATACCCATCGGCTATCCTCCTCGCGCCCAGTGCGGCCTCTCATTGGTCGATTTCTCCCTCCAGCGCGTGCCCTCTCATTGGCCGCCTCCTCCCCCAGTGCGCCTCTCCTCCTCTGCTGGTAACGTGACCTGCCCTCACTCGGTGCAGCTCTCACCCTCTCGTGGTCCCGTGACTATCTACATGAGGCCGGACTGACGCTGAAGGCGCTCCGCAGTTAAAAAGTGCTGGCGCGGCTCAGTGTTAGAGCAGCTGACTCCCGCGTAGCGGGCCCGGGTTCGATCCCGGGGAGAACTGTTTTTTTTTCCTCTCATTCCCAGCGATAGCTGCTACAGACACCGGAGGCGGCAGTGGTGGCGCACACCATCGCCAACCGAAACGGCTATTCCATGGAAAGAGCCCACAACAGCTTACGCTGTAAAAGATAAAGTTAGGATTGAGCGTTTATTGTTTCAATCAACAAAAAATGTAACAGTATGTCTCATGTTTATTCAGTGGTTCAGTTTTAACCGAAAATGTTCAGTGAAAGCAAATTGATGATATATCTAAGGTGACGATCTACCCGCAAACGCAAGCTTAGGTCCGCCGAGTTAAGGTGACGTGTCTGTCAACCGTATAAGCTACCTTTACTTTTTTTTTGCATCGTACTGCCTCCGTCTGCAACGAAAACGAGAAGCATTAAGGCAGGTAAATCGAACATGGCGGTAAATCGAACGTGGCGGGGGAAGGCGGTAACGGTAGTTGTTAGCGTGCCCAAATGCACATTGCTGCAGTGACATGGGTTCAAATCCTGGTGGTGGGGGTTGTGATGAAAGCTTTCTCTTTCTGCGCACTCTGGCGATTGCAAAGCTCAGAATGAAGACTCAGCCTGACGACGTTTGTAATCAGCGTTATAGAATGAACAGA
>NC_051157.2:163918068-163995394 GCF_013339745.2 Dermacentor silvarum
TGACATCGAAGAGCAAGTCGTGCAGGACTATAACCAAACGGTATTACAAGCAAATCGCATCGGGCGATCTCGGTCGGTGGTCATCGCGTTCGCCGGAAAGAAAGTCCCAAGACATGTCAGATACGGCAATCTCCTTAAGGTATGAGGCCACGTGCTGGGGAAAAAAGTTTAAAAAAGGATAAACAATACAAATTATTGGTCTACATAATAAAGAACACTTTTTAGGCCCATGTGAGCATTTTAAAGTTTGCATTATTTTTGCAATATTTTTATTATTTGAAAAATTTGATTAAATGTGGGTCTCACGCCAACAGCCATAACTCTAATTTAACTTGATAAAAAAACACAATTTATGGCAGTGATATAGGAGAGGCCTTGGTCTGTGCAATGAACCAAAATTACTGAGATCAGATCAATTATCGAAGCATAGTGATGAAATAACCAAAAACATGTGTGCTTCCAATGGGTGTGCCTTGGTGTAAAAGGTCTCCATATCAAAACTTGGGGCACGATTTTACTTGCTGAGGTTCATTGCACACCCAATAATGTGAGAAAGAATTGTGCCAAGTTTCACAAAAAAATCTTTATTAGGGAAAAAGTTATGAATGTTTGCGTTTGAAGAAATCGTAAAAAGATGAGTTCTGAGAAAATCAACAAAAAGATTTCAAAGCATAGCGCTTACATAAGATGATCAGGAGAGCTAAAATCCCCTATATTTGTTGCCAGTTTTGTCTTGGGTCTTGCTCTTGTCTGATTTTGCTCCTGTTGCACCTCGGCTTCTTTTTTTTTCTAGCTTGCTTTGCAGTATTACAGGTATTTGCCGTACGTCTCCAGGTCCGTCGCCTTGTACTGATTGCCAACAAACTTCAATTTTGTGCGTCTTTGCGCTCTAAACTTTCCCATTCTGTGGCTGCCAGTAAGAAAAAGTAAGCGACAGAGAGAAAACACATCCATCACACGATCCGCTGCTCCTTTAACGCGCGTGCAGCCTCCATAACGTAAAAAACATGTGCATTGCACGTCCACCTGGTGAGGTGCTTATTATTTTAATTGATAAATAAAATGTTGAAAATGCTATTATGGCATTGCTACACTTTTTACGTGATACGATTCTTAAATAACCAGCAAATAACTGCAAACCAGGGCATTTTTTTCTGTTCCACAGAAAACTGGCACTTTCAGTTTCGGTTTCGTAGACGCCGGGTGGGTTTACATTTTTTTATGTATCTTTTGAAAGGAACTACGTAGGAAGATACTTTTTTCAGCAAAATGATGGAGAATAAGTTCCTCATCTAACAAAGCAGAAAACAAAAAATTGACATTTTGAAAAAAATGTCAATTAACTAGAACTAACCCAAAAAGTTCACGTGCTCGTGACGCCTGCGGCAGAAAGGATGTTCCACATCCGCGCCTAGGTTTGTGAGTGTAGGCGCTGGCTAACACTCCCAGGATTAGTTCTAGTTGTAAAAATACATATATACCCCAGAAAGTGGATGGGAAAGCGGCTCCGCGGTAGCTCAATGGTGAGAGCATCGCACACGTAATGGGAAGACGTGGGTTCGTTCCCCACCTGCGGACCGTTGTTTTTTCATCCGTTTTCGTTTCCATTAATTCATCATTTCTTTATTTGAATTAGTAACTACAAGTAATTTCCCCTATATTGTCCTTGGTGTCATTGTTCGTTGGCTTCTTATGATATGATTAATAAAAATCAAGCCCCACGGTTCCTTTTCTTCTCGTTCCTTAGTAATAAAGGAGTCTCTTGTAGAGCACTGCACGGGCTCGGGCTTACCCGAAAGCCCGAGCCCAACATGATCATTTGACCAACATGATCATTTCCCTCTAGAAACTGTGCTACTGCGGGAAATGATCATGTTGGTTTTGGTTTTTCTGTTGACGTGCAGGACTTGTTTTATTCTGTCTTGCAGAATCAACTGTTAGCGTGTGTCAAAGAGTGCATTGAAGCTAACGGCGACGTATCCTTCCAGAACACCGCCGGCGTGTCCGTTGATAATTTTCTGTCTTTACTGCAGTTTTACTTGAATTCTACTTTTATTGTATTTGACGATCAGCCTTTTTTGCAGCGTGATGGCATCTGCATAGGGTCTTGCGTAGCCCCTATTCTTTGTGACATTTTTCTGGCCAAGGTGGACGACACACTAGAACAGGTGTTTAATGGGGGGCCGGTTTTAAAAACTTTTAGGTATGTTGACGATTTTTAGTGCTTTTAAAAAAGCAGCCTGCCTCCACCTACTCCTCTACTGTAGGTGAAGTTTTATCTTTTTTAGCAAACATGGACGTGGGTTGCGTTTCACCCATGAACTTCCGGACTCTTCAATTTTACAGTTTTTAGACCTTAAAATCACGTTCTGTGATGGACACGTTTGCTGGGGCTACTACTCACGGGCTAAGAAGGAGCTACTGCCCTATGACTCGGCACATTCCAAGACAATTAAGAGAGGAATAGCGGTGATGTGTATGGAATCGGCTCTCCAGAAATCGTGCCCACATCAGATGACGCTCAGTTTTAACAATCAGGTAAGCCGTCTTTTGGCCGCAGGGTTTCCCGTCTCGGTCTTGACTGCTGTTTCTGAAACCCTCCTTCAAAAATTCAAGCGTGGAACGGGAACTACAACGGCGGAGGATCACCGGAAGGCACATAGACCTGAGGTGGTCCCCTACATCCATAAACTTTCCCACAATCTGAAGAAGGTGGCAAGTAGGCACGGCGTGCCAATATGTTTTTCTGCCCCTAACAAGCTGGGAAAGTTGTGCCCACGTATCTGCAACACCAGTAAACGTGGATGCCAGAAGAACCACCAACCGCCGTTCGTTAAATGTTCCACTGGAGTGGTGTATTGCATTCCCATGTCTTGTGGGATGTTTTACGTCGGCGAAACTGGCCGCTGTGTCAATGACCGTTTAGGGGAACACGCTCTAAAACTGAAAAAACGAGATGACAAATACGCACATATAGTTGCGCACGTTAGCAAGTGCACTGATTGTGTGGCCCGGTTAAAGGAGACGACGATTCTAGGAAAGAGTAGTGACAAGACAGCGCGCATCAGTTTGGAAGCCTACCACATCAGGAAGTTCGGTAGCAAGTGCTTCAGCACCCCTTCCCTTGCTCTCTTTGACGCTGAATTTTATCTTCTGGATGCGGCTATCGGGGGTTCAGATTAGAAAGAAAAATAATTGTTTGCGTCTTGTTGCGCTTGGTTGGCTGTTTTGCGCTTGCGTTGTTGGCACGATGTTACCCTTGTTATGTTTTCCCCTTTCCCTTGCTTCACTCTGGCATATATAATTTGTGCTTTCCTTCACAATAAAACCAGTTGTTAGTCAGCGCCTGTGTGTCCGTGTCTCCCTTCTTGTGGTCGTCTGTTTGCGCTGGTACCCAAAGTTTCAAGATGTACCAACTCGCCCAAAAAGAAGTATTGATGAACAGTAAATGAAGCGGCGCAATTTTTTCTTAAATCCATCGTTTTAAGACATGGCGCTCCGGCAGTAGTCATCACGGACAGAGGTACTGCGTTCATGGCCAAGTTTCTGGACATCGTTCTACGTTTAAGTGGTACCGCCCACCGGAAGACCACGGCCTATCAGCCTCAAACAAACGGGCTGACGGAACGACTCAACAGGACACTGGCTGACATGATAAGCATGTACGTCGATGTAGAGCACAAGAACTGGGACGAGGTATTACCCTATGTCACCTTCGCGTACAATACGGCTCGTCAAGAGACCACTCACAAGACACCCTTGAGCCTCGTGTACGGCCGTGAGGTTACGACAACATTAGACGCAATGCTCCCTCATGAATTTGATGACAACTAGACGGGTGCTGAAGAGATCACACAGCGAGCAGAAGCAGCTAGGCAGCTTGCGCGTTGGCGAATCCACAAACAACAGGAATGTGACGCCAGACGCTACAATCTTCGGCACAGACCCGTAACATACAACATCGGCGACAATGTGTGGGTCTGGACACCTATTCGTCAGCGTGGGCTATCTGAAAAGCTCCTGCGCAGATACTTCGGGCCCTACATAGTTCTTCGACGCATCAGTGATGTCACCTACGAAGTCGTTCCGGATGGCTCTCACTGTTCAAAGCGCCGACGGCATTTACCCGAAGTCGTTCACGTGCTTCGTATGAAGCCGTACTATGAAGACTGACAAGACTGCACAGTTCTTTCTCTTTATCGCAGTTTTCCAAGCCTCTGTGATCGGGACGATGATTTTTTTCGATGGGGGGAGCCAATGGAACAACTATATTGCCGCGGGTATGTGACAGTGGGGACAAGGTTGAAGTAGCGCGGGCTTTTAGGTTGAGCGTGGAGACGAAGAAGACGTTGTTGGTTTTTTCTTGGCGACTGATAAAGTATCTTTGTTGGTGCTGCGCCGCATCCTCGTCGATCCCACGCCGTTACAATATATATATATATATATATATATATATATATATATATATATAACTTCCGGCAAATAGACTGGCGTACCATGCAATCATTCTCAGTATCCGTACACACAGAGGCCAAAAATTTTGTCGATATCTGCCTTAACTTTAACCTTTCTCAGCTAGTAACTGAACCAACCCGGATTTCGCAGCAAACTGCTAACGTCCTCGATCTCATACTAACCGACCACCCTGACAGCCTTTCATCGATTTGTTACTTGCCTGAGATCAGTGATCACAAAATCATCCATGCCACTTTTTCGTTTAATTTGTTAACACGGGATGCCTTTAAGAAAACAATATGTCTATACGACAAAGGCAATTACGAAGCAATAGCTGAAGCTATGAATACCTTCTTTCCTTTATTTGAATCAACTTTTCATGATCATTTCGTTAACAGCAATTGGACGCGCTTCAAAAACAAACTAAGTGAACTTACAAAGAAATTTATTCCTAAAGTCACCTTTCGTTCTTCTCAGCAAAAACCATGTTCACAAAAGCTCTAAAACGCATAGAAAACAAAAAAAGCGTCCGTATCGCGCCGCCAGAGTGGGCGCCCATGCGCATCGCATAAATATTATGAAGCCGAACAAAGCTATGTTGACGCACTGCGTCACGCTAAACGCTCCTTTTATCACAATGATCTACCAAACCTAATAAGCAATCATCCGAGGCAATTTTGGAAAGTTATAAACAATAGCGAAACGCGCACTATTAAGATAACTAACGAATCGAACGAAATTATTAAATATTCCCATTGCACCGACATGTTTAATACCACCTTTGCTTCTGTGTTCACTAACGAATCTAATGCGCCTCCCGTTTCATCATCGCTTAGTACAATTTCGTCAATGCTAGCCATTGCCTTCAATGTAGACGGTGTTTGTGTGGTCATCAATAAAATGAAGTGTTCATCATCTTCCGGTATGGACGATATTAACTCAAAAATTATAAAAAACACTGAGCTTATTTCTGCAGCCTATTTGTCTTTGATATTTGCCCAGTCTCTTTCTTCAGGTTTACAGATGACTGGAAAATTGAAAAGCTCGTTCCAGTCCACAAATCAGGTAACAGAAAGTCAGCTCCTAATTACCGCCCCATCTCCCTAACAAGCGTCCCTTGAAAAATCATGAAGCATGTCATCTACTCTCTCATCTTGAATTTTCTTGACTTGAATAACTTTTTCCGTCCCGCCCAGCATGGATTCCGCTAAAGTTTCTGCTGCGAAACACAGCTGGCCATCTTCCTGCATGATGTTCACACTAACCTTGACAGTAACATACAGACTGACATAATTTTCCTGGATTTCTCTAAGGCCTTCGATAAAGTCCCTCATCAACGTCTAATATTGAAACTTACAAGACTTAATTTGCATCTTGTTGTTTTGAATTGGATTATTGAATTTCTTAGTAACCCCTCCCAATCTGCCATTATAAATAATCACCTATCTAACCCTGTGCCAGTAACATCAGGCGTGCCTCAGGGATCGGTTCTTGGCCGTCTATTATTTTTAATATATATTATTGACTTACCTTCACATGTGTCCCGTAATATCCGAATGTTCGTCGATGATTGTGTCATTTATCGCACTGTACGTAACACCAGCAATCAAACAGCCCTGCAGAAAGACCTCTCCAATATACTAACATGGTGTGATGATTGGTTAATGCCACTTAATGTAAGAAAATCTAAAGTTATGGTTTCCACTCGTAACAGTAATCCCCTGGTAGTTCCTTACCAAATCGGAAGCATGCCTCTCGAACTTGTAGAGTCCTATAACTACCTAGGTGTCACCGTATGCAAGGATCTGTCCTGGCATAAACATATTTCTAACATCATATCATCTACTAATAAAACACTAGGTTTTTTAAAGCGTAATCTGCGTCAGGCCCCTCTAAACGTAAAACTGCTTGCCTACGAATCCCTTGTTCGAGCAAAACTGGAATATGCATCCGCCATCTGGAGCCCGCACCACACATATCTTATCGACTCACTTGAATCTGTTCAGAACCGCGCTACTAGGTTCATTCACTCACAATATTCCTATGATGTCAGTATTTCTGCACTTAAAGCACAATCCGGATTAACACTACTATCTAATCACAGACGCAACGCTAGTCTTCAGCTCTATCAGAAGTTCTTTTTCAGTGCCCTTCATCATGCGCTATACATCATTCCTGCGGCATGCATCTCTCATCACACCAGTCATCCGCAGCAAGTCGCAAGCCCGCGTGCCCAAACCACTCATTTTTCCGCCTCGTTTATTCCTCGAACAGCTTCTTCTTTCTGGGGTTTTACGTGTCAAAACCAGTTCTGATTATGAGACACGCCGTAGTGGAGGGCTCCGGAATAATTTTGACCACCTGGGGTTCTTTAACGTGCACTACAACGCAAGCACACGGACGTTTTTGTATTTCGCCTCCATCGAAATGCGGCCGCCGCGGCCGGGATTCGATCCCGCAACCTCGTGCTCAGCAGCGCAACGCCTTAGCTGACTGAGCTACCGCGGCGGGTTCCTCGAACATCTAAAGACTGGAACGGCCTTCCTGCTGACATTGTTTACATCACTTGCCCGTCTTTGTTCCAACAGCGTGTGATTGATCACTTTGCATATAACTAATGATGTGTACAAAATGTGGAACTTATGTTAAACCCACCCCTTATGTAATACCCCCTCCGGGGGTCTGTAAGGACAATAAACTGGACTGAACTGAATACAAATGCTTCACGAACACGAGCACACGCCCCTCGCAGAGGATGGCAACGATATATACCTCTATGAGACATGATCACGCCATTGCGATGAAAATGCACGTTAGTACGACATGACCACCTCATGAAAAAAAAATAATAACTCAGTACAAGCCAGCAGCCGACTGCATAATGTGAAATTGCAACTGATGTCCACTTACTGGTGGCCTATGGTTGAGTCACTTCTGGCAGTTGATTGGGTGGTGAAAAATACACGTCCTGGGTTGTCCCTACAAAACATACAGGGTTATGTCAAATGTTGAAATTATTACACGCTTGCATTTCATAATTAACTCGTAAGACAAACGAGTAAACTAAAGACAAATGTGATGTAAACAGAGTACGCATCATATGATAGGCTGTAAACTGGTAATGCATTCCGCGAAAAACATAATGTAAAGGAAAGACTACACACGAAGCTGACACGCAATTTAACTCGCTCTAGGTTTTTTCGTGTCAAATATAGTCAAATAGTGATGTCTCTCGTGGTTGGAGCCAAATAAGTGTAAATTACGCACGAAATTATTTAAGTATAAACCGCATGCACGCGATCTTGCGCGCTACTGCGACAAGCGACGCGATGGAGATGGCTGTCGCGTTCGCTCGTCGTCTACAAATCGTACCGCATGCGAGCGACGACTTTGAGCGACGTCTCCCCGGTGTTGCCGGTATGAGGGCAGCAAGTACGCGCCGAAAGTGGCGTGACACGTGCTTTATTATTTAAGTTGTGTTTTATTGTAAAGAGCACCATAAATATTTCTAAAGGTCTTGCATTAGGATCTTATCCTTGCACGTATCAAAAAGTCATTTGCTCGTTCCGTGCGACAATTGGTAGCACACGACTGATGTAAGTAGATCCTGTTCCGGCTTGGCGTTATTGGCTAGTCGCTCATAGCACTTTCGAGCGACCAGCGAGGAATTCTAGATTTCGAGAACAGATCGATGCGCGAACTTATGTTTCGTCACTCGAAGCTGTCGCTCGTCGCCGTCGCGCACAAAATCGCTGTCATGCGGTTCGAACTTTGCCCTGCAAAACGTTTCTTCAAGGCGCACCTGTGCGCGCGTCAAATGAGTAGCGCATACGTACATGACATTTAATATAGTTGCTCAACACGGATTTCCTTTGCACAGTGTCGTACAGAGTGAGCTACATATACCCCCCCCCCCCCTTTTTTTTTTGCATTAGCGATACTGTGTTGCACTGCACCTATACGCGCGTCAGTAAACCTCACGACACAGAAATAGAAAAAAAAACAGAAGTTCCACTCACCAATTCGAGCATGTTGTACTCGGCTGTGCCCACAGTATGAGCAACAACCGGCCTGGAATGGTGCCGCAGGTTCATTGTTCGCGGAATGGCAAAATCCGTCGCACTCACGTTGCGGGGCATTGCATTGGCCTCGCAACACACATTTCACGTCCACTGGTGAAAACATATCGCCCTGCTGCGCGCGCGAAGGGCACCATCACCACAGTTCAAAACTTTGCAACCGCTTTGCACGGAAAGTCCGCAGAACGGGAGCATCGACAAGGCGCGTCCGCGCGGCTCGACGGCTCCTCCGATGTCAATTCGAAACTTCTCTCTCGTGTATATTTTTTTTTTCTTTTCCTTCGGGCGTGCGTGGTGAGGTTGTTTACGGCGCTTCGGCAGCGTCGCCCGCTTCGGCTTCGGCGCATTCGGTCGCGTATCGCGCACGGACATCGGTGTGAGGGGCCGTATACAGACATGGGCCGCGTAACAACGCGTGCATATAGGCAATACTAGTTGGTTTAGAGGCCGCTTGAAGAGTGTGACGTATATCCCTTTGTCGGGCTGCCCATAGCCGTGATATTAAGCAGTACGTCGAAGGGTGCCGTTTCGAGCCAGGCTATTATCCAGGACCGGACTAAGAGTGATATGAGTCAGTGCATGTGGTAATCGCAGGAGTTGTGTTTGGATATACGTGGAGCCATTGTTTATTTCTTCTTTAGTTCTATGTGTCGAAATATCATTGGATGCTGTTGTTCTTTATTAACTGCGACCAATAAGAGTAATAAAGGAAAATATATAAATAACGACATAGTGACAACCTTCAACATTGTCAAAAATGAAGTCTATCCTTGTTAAGAAAATATCATGCAGAGTAATAAAATCGCTACACAAAGTTGTAAGTATACGTATACTGCTTATGTGTAACGCGGGCCCTAGCTGTGCTGCTGTGGCAGACATGAATTCATGTCTTCACGTGACATTCGCCATTTTCCTAGACGCCTAGAGTTTCATTTTGCATTCCACGTCAGTCAAAGCCCCCACATAGCATTGAATGTCGTAGGTGTCCCGGACTTTCACATTTCTGCATTATACGCAGCCTTTCATTTCTCGGAAACTCTGAACACTTGCATTACCTGCCCCATCATTTCAAGATTTCATTTTACTTAAAGACATGACGGTTTAACGTCCTCTAGAATATGTGCGTTGATAGCCTTATTGGGTCCTGTCAGTACATGATTCTTTGAAGCGTATGAAATTGGCATTATAGGGAGAAGGCACTCCATATAATTCCTCATTTTTTTATGAATGAGATTTCTAGTAATGTTTTTTTTTTTCATGTGGGTTTATTAGTGATATGTGACTACCAGTTTTTGAGACAGAATCAAAAACGAATCGAATAGTGCCAAAAGCAAAGCGAATTGAATAATATTCGATAAGATTAGGAATAATGCACAGCCTTTTCACAATTAAAATCATTAACAACTAGGTATTCACAACAATGAAACTTACAAAGCACGCTTTAATAAAACCACAACGACAACATTAAGAGCTAAGCAGATATTTTGGAATTTTAAAACTCTCAGGAAAATAGGTGGTCATGCATTGTTATACAAAGTTTATGAAGGTAATTTGTGGGCCCACTGCCGAATACCGTCTCTACAATAAATTTCACTGCCAGTGATCGTGTTCCGCGCAAAATTCTGGCTCACTGAGCGACGCATCCATGTGGATCCCATGTGCACAGCATATAGGATGAAAAATATCCAAATTTTGCTTCAATTTTATGTTTAATCGTCTACAGTCGGCAATGAAATGTATTCGAAATGTATTCGAACAATATTTGCATTTTGAAACCGTGGCTATTCGATTCGAGGACTTGTAATGGAATAATTACTATTGAATACGAGGACCGAATCGAAAAAGACAATATTCAATTAATTATTCGGAACTTTAGAATATTCGCACACAATTGTGTTTTATCAAAACACTCATCTCTCACCATTGAGAAATCAAAGAAACTATCGCGAACAGGTCCAACAGCCACTTCAGCAATGTCCTGGGCAAAAGATGCTGATCAGTTTGGTGCGCGATTATAAACGTTTCACTTGCTGAAAGTAGCAGCTAAAGCGAACATTTCGTTAGCTATAGTGCAAATTTGTGAGAGGTTGTGCTATCAAGCCCGTTACATCATTCGAAGGAATGTTAAAGAACTATGTTCTGGAAATAGCCTGTGAACTTTGCTTCGACACGTAAGTAATGTGTAGTACCAAAGCTTTTCAACTCAATGATACACCGGCACGCGCAAGCAAGAGCGCACGCCAGAAATTTGTTAGAATTTGAAATATTCCTTTCCCAATAGCAGATACGTTACCATGACAGCTAGATTCCTGTGTTGGTTTGTTTCGAGTGTTTTAGATAAAACTCATGAATCATTCCACCCTGTGAAGGTGAATGGACATCGAAGCTGTTTAGCACGTACGCGCGTTGCTCCTCGGGAGTCCGGACTGGACGCGGCCTCCTCATTACGACGAGAGAAGAGAAGTGAAATTCAACATGGAAAACGGCAACTTGTAGTTTTGGTTTTTGATATATATTCGCGTGCACGACGGGAACGCCGCTCCGAGGAGCCGGAGGAAACTAGACCCGCGTGACGTTTCGACGGCACCGCCACCCCGGGAGAGCGGAAGGAAAGGAAACTAGATATGCAAGTGTTTGGAACGCCGACAAAGAGAGGTCGGTGCGAACGTAAGATGGCCGACGCGGGTCGCAGAGCGGCAAATCTTTGAGAAACCTTCATTATTTACCCGTGCGCCTACTGATCTTGAAATAGGTGTCTGTCGATAACTAATATACTGAATATGCATATCCGAGGGACGCCGACGAGCCAGCTCTGGAAGTATACCACTACCAACGCGCGAGCAGTCGCACGAGCGCGTTCGCTGGGAGTGGAGTTTTTGCATACGCAGAACAAAACTGCACGGAACATAGTCATAAACAGCTTCGCTGTAAAAGAAATGGGTATCAGATGGTCGTATTTCAACTGAATCCCTTTGTTTAAAAGACCGATGCTCTACCCAATAAGCCACAGATGGATGCAGACTTCTCACATCTCAATGACAACTACCGCTTCAAAAATATTGGTGCGTGCGAAAATATTGCTCAAGTCTCAACAGTCGCATAACAAGTTTCTTAGAAAAGCAAGGGCTTTCTACTTCCCCCGTTTTGCACCTTCTAGACGGTAGGCCCAGGTCATACTCGAACACGTTGTAACGTTTATTCGGCGGAGTTGAATAAATAAGTGGTCATGCCGTCGCTAACATATTGTGTCCGCACATTGTCTCTATCGTCCTATGCACGCTCAAGCCAAGCACACAGTTTTCGCCTTAGACAAACATGCTCGTAAACTGCTTCTTACTGATTCAAAGCTGTGCCACTTATGGTGTTTGTTGCCTTACAAGCCATGACCTACAGCTGTGAAATGCCTCTGCGTTTAACTACTTCCTTACCATGGCCACTGAAGATGAGTCACGTGCGGATCACGGCCACCGAGCCTCGCCTCAACGCTCTTGGCGCTGACGAATTTACTGAGCTAGCAGACGTCAGGCAACATGTCATTTGCTGGCATTCCGCGGCGTATTGAGCGGCCACAGACATTGGTGAGCACTCAGCAGGAACAACTAGGTAAGGTAGAAATGCGTCAATGGTACTCGAAGGCTCGCGCCTGTAAAGGAGACGGAATGGTGAGAATCCGATAGTGGATTATGAGGTATTCTTGTCGACTTATATTACAAATAGAAGAACCAGGTCCGAGGTAGAGGGTTCACAGGCAACATACACATAAATGATGCCGTCAAGATTAACTCTGAATGCTACTGCTAAGCCCGTTGACCTACAGATGACAAGCAGTAGTGGTACAATAAATATATGACATTCAAGGAGGAAAGCATACACAACTCACAGAGAAAAAACCGGCCTCGATCATACAACAGTTCGTGAAGTGCTCCGAGGTAGAGGACTAATTTGCGCAGTAGGAATGAGGAGAAATCATAGGCGGCTGAGGCAGATGAAACGGCGTTCTTGGGATACCGTGTAAATTTATCGGCAGCAATGACGATCCAACCGTCGCCAGTGCCTGTATGCGGCGCTGACAACCAACTATGTATGCCCAAAACTGGCAACACTGGTGTCAATGGGAAGTTAGTGTACTAGGGCGAAACATGCGTAAAATTGGCTGAGACAAGTAGGCGAAATAAAGTCATGAATATATTACCGCAGGCCTCAGACCAATTAGAAAGTGCATTCTCAAGCTGTAAAAGTTGAGTCAAAGGTGCAATCAGCGCAGCAAAATTACGGATGAAACGTGGAAAATAGCAACATAGGGCAATCAACGTGGTCCGCTTCGGCAGGATGGTTGCCTAAAGAAGGGAAGCGCCATCTTAAGGTGAAGAAAATTAGATGGGGTGATGAAATGAGGAAATTTTCAGGCGCAAGCTTCAATCAGCTAACGCAAGAAAGGGGTATTCCTTCGTAATAACTGTGGACATAAAAATACACCGATGATGTTTTACAGCGTCCAAAGCTTTTCCGGAATTTAACGCACTGTTGCTCTTGAGTTACAGTTTGCTTTGTACAGCGACCACATTCGCTTGTTCACAAAACAGTGTCTGTCGCTGCTTAGATACCACCACGCTCAGCTTGTCCTCGTACTACACGTACACTGACAGCTCTGAAAAAAGTGTGTCAGTGTAGCGAGATCGACTACTTGAACCAATTTAATCCGGAACAAGTTATAATGTTGAACCCTTTGTGCTTTACGTAAGGTGTTGCGAAGTATTCTTACGTGCACTTGAACGTGCGTTCTTGTGGAGCTGGTAAATTTATGGAAACGTTGGCGCTTATCATTGTGCCGATCCTGACTGAACAGCATTCGCTTCTGTGAGGTGCTATTTGGGCTATGACAAACACCGTAGTTAGGAGATCCACGCCTTGACGCAACCAACCTATGATTTTTTACCGGGCTGAAAAATTGAAGTGAACGCGCCTTTATGTAATTCGCCTCCGTCGGAATGCGACCGCCTTGAACATAAAAATTGAATTCTTTACTTGTGGTGGGGCATCATCATGTTTGATCAGCGGAGTAAAAGCCAAGGAAAGTGAAGAACGCTGATGCGACGTCAGAGTGTGATAGGCAGCGAAGCTTGCACGTGCGGATGCTACATAACGAAGTTTTCTGTCGTAATTTTGGGAGTGTCGGTATGCACGGCTTCTTTCTGCATATATCTTTCAGGACTGCTTTCGTAGCTCTCGGTGCACTCAACAGGGATCCCACGCGAAGAGCGCGCGCGTTTCGTCGTCGGTTGGCAGTCGACGACATTGTCGATCAGCTCCTTAGATGGTAGAGGCTGCCGAGTAAGCTGATATTCAGCCTACGCGCGGCATTATACCGCACCTGTAACCATGTGCAGCGCGATTGCAAACCATACCGATGAACGCATGGGTGGCCTTGACTTGAGGCCATATGAACTATTTATTGTGTATGTTTATTTTCTTTCTTTCCCTAATTTGTATGTAAGTAAATATATTAAGTCACTTTTCAATATAGTGATGGTAGTGATGGTGGCGGTGGTGGTGTTGCTAGAGGTGGAGTTAGCCTGGCTGACCTGTACTACGGTGGCTAGATGGGTAGGTGCGCCGACCGAGCGTACTTCACCACTTCTCCGCATCATGACGCAGAAGTGGCGCTGCGGACAGCATAACGGTCGTGGAACCGGCACGGCAACGACGATGCCGCTCACGCTGTTTTTACTGTTCTTCCACGTCAGCGGTTTCCCTTGCTTGAGGCTTCCTTTTTGCCATAGTGAGGATTTTGCTGTTTATCGGTGGGCCGACAGTTCACCTTCGACAGCCATTCGAACCGACGTGCTGCGGAACGGGACGGATGCGGCCTTGAACTTTTCGGCTGTGTGCAGTTCAGCTGAGTTCGGTCAATGTCCCGTGCCAGTCTACGAACAGCGGCAGTGCTGCGAACTTATCACCGAGCTACATAAGGGAGGCGTCTGCAGTGCGTCGTTGGGGCGTGGAACCAGCACGGCAACGACGATGCCGCTCACGCTGTTTTTACTGTTCTTCTAGTGACACAAAACTGTCTTATTTGGCTGTGGTCTTTGTTTTGCCGGTTCCACCCCAAACAGTGTCTTGTGTAGAAAAATGCTGTAAACTCAGACGGCAGTCTAAATGTCGTTTCCTTCTTTTGCGGCGTTACGCCTTCTACTTTCTTTTGCTCTTTTTGTGCGGAGACGTTGAAATTAACCCGGGACCCAAAACTCAAGAAAAACTGCAGCTGCTACTTGACGGTCAGGAAGACATTAAGATGAAACTTGCTGCTATCGAGGTAACACAGACAGAGAATAAGCATGCCATGGATGTCCTTAGCGGACGCATTGCATCACTAGAAGCAAAGTTAACTTCGATCAGCTCTGCGCAATCGTCGGTGACTGCAAGAGCGAATGTGACGAACAGCGTCGATTGATCAAGTCGTTGTCGGCAACAGTCGATAATCTGGAAAACCAGAGCCGGTGTTGCAATTTGGTTTTCTATGGTGTCAACGAAAGGGGGGGGGGGGTGATATAACCCCGAAAGAAATGCATATTCTGAGCGCACAATTCTTCAACTGTGTGAATCTAAGTTGGGCTTACGGAACCTGTCAATTGGGCGTGTGCATCGCCTTGGAAGGTTTCAGAGTGGTAAGAATCGCCCTTTGATAGCAAGTTTTACCTCGTACAAAGAAAAACAGTTAATATTAGTGAATGCCAGAAACTTGAAAAGTAGCCAGTTTGCTATATCTGAAGATTTCTCCAATGAAGTACGCGCGAAAAGAAAACAGCTGTGGGATTTTGCGAAATCGCGTAGGAAGGATGGCGATAAAGTTATCCTTCGGTACGATACTTTCTTGATCAATGGCATGAAATATGTTTATAATTCTGAGCTAAACCAGGTTGTTTCCCTGAAGTGACCGCGTCAATTTAACAATGGCAATGTTTCTTTTCTTATCATAAACTGTCGCAGTATCAAGAATAAAGTTGACGAATTTAGCGCGCTTGTTGATTTAGTTAAGCCATGTATAATTTGAGGAACTGAGTCCTGGCTAAGTGCAGATATAGCTGATAATGAATTATTTCCAAATGGTTACATGTGTCACAGAAATGATCGAAATTCTCATGGTGGCGGAGTTTTTATATTGATAGAAAAAAAATGTTGCAGTGGCTTAGCTCGGCTATGCCAGGATATACGTAGCGTTAGGAAAGGTTCAGCTGATTATTCTTAGCTTTCCTGGTTGTCTAGATTGTCAAGGATTAGCTTGATTGTCATGCTTACTGCTGCTCCAATGACACACACAAACGCCAGTCAGAAGCGCAGCGGCTCCAGCGCAGTGTCAGACGGTGACTGCACAGCGAGCGCGCGCCGGCGCCAGTGCGTCTACCACGGCTACGACGTCACTCCTCTGGAATGCGCAGACCGGCGGCGGTGAGTCGCGCGCGGCGGCGGCGGAGTGCGCGAGAGGTGCCGGCTCCGGTGGCTCCGGTGCGCAAGCCGTGTGACATCACTGATCCTTGCGCATGCGCAGCACGGCTCTTGATGTGCCACGCGAAACGGGCTTGGCTAGGCCAGTGTAGCTAACGCTACAAAAAGCATTTCATCGGTCCAGCTGCCCGTTCCTGTCGGAGAATGTGAGGCTATTTTCTGTGTGTTTCCAACAAACGTGCCGTGACTATCTAGTTTTTATAGACCACCTGATTCCTCTGTTGATATATTATGTCAGTTGAGATCCGCAGTTGAAACTATACGGGCGGACAACCTGGTTATAGGCGGAGATTTTAATCTCCCACATATTCTGTGGAACGATCAAGGCTCACTAATTTCAAGTGAGGGTCGCTTGTGTGAAGAAATGATGAACATTGTTGATTTGTTCGCACTATCTCAAATAGTGTCTCAACCAACTAGAGGAAATCATCTTCTGGACCTAATGTTCACAAACCAACCTCAACTGGTAATTTGTACGGTTGTCGTCCCTAGAATTAGTGACCACAGTGTTGTTTTATGTGAAATGGAAATTACACATGTAAAACTTGCGCACAGTGTGTCAAGACCTGTGTATAACTATTCGAAAGCTCAGATTGATAAAATAAATGAGGGTTTGGATGGGTATTACTATGTTTTTGCAACGGAAGCTGAATATAAAAATACAGATGAGTTATGGACTTGCCTCAAAAACAAAATGCTAGAGCTTCGGCAGCATTTCATACCATGCAGGTTCCTAAATGAAAGACAAAGTAGAAGTAAGCCTTCGTTTTCAAAAGCGTTGCGCAGGCTTACAAAAAAAAAGGCAAAGGTTTTATCACAATTTTCTTCAAGTGCCGTCCAGTGATAGCAGGCAGAAGCTGAAAGAAATTACGTCAGAAATGAAGAGGGCAATTCGCATGGCCAAGAATGCTTTTAGCGAATCTATCCAGCTGAGAATTAAAGATGACCCCAAGCAATTGTGGAAGCACGTGAAAAGAAATGGGAAAGAGGCCACATCTATTCCGTCAGTCGTCTCTGAAAACGACGTCGTTTCTGACGACGAAGCTAAAGCGGAATACTTTAATCGGTATTTTGCTTCCGTGTTTTCTACTGTGATGCCTAGCAGCGATGATCGCAGAAGTACCCCGCGGGAACAGATGGCACCGCTTGGCGATATGGAAGAGGTCGTTATCAGCACACATGACATAGAACTGTTACTGTTAAAATTGAATACTGCCAAAGGCGGAGGACCTCATGGCCTCACAAATCACTTCTTTAAAATTTGTTCTCGACCTATCGCTCCTTTCTTGAAAATACTTTTTGAAAAATTACTGGCAGAACTTCCCTGCCCAATGATTGGAAGATTGGCGCAGTGGTTCCAGTTCATAAGTCTGGTCCGCGAAGTGGCATACTTTTCACCGATTTCTTTAACATGTGTTGCATGTAAAGTTTTAGAGCACATTTTATACACGAGTATTGTAGCACATATGAATCTGTATTCCCTATTTAATCCCTCTGAACATGGCTTTAAAAAGAATTTGTCTTGCGTAACACAACTAATTGAATTCACACATGATATTACCAGTGCCATGGATAAACGATTTTCTATAGATTGTATACTTTTAGACTTCAGGAAGGCATTCGATACTGTGTCCCACTCTTTGATGATTGAGAAACTTCATACCTACGGTATTAATGCACAAGTTATTGCATGGATTGCCGAATACTTAAGACTGCGCAAACAATACGTAGTTTTGAATGGTTCTGAGTCATCAAGAGGAATAAGGATTATAAACATGGATGAGGTACCTCAGAAAGAGTAGACGTCACTTCTGGCATCCCTCAGGGCTCAGTTCTGGGTCCACTTTTGTTTCCTTTATTCATCAATGATATCGGTGAAGGAATCCTGTCGCATTTGAGACTATACGCTGCTTATTGCGTCTTGTTTAGGCCTGTTAGTTATGAAGATGATTGCCGAATATTACAATGTGATCTCAGCCGCATTGCTCAGTGGTGTTGTAAATGGAACATGAATTTGAATCTAGGTAGGACGGTTATCATGTCATTTAGTAAGAAAAAAAACCATGTTTGTTTCAGTATACTTTAAATAACATTGCATTGTCACGGGTGTCCTTATATAAACACCTAGGAGTTTATTTTACCACTGATTTAAAATGGCATCGTCACGTTGATCATATAATAGCAAATGCAGGCAAGGCATTAGGGTTTATACGGCGCAACGCTAAAAACTTCAGTATGGCTACTAAACAGCTACTCTTCAAGACGTTCGTCAGGTCTGGCTTAGAATATGCATGCGAGGTATGGGACCTACCGATGCTTGGTGACAAGGAACGCATTGAAAGAATGCAAAATTTTGCTGCAAGATTTGTTACTGCAAATTATAGTTTTGCTTTTAGCGCCACACAAGCAAAGAATAATTTACAATGGGAATCTCTTGACAATCGCAGAAAAGCTTCGTTTAAAGCTTTTTCATAGTATCTTTCATTCAAGAATTGGCATAGACGGGCAACGGTACATACTTGAACCTTATTATGCATCAGCTCGAGGTGACCACACTAATAAAGTACGAGAAATAAAGTACAGAACTATTCAGGATGCCTTTTTTTCCTAGAACTATACGGGAGTGGAATAGGCTACCATCGTCAATAGTTGATGTAATATCCAATGATACATTTTATGCCTTGTTGGACTGATGCGACATTACTTATGTTCCTTTTTGTATACTTGTAATCATGGACCATGTATCCGCTCGATATGTATTTCCCCCCACTGTAATACCTGTAAAGGTGCTGTGGGTATTGCATAAATAAATAAATAAATAAATAAATAAATAAATAAATAAATAAATAAATAAATAAATAAATAAATAAATAAATAAATAAATAAACAGCTCAGCTGCGCGCAACGTCGGCTGCGCTGTGTAGACGAGCAGCATGTTTAATAGTATCGCTGCCTCTGCTCTAACTTTGAAGTGCGCGTTATACAATGCCGTTTGGAGTAGAGTAGGCAAAGCCAGAATGGGGAATTTGTTACTGTCATCTAGTCACAAGAGACGGTATGCTCAAGTCAATTTTGTAGCTTGGCGATAAACGCGGCGCTACAGCCCATTGCATTAAATACGTAGATGCATTTTTTACATGCATAAAACAATGCTGCAGTGGTTTTATACGGTATATGGAAACGGGGGCGGGGGGGGGGGGTGTTTACGTGATATTTAGTGAGTTCTACTGTTTGAATATCGAGAAATCCAGCTATTGGTGTGTGTTGCTGCCTCAGTTACGGTATTTAAATTGTTCCGAGACCAATTGTGTTGGTATGCGCATGTGGTTCTCTGTTTGGTTGCAATAAAATAAAGCAATACATCTTGGGTTAGATTAATGAATATATTTAAAATACAACAAACGCTCTCGTAACAATTGAGTCAGCAAACGCACCAACATAAATAGCCTAGCGCCAGCAAGGTCGCAACGTTGGTCCACCACATCATAACATTATTGAAAGCACACGCCTCCGCTTCAAGTGATTCCTCTTCTCCCTGTTGCTTTTGCGCGCCATGTTCTTGCCCTTGACAAGAAAGTAAAGGCGGGTAATTGAATAGAACTTGACTTCATCGTTTGTGAGCTGTTTCTTGTGCCGTTCACAGCCGATCAAATTCGGAGGATTCAGCTGCAGAAAGGATGCAAAGTCGGCGATACTGTTCCTTCGTAACTCATTTAAACTGAAGCATAGCTTGAAGGCGTGTTCTAGCGATGGTACCAGTTTTTTTAGTGCTTCAGAAGGGACCAACAGGCCTGACCTACTCATTCTGTTGAATTAAGGTATGTTCCTGAGCAATCGGAGCACTTGGTTTTTTGCAGGAACTTCCTTGCTACATAGCCTGCTATATAGAATATAAGCCTAGAGTCTCTTTCATTTTCCCTGTAGCAGCGCAGCGGTGCTCGATGTCGCAGGCGCTGAGCACCTCATGTGCGGCTTGCAAATTTCCATTGTCGAGGAGCGCATCGACGTACGCTTTTCGATCTACGGCTTGCTCATTAACGTCGCCGATACTGAGCAAGCTACCGAGCAGCCCGAGGCTAACATTTCCGCTGTCTTTCTCACAAATTTAGAGCCCGACTTGCAGTTCCGAGCGAAGCAGTCAGTCTCCTTGGTGGTCTTCTTTAGTCGAGCAATGTCGCCGCTAATCTCGCCGGTCATTTTTCCGATCTCGAACATTCCTCCTCGCTTAGGAACTTGCAAGCAGTACGAGAGACGCGGAGCTCTTCACCTTTGAAACTGACACGAACAGACGACATGCAACTATTCCAAAACGAGCTTTATTTTTATTTATTTTTTTTTTGTTCGCCGCCAGCCCCCTGTAGCAGACGACGCGCGCTGCGGAACCGTTCTACTGACCGCAGCGCCAATTTTGCGTCATGACGCGAAGAAGCGGTGAATTATGCTCCAGCCACGCCGGTCGGCACACCTACCCATCTAGCCACCCTACCTGTACGGCAATTGTTTCGCCTGAGTGCTCCGCTCCCTATACACCACGTGACCATCAGCCCTGTCTCTCACAGAAATGTGAGAAGAATGTGTGACATTTCCCTCTACCATTCTCTTCATGGCGAGTGCGTTTGTGCTTATTAGCGCTGTAGCAGACGCCCGGAAAAGGAAGCTACCGAATGTGGTTGAGCAGACATTTTCCGTAATATAACCTCGACTATACAGATGCATGATAGCTTATCATGCTGTCCTTTGATCGCGCTTCTTTTAATCCTTGTCGTTTAATCCTCGCTCTGATACAACGCCGTATGGTAAATACGCTGCCACTTCAGAGGGACCCTTATCATAGCGTAAGAACTTTTTGGCTAAGGTATTGCGTAACAATAGCGAAGCTAATGAATTCCGCCCCGAATCGTTTTCGCTGAACCAGAACGCAAACAGGAAAGAGAAAGAATTCGGTTGGAAACTCTGATTTCCAATGGGCTTTCGGATTTCTTTTCTGCACTTTCTTTGCGATGACTTTTGGGCGTGAAATTTGGTTTGACGTGCTTTTTACTTCACGGTTACGTCTGGGACTTTCCGTAACTTGGTTATTCTTTATTTTTCAGTGACGATGTGTCATGATTGCACTCTCACTGCAAAATTCAAGCGTCGAACTAAATTCTCTGGCTAATCGAGTCCACTTTTCAATGTTTAGGATATAAACGTTTTAAAAGAAAAAGACCACAATTGGGCGTAAAAAATCTGGGTTGATGCCTCTTTCATAGGAATCGGTAGAACACGAAAGTGAAACGTTTCTTCACTGATGATGCTGCATGTTTATTGCACGTGAAGAATGCAGAATTGTAATAGCACAAATGCGCACAATGTCTGTTAGTATTGGGTCGACATGGCACAGTTCGATGTGAATGCACCCACGCTGACTTCAAGTGGCGCATCTCCTTCATCTTGACGACCGATGACCGATGAGCATGCCCTTGAGTAAGAGCAGAACCATGAGCAAGAGACTCACGAACGGGAAACATTCCTCGCAGACACTGGACTGCACGCGCCGGAGGACTGCGCAAGTCCGCCATGACCTACAGGTGTTCGCAAACAGTGCAGGTGTAACCGAACGAATTGCTGGTAAATCGCTTCGTGAATTCACCGTCCGCCGCAGTGACAGGCGCACGATTTGCGAGTCGGCGACCGTGTTACAGGTTTTCTCGGCGCGCGGCGACCTGTTGGCGAGTGGCTTCGGCGAGGGTGCGATCATTCAGAACCCGCTCCGCAGTGGCTAGGGGAACCTAGAGCACTGCACGGGCTCGGGCTTACCCAAAAGCCCGGGCCGGGCCGGGTAGAGCAGTTTTTTCACGGGCTCGGGCCGGGCTCGGGGACGGCGTGTGCTTTTTGACCCGGGCCCGGGCCGGGCTCGGGTTTTTTGACACGGGTCCGGGCCGGGCTCGGGCTTTCTGGTGGTGTGCATGTAACGTGCAGCGAGTTATTCTCGGGCGTCTCAACTCTGAAAAACGTTATTTTTCGGTCTCGGGCCGGGTTCGGGCCGGTTTCGAGTCGGGCTCAGGCAGGGCTCGGGCCTAAGGTAAAGGGGTGGCGGGCTGGGCCGGGCGGGTAACGTAGATTATTTCCGGGCTCGGGCCGGGCCCGGGTCTCGCCATAAAAGTTTTGATCGAGCTCGGGCGGGCCGCCCAACGTAAAAAAATCACAGCATATCCACGGGGTGAATGATGATGAGTGGGCGAAGCTCCGGAGGGAATCATCGGATATCCCGCTTAAAGGGACGCTAGCACAAACGCGTTAGAAACGTGCAGTACTCTCTAGTAAGGGGGAGCGGCCACAGCGTCTTACGCAGCCATTTACACATGCCGGAACGTGCACCGCGTTTGCAGACGCCATCACATGACTGCTGAGAGAGTATAACCCCGTATTCATAAACGCTCCTCGACTTGAACTTGACTTGCCACCGCTTTGGGCAGCGAGTTCGAAACGCGTTGAAGGTAAGGCGGAGAGGCCACAGCGTCTTACACCAGCTTCTTACACGGGCCGTAACGCGCTAGCACAAACGCGTTAGAAACGCGCTAGAAACGCGGCCTTTCGTTAATGTTGGGTATTTATTGCCATCGTGGTGCGTGTGTCCATGTACGCTTCGTGGCGTAGTGGGCTAACGCCGCGCGCTCGGAAGCGAGGGGTCCCTGGTTCGATTCCGTGCTACGGACACAACTTCGGAATTTTTTTTCTCATTTTTCTCAGACTGGTTACACACTACTACTACGACGACGACGATGGGGACGAACGGGTGCCGCTATAAGGAGCTTCGCCCCTAAAACGGGCCCGGGCCGGGCCCGGGCCGCGCCCGGGCTGAAAAAATCGGCCTGTGCAGTGCTCTAGGGGAACCAGCCGAGCTGCGACGCGCTCAGCGACAGGAATACGAGTGGTAATGTAAGCACCGTGCACCGCGAAAGCTCTAAGGCGTTCAGCTTCACGCTGGAGTGTGTCTCCCCTGGAGCAAAGCGAGATTCGCCCGGCGACGTGGATGCCTTTCTGCGCCACTTAGCGCAGCAGTTGTCTTAGGATGATGCCATCAACAGGGAAGCAGTAGGCGTTGCACTGCTCATGCACGTTGAAGCCGCAATCCGTAGGCGACGAGGCGCCATAGCCTAATCCGACGCGAAAGCCAAAACACAGAACACCTGTATGGCCAAACCATGTGCGGTAACGGCCTACATGGGGCCACATACTCTGGCGTTGCAATCGTTCAGCCAACTTGGGAATGGATTTATCTGATCTTCGTGCTTGTGGATTTAGACGTTCTTGTGACTTTGTTTATTGCGTGTCAGATGCCTTCATGGTCGTAAATTTCCGAGCAATGTATACTTTTCAAAGTGCAGAAGACGCTGCGAACACGTACAATCGCTACTAATTACAAGGGTTCAGCCTGGCGAGGTGGCCAAATCGAAACCTGCCAAGCGTCTCAATGCACTCGCTTGTCCGTGATAAATTCATATGGGCGTTTGATGTCGCGTGTCGAGGCATTCGTCCCTGGCGTAATGGTTTCAACATCGGGCTTCTTCCAGAGTTCCTGTGTTCTAATCCTGCCGTTGAACAATATTAATGTTTTTATTGTATTGTAGTGGGGATGAAGCAACGCACGCGGCAGTGGGATACTGTCTTGGCTAGAGGTGCGAGTGGAGAACGCGAGGTGTTTACGCCGGCTGAAACTGTCTTTGTGCCCGTCGTGAAATCTTTCCGCCTGCCGTCCAACGTTAATGAACCCCCTTCTAATGTGGTGGAGGTGCGGCGTCTGCAAACCTGGAACTCTGAAGTCGGATGCTACCACCTGCCCCGACAATGCCTGCCGAAACCACGCAACAATCCGCCGCCCAATCACTGCAGGTCTTCGTAACCGGCGCTAGGCCAGCGCGACCCTCCCTTCTTTAGTGGAACCGATGACCACGATGTGGGAGGTTGCCTGGCGACATTGGAAAAGGTGAGCTGCCACAATAAATGGGACGACCTGTCGAAACTACTGAATGAGTCGTTATATCTAAAAGACGTTGCAAGCCTGTGGTATCACAACCATGAGTCCGACTTCACTACATGGAGTACGTTCAAGAAACGTTTCGCAGACGTGTTCGAGCGCCCCGCCGTGCGCAAACTCCGCGCCGAGCAACGCTTCCGCAGACGTGCGCAGCAGCAAGGCGAAAATTTTACCAGCTACATAGTAGACATCACAGTCTTCTCTAGCGCCTGAATCCGTCCATTACCGAGCAAGAGAAGAATAAACACACCTTGAAATGCATTGACAATGCCTTTCAAATGCTGCTGGCAAAGGACCCACGCACCGTAGCTGAGCTTACGACCTTGTGCCAGAGGTTTGACGAGCTCCATAAGCAACGCATCTTTATTCGGTGGCCAGCAATAACAGACGATTCCCTCGCCGCCTTAACCATCGGTGGTGACAACGTGATGCTATGGTCGCAAATAAAAGAATATGTACGTGAGGAAGTGGCACGGCCGCTCTCGTGTTTATCGTATTTGCTGACCCCAAAAGTGCCTACGCACAATCTCGCGCCGTCTCTTCCACAAGTTATTCAAGAGCACGTCTCCTAGGTTCTGTCGTCTGCCTTTCAACCGACGCCTGTGGCCGCACCACTCACTTATGCGGCTTCCGCTGCAAAGCCTCCGCGTTGACCACCGGCGTTGGCCCCTCAGCATCTCCGGCGCCATTCCCTGGTGTACAGCAGTACATCGTCAATCCATGGCGCACTGATGACAACGGACCGATATGCTACGCTTGCGTAATTCCCCGCTCACGTTGCCTGCTTCTGTCATAGGCGCTTCGCGGCAGCCGTGGGTGCACCAAGATACCGCGACTATTCTTTGCGGCCCCAGTGCTACACTCCACAAGACGTGCCACCTGAGAGATAATACGCACGGTACTCCCATCCTGACTCCGACTTTCAAGTCTTTGCTTCCCGTCGCTCACCCTCACCACGCCGCCGTTCTTTGTCACCTATGCGTCGCCGACCCACCGCTAAGACGGAAAACTGACTGCCGCAGTTCCGGAGGCACGAGCTGCGTCGTCGTCGACCTGGTTAAGTCCTCACTTGTCCCCCGTCAATGTTTTCGAGGTTTTGTTGAAGGTGTAAGAACTGTTGCGCTCCTCGATACTGGTGCCACTATATCCGTAATTAGTTAGAAACTTTGCTACTCTCTTTGTAAAGTGACAACCCCACCTACAGCGTTTTCCCTCATTGCTGCAAGCGCACAGCGAATCCATCCGGTTGCACCATGCACGGCTAAAGTCGTCATTGGAGACGAACTGTACAGCATTGAGTTTATTCTGTTGACTTGTTCACATGATGTGATCCATGGGTTGGATTTCCTGACGCGCCATCACGATGCCGTTATAGACTGCGCTCACGCTCAGGTGGAACTGTCTGTATTTGGTGATGTACCTTCTGCCCATATGCCCGTGCCTGGTGCTGACAAGCTTGTCGTGGCTGCTGACACTGACCTTCCCCCTGACAGTGCCGTCATTGTTGCTGTTTACTGTGCTGACCTTACTGAAACTACAGTTCTGTTCACGCTGTCTGAAGTATTCAGTCGACGCCACCATGCGTCGCTGACATTTGCCGTCCTTTAACTGCACCAGAATGCCTCCGGAATACTTATTTCCAACGCTAACTCATATCCTCTCACGTTGCGCCGTAATCAGACGCTTGCCCTAGAGCACTGCACGGGCTTGGGTTTACCCGAAAGCCCGGGCCGGGCCAGGTAGGGTAGTTTTTTCACGGGCTCGGGCCGGGCTCGTTCATGGCATGTGCTTTGTGACCCGGGCCCGGGCCGGGCTCGGGTTTTTTGACGCGGGACCGGGCCGCGCTCGGACTGTCTGGTGGTGTGCGTGTAACGATCGTCGAGTTAACCTCGCGCGTCTGGACTCTGAAAAACGTGTTTTTTTTTTTTTTTTTGTCTCGGGCCGGACTCGGGCCGGTTTCGAGCCGGCTTGGGCTCGGGCCTAAGGTAAAGGGGTGGCGGGCTGGGCCGGGCGGGTAACGTAGACTATTTCCGTGCCCAGGCCGGGCCCGGGTCTTGCCATAAAACTTTTGGTCGGGCTCGGGCGGGCAGCCCAACGTATTGTACCGGGGTACTGTAGTGGCGGTGACGTAACGCACGCGGCAGTGGGACACTGTCTTGGCAAGAGGTGCGAGCGGAGATCGCGAGCTGTTGACGCCGGCGAGACTGTCTTTGTGCCCGTAATGCAATGCTTCCGCCCGCCGTCCAACGTTATTAAACCCACTTCTAGTATAATTATTTATTGCGAAATTATTGTATAAAACTATGCACGAGGCTTTACTTTGTTGTTTATTCTATGACTACACCGCTTTGGACCCTCTGCTGTGCTGTGACTACAGAAGCGCTCCCTCTCGATGCTCTTTAGTGTCACAATGAAGTGCTTCGCTTCACCGCTCCTAGATGGCGACTAACACCTCCGTTACATCCGTTGCCGGAAGTCAGTCGTGAAACCCGGGATAAAGCACTTTCGTGTTAAAATAAAAGGTTTTCACGTTGTGATTTTGAGGGATTTCAATCAATATAACAAAAAACACAACCGTTCTATGATGTACAAAAGAAGGTATGCACATATCAGTAATATTTCCATTTGTATTGTGCTACGCCATGAAAAGCGTAATGGAGAATTTTATGGCGCTAGCACCTAGCGACATTATGTTTCTCAAGGAGCAAACCGGAATTCGGCCTTGGGCAACCGGAAGTTAAGGTGTCTCCGAAACCGTGAAAATAATACAAACTGATTTAAAAGGAGGTAATGGTTCAACTTAACAGTTCTATAATATAGATATGATATAGAAGCATACGTTTAGTTAAGGAAAGGGCCCATTAACCGTCAGGTCTATCTCATTATCATGATGATTACCTATCATCATCAGCAATGTTGGCAGTTGGCGCACAAACCGCGCGAACGCACTCGTGCCACTGCTCACGCGTTCCTCGGCATCGTCGTCTTCTAAAGCTGCCTCCGTTGGCGCTCATTATTCCAGCGTAGAATATAACTTCTGTCGTCATAATGGGGAGGCCGCGTTTACGGGGGTACGAGCCATTGCTTACGGGGGTAGGAGTCTTGCATTGTTCGTGTCCTAACACGCGCTCTGCCGGCGCGTTAGGACACGTCGTCGGTTGCTCATCTGGGTGTTATAGGAGAATGACATGCGTTAACCTAAGATCTAGGAGCTAGTGTCATTAAAGACACTTAAAGTGAAGGTTAAGGGCACCTGCAACTTATTTACAGGTCTTTGGCATTATCAACAGCGTTACAATATACCAGCAAAAAATGTACCTCAGTAAATATTTCTTCCTATGATCAATCATTTCATTTTAGCAACAGCCTCTATCGCGGTTCTGGCACGTAAAACTCCAGGCATTTTAACAGCCTCCATAAAAGAAGTGCGTATAATCCAAGGAAGGTTTCAGTCAGTCTAAGTGCTCTAAACGACTGCTATTGACGCCGAAACAATCTGGTACACCGTGGGACAGACGCCGATGCTAAAATTCCGAAGTAAACTGGTAGCTCCTGATCTTGCGACTGAAGAAAAAAATGTGGTTGATCCCTCTTATATAGGAATCGGTATAGAACACGAAAGTGAAACGTGTCTTCACAGAAGTAGTGTAATGTTTATTGCACATTGATATATAATGTCTATTGGTGTTTTGTGGCTAAAGCGCCCTTAGGCGTTGATGCACCCACGCTGACGCCTGGTGGCACGTCTCCTCCATCACGACTACCAACGTCGATGACCATGAGCAACCGTCGTGCATATGGAAGCTGCACTACGCTGCACACGCTAGCACAACGCGAAAGACGAAGCACGTAACTGACACACTAATACAACGCGCAAGACAAAGCACGTAACTGAATCGTCACCGAGTCAAATCAGCGCGTACAGCGCGTCGTAATTGCAGCCTCCGCGATCAACTTCAGAAACATTTTCAGAGCTAATTGCGGAGGCCACGCTCCGCTGTGCTGAGTACGGTGAACGCCACCTAGGTGGCGTTGGTAGTGCTTCTTGATGCCAGCGTCCCTTCGAATGCTGGCATCGAGGCGTCGTAGTACTGAGACCACCGAAGCGTTCACTGTCGGTGCGCGTTAAGGCCGGAATACATGGAGCGAATAACCGGCGTCCGAGCGAAGAACTTCGTCGGGCGGCGAACGTCCGACGGCCGGCGTCAAGAAATTTGCCGTCCGCAGCCGATCTGCCTGTCCAAACATTTTCGTCGGGCGAACGCCGCCGCCGGAAGCGTCTAGCGCGCAGCGGTGGACGACAGCCAATCAGGAGGCACTAGTTCCGGTCGCAATGCATGCTGGTGTTTCGCGCGCGCGCGCCTTTTCGCGTCGTCTGCAATCGCGTTGGTGTTGCCGTGTCTGCATGTCTCTGCACCGATTGAGTAGTTCCTAGTATGATCTCTCAGGAATCGCGTTGTATTTGTACATCCCATATCCGCTGATCTGCGAGGAAACAGACAAGCAGTGCAAGCTCTCTACAACAACCTTCAACAGAAATCTTCTGATCTCAGAGGCCACATGCTGTCGTCATGCCTATCTCCCGACTTCCCCGATAGATGGCGTTGGCATCGGATATTTCTTTCGCTAGGCTTAGACGCGTTCGAAACGAGAAGCGATCTCGAAAACTACTCAAGGTTATCCATAATACTCTGTCGTCGAAGCGGCCTGAGACTAAGCGAAAGCCGTTTACGCAGTCATTTGCTTCCAACTAAGTGAATTCTACAAGGACAACGCCAAATTCAGTTCGAAGCGGGCGGCCGGGACCGCCGCCAACACGGCGGCCAACGCGCGGCGGCGTTCGCCGCATGTATTGCAACACAGCAAACATCCTGCGTCGTGTCGCCGCGTCGTTACTTGACGCGTGAAGTTCGTCGAGAAAGTTCGCTCCATGTATCCCGGGCTTTAGTGTCATAATGCAGTACTTCTCTTTTCTGCTCATAGGCGGCGGCACCGCCCCGAGCAAGAGCGCGGGTACACGGAGGAGTGTTAGATATATAAGGCGCGTCTGTGTAGCTCTCTGCGAATGCGTTTGTGGCGCAATGGGTTAAACGCTCGGCGATCTATCGTCGCGGACCGAGAGGTCGTGGGTTCGATTCCCAAATTTTGCATGTTTGTGGAACTTTTTCTTCTGGTTTCTTTCTTTGTATTATGTTCTATGACGTATTTCCGTGACGGAAATACGTCAGTGAAGTCTTGGTGGACCCCGGAATAAAACACTTTCGTGTTAAAAATGTGGTTGATCCCTCTTATATAGGAATCGGTATAGAACACGAAAGTGAAACGTGTCTTCACAGAAGTAGTGTAATGTTTATTGCACATTGATATATAATGTCTATTGGTGTTTTGTGGCTAAAGCGCCCTTAGGCGTTGATGCACCCACGCTGACGCCTGGTGGCACGTCTCCTCCATCACGACTACCAACGTCGATGACCATGAGCAACCGTCGTGCATATGGAAGCTGCACTACGCTGCACACGCTAGCACAACGCGAAAGACGAAGCACGTAACTGACACACTAATACAACGCGCAAGACAAAGCACGTAACTGAATCGTCACCGAGTCAAATCAGCGCGTACAGCGCGTCGTAATTGCAGCCTCCGCGATCAACTTCAGAAACATTTTCAGAGCTAATTGCGGAGGCCACGCTCCGCTGTGCTGAGTACGGTGAACGCCACCTAGGTGGCGTTGGTAGTGCTTCTTGATGCCAGCGTCCCTTCGAATGCTGGCATCGAGGCGTCGTAGTACTGAGACCACCGAAGCGTTCACTGTCGGTGCGCGTTAAGGCCGGAATACATGGAGCGAATAACCGGCGTCCGAGCGAAGAACTTCGTCGGGCGGCGAACGTCCGACGGCCGGCGTCAAGAAATTTGCCGTCCGCAGCCGATCTGCCTGTCCAAACATTTTCGTCGGGCGAACGCCGCCGCCGGAAGCGTCTAGCGCGCAGCGGTGGACGACAGCCAATCAGGAGGCACTAGTTCCGGTCGCAATGCATGCTGGTGTTTCGCGCGCGCGCGCCTTTTCGCGTCGTCTGCAATCGCGTTGGTGTTGCCGTGTCTGCATGTCTCTGCACCGATTGAGTAGTTCCTAGTATGATCTCTCAGGAATCGCGTTGTATTTGTACATCCCATATCCGCTGATCTGCGAGGAAACAGACAAGCAGTGCAAGCTCTCTACAACAACCTTCAACAGAAATCTTCTGATCTCAGAGGCCACATGCTGTCGTCATGCCTATCTCCCGACTTCCCCGATAGATGGCGTTGGCATCGGATATTTCTTTCGCTAGGCTTAGACGCGTTCGAAACGAGAAGCGATCTCGAAAACTACTCAAGGTTATCCATAATACTCTGTCGTCGAAGCGGCCTGAGACTAAGCGAAAGCCGTTTACGCAGTCATTTGCTTCCAACTAAGTGAATTCTACAAGGACAACGCCAAATTCAGTTCGAAGCGGGCGGCCGGGACCGCCGCCAACACGGCGGCCAACGCGCGGCGGCGTTCGCCGCATGTATTGCAACACAGCAAACATCCTGCGTCGTGTCGCCGCGTCGTTACTTGACGCGTGAAGTTCGTCGAGAAAGTTCGCTCCATGTATCCCGGGCTTTAGTGTCATAATGCAGTACTTCTCTTTTCTGCTCATAGGCGGCGGCACCGCCCCGAGCAAGAGCGCGGGTACACGGAGGAGTGTTAGATATATAAGGCGCGTCTGTGTAGCTCTCTGCGAATGCGTTTGTGGCGCAATGGGTTAAACGCTCGGCGATCTATCGTCGCGGACCGAGAGGTCGTGGGTTCGATTCCCAAATTTTGCATGTTTGTGGAACTTTTTCTTCTGGTTTCTTTCTTTGTATTATGTTCTATGACGTATTTCCGTGACGGAAATACGTCAGTGAAGTCTTGGTGGACCCCGGAATAGAACACTTTCGTGTTAAAAATGAATCGAGTGCTTGTCCTACTGGGCGTATGCGTCCTTTTCGGTACGTTTCTTTTTTCTCCGTTTAGAGCAAGTTCTGCTTGCCACGCGATACTTTTTGTTGAGAAGGTAAGCTTTAAAGTCAAACGGGATGCAATAAGGTAGTATTGTTGTGACAAGGCTGCGCCAACTTAGGGATGCAGGTGCGTTTCCCAGACTTTAAGTGCTCTTTAAGCCAAAGATAACCGGAAAAACTGCGTCTTCGATTCTTGAAGTGCTCTGTGTACAGCAATTGTGTAGGTGCAGAATAATTATTGATAGTTTCACTAACTCTATGTTTCACTCTGTTGATACAATGACGATGCGGCGAAGTAGAGCAAATATTTTTTATCGCAATGGGTCCTCGAGTAGCCTATCGATCTTGGAGAGAAAGACGATAGGTATAAACCATCATCGCGGCAGAGACAACATTTTAGTTTGAGCGTAAAATAGCTATTCACAAACATTCTGCTTCCAACATGAAGACAGAAAGGAAGGTCCCGCTTCGAAATAACAGATTCTACTGAACATTATAAAAAAAGTTTGACAGAGCCAGCGGAAGTTGACGTCTGCGTATGCAAAGCATTCATGATGTATAAATAACGGTTGTATCTATAATAATACTTACGCGTAGCGTACGGTTAAGTAGATATTATATGACGGCAGGCGAGTTTATGTTTACAATATTAAGGTGACGGTTTTAATAAAAGCATATAAGATATAAACAAAAATTAAATCGAGTGGCACATACTCAGTGGTTCACGTGGCACATAATTTTAGACTGGGATCCACTGGGATCCGCCCACCAAAATGGCAAGACCTAGCCTACCCGCCCGGACACCTAGCCGCTCGCGAAAAAAAAATGTCTGCATTCTAAAAAGAATGCATAGCATTGAAAAACATTCACACTGTGGAGGTGGTTGGCCAGCCAAGCTGTGGTATCACCTGACGCGATAGACCAGTGTGCTGTAGCCTTGTACGATTGAGCAATGCATTGCATGAAATTATCAACAGCAAGACAATTATATTGTCTAGTCTGAGCACGACGCCGTTGTGCATATTGACGTTGCAGTTCCCGTCTCCGCTCATCGTGTTCAAGGTGCTCTTCGGGAGTCCTTATTATGTGGGGCATTCCCATAGCGCTAACACTACACGAATGAAATCATGTGATAGGCGGTTTCATGCTTTACATATGAAAGTATAGTGACGACTCTACCTTCTTCGTATGCTACGGTTCGCGCTTCCCGGCAACCTGCAGCCTATGCAACCATAATCTTTAGTGGAAAAAGCACGCGGCGAACGCTATGTGCTTCACATTTTTAGAACGCGTCTTATCAACTAACATGTGGTTTTTACACGTGTTTTTTGCGTTTATTTATTGAAACGAATGCTTCGGTATGTCTTGCATGCGTAATTTCAATGTACATAGCTACTTGTTGCTTCAATTCTTATCCCGGGATATCTGCTGTAACGAATCATGCAGATTGCACACGCTGGGTGAATCAATATTAAGTGGCGCATTTTCCAGGCATCAAGTTATGCAGAATAATTGGGGTTCCGCAGAGAGTTACCGGGTGGAACAATGTTATGCCAGCAGTTTTGTGTGTGACGCGAGCATATGTGGCATGACAGCAGAACGAACTAGACGACTGCTACGAAGATCGTTTGGCGACGCAATTTATACTTCGGTAATTCGAGAGAAGTTTAGGCATTCCTATTGTTGTGTTTTACATTGGTACTTAAGCAGCGCAAGTGAGGGAAACGACAACTGCGACATCATCTGCCATCTGCAACGCAACTTATTCCAGAGGATATATCAACCAA
Organism: Dermacentor silvarum; assembly: GCF_013339745.2. Classification (NCBI taxonomy): domain Eukaryota; kingdom Metazoa; phylum Arthropoda; class Arachnida; order Ixodida; family Ixodidae; genus Dermacentor; species Dermacentor silvarum. The sequence goes on from NC_051157.2 coordinate 163,950,936, forward strand.
AACACTGAATTTTGTGTTTACATTACCCCCCCCCCCCCCCCCGTCGCGTGCCCCATTTTTTCACAAAATGGGCACTTGGTGTACCATAGGGTTGCCTCGGTAAACTGGGGAACATAGCGCAAAAAAATGTGTAATAAAACATTATACGTAATCCATAGAGATCTCCATAGCACACTATTTGGGCACAGTTTTGTCTAGGCATTTGCTGAATTTGATCTTCGTGGTATGTTTAGTTATGTCAGGATAGCGGGAAAAATGCGCCTGTCGGCGTCGACGTTTTCGCTTTATGGGGCCGGCTTGACCCTCCGGTGTGGGTGATTTGGGTGGCGGCGTCCAGTAGCGCTCCTTACAGCACCGGTCCGCGGTGACGTGGGGTCCGGCACATAGAGCGCACCTGGGCGTACACTCGTGAGGGGCGCGGGCGCCATCCGTGAGCGGCACCGCTTTTCCGCAGATGCCGCAGAGGTCTGATTTGGGGCCGGGGCAGGCGTCGGGCCGATGCCCAACAGAGCCGCACCGACCGCAGGCTGGTACAGTTTTCTTGTACGGCTGCACGGGGATCAGCAGGGCGTCGTAAGAGACGTACCTGGACTTCACCTTGCCGTAAAAGGTGAGACGCACCTTATTGGAGGTGCCCAATAGCCGGACGTGTAAGATTTCGCCTTCAGGCCAGTAGAGGCTTTCACGAAGAGTGGCTTCGGTGTCGGAGCTGCGCACCGCCACTATTCCATAACAGGAGTCTTGAGTGTCCACACGCAGGTACCCGAACAGGGGCACTGGTCCGACGGGTGAGGGAACCGCAAATTCACCGATAAGTTTGTCCGCTATTTGCGGGTTCGAAGTGTAAGTCAAAATGAGATTTTGTTCCCGCACCATCACAACTGTGACCAGCCGTGTCGCGGTCGCTCCAAGGTGGGCGATGAGCGCGCGATCAACCCCGTTCTCAGGGAAAACGGTCGCGAGGGATAACTGTGTCCGGGGTTTGAGTACAACGACGAAGTCTGTTGCTTTCGGCTTCGGTAGGGGTTGAGGTTGCCACAAAGGCCGCTTCTTCCCCTGCTGCGGGCCCGCGGAGCGCGGCGCAGGCGGCGCGAGAGTTGGGGAGCAGGTACGAGCTTCGGCGTCAGCAGCTGCGTCCGGGGACGCCGCGTTGGCGGAAGCCGCCGTTACTGCGTTGCTCGCTTGCTCTCGGCGAGCGACCGCGGCAGCGAGAGCGGCGCTCTTGAAGGGTTGGGGCAGCTCCGGTCCGCTGTGCGAGGACGTGACGGTGGCCCACATCATGCTGTCAGGGTCATATCCAACTTGGGTGTCCGCCACGATTGCGGTCGCGGTGCGGGGCCGCCCGCCCGTTTTGCCGGGAAGTGCCATGGCCGTTAGGCCTAGCGGCGTCGCCTCCGGCATCGAGACGTAGATCGCCCGTAAAAGACGTAGAAGTGAGCACTTGCAGGAGTAAGGTATCCAGATGAACCGGATCACATTCCGGTGACGGTGGTGAGATTTAAGTGGTGGTCCGAAGAGGTAATCCGGGGTTCCGATCGAAAATCGACGGAGCCGGTGTGCTGCACGACTGATCTGGTCGCACGCTCTCAGCGTCTCCGCGATGCCTGCGCAATCCGCCTTTTTCACGGCACTACGGCGCATGCGCCCTGCCCTGGCGGATTAGTCGCGAAACGTTTTGGAAGGGTCGCGCGCGCGGCCGTGCGGCCCCTTCTCGGGGAATCGTCCCCGGAAAAAAGAAGAAAAAAGCGCTCGCACGCGCGCTACTGCAAGTACAAACTCATGCTGTGTAACTCGTTGAAACTTCACTGGTAGCTCGACGTCGGGCGGTACCGAAAACGTGCGTAGTGTAAGACTGCAACTCCACTTTTAACAGAAAGCAGTGAGGGCTTTGTCTAGACTGCACAGGGAACCACGTAGTTGCCGCCTTGCATTGGTGGCTGTAATAGTAAATGTATCGATAAACCCCTGCGTTACACTTGGACGACACTTAAAAACACGTTGCTGACGAAGACTTCTTGCAGCGTTGGTCCTCGCTTGCTGGTAGTGGCAGCGTATGCCCGACTTCACGTACTCGTTCAAGGCGCGGTAACACTGGGTCGATACGAGACCGACAAGACGCGCACGCCTACGATTGGCCGACCATGCAGCACTGTGTCGCTGAGACCATTTTATCATACCAGGCCTACAAGACGTAACCGACGAGCGCGAGTTGTCGTACTGCGACGGGCTTTCTTGTCGACGGCACCGATAAAATCAGCGTGCCGACCATCATTCAACAGAACCCCGCGCGATCGGCCGTGGAACCGATGACGCGATAGCCGCAACGGCTTCGTTAGTATATATAAATAATCGCGCTCAAAGTGAGTCAAGACATGCCTACGAAGTTGAAATGCACAAGATTCGACACTCTCAATCTGTGCACATACGTTTGAGCCAATGTTGATCCTGTTTAGCGAAGGTTAGGCCTGGCGCCGTCGAGTTCGCGCACCCGCTACCGGCGGACCGGTACTGAAAAGTAAGCAAGTTATAATGAAGGAAACTGCTTTTATAGTCCAATTCTAACCTTAGCGATTTGAAATAAACTACCCTTCGCTTCGATCGCCGCGTACACAATCAACTGCAAGTGGGGACACAGCGTAGTGCCCAACGCCTGCGCCAACATCTGTGCGTCACCGTTCCCGTAGGCTGCCGGTCGTATTCGCAACGTAGATGGGTGGGTTTTTACGTGTTGGCATGCTGACACATTTCTTAATTCCTGAGATGTACTCTTTATCTCTGCGTCAAACCCGAAACAAGAGACGGTACATACATTCGGTACAGCAGCATAAGCAGCCGCTTCGCTCAGTTATATACCAACGGTGTCAGCGATGGCATCCGCGTTCTTGCAGGAGAACACGGCCTTTAATTGAGCGCTTATGCGAGCACAGTTTGCTCTAATAATGCTTTATGACACGCGCAAACTATCGCGAAGTTAAAGAAAAGCGAGAATCAGTAATAAATTAACAGCCCCATATTTGTAACTGGATCACAGCCGCCATTGTTTAAGTGGCTCAGCCGCTCATACTGACACGTCTCACAATGGAACAACGCGGCTCATATGAGCAGATATGTGTGTTTTATTCTACGTTTTGACATTCTTTCATATCAGCGCCTTTTCATATATGCACCTTTCCCCCATTTTTTGACGCTAACAACGATCTGTGGCTGTAGATGCCGATGTAAACAAGTGCATCGCTTTGCTAAATCCGACGCGGAAGCCTGCGCACTCGAAAACACCTTGTTTATGCGAAATGTCTAAAGAATGTGTAAATAGAATTAGAAAAAAGCGAGGTGCAAGTGCAGGAGTTAGTGCCAACAAACTCTAAAGCAGCCGCTACGGCGAAGGGAAGCCATTAATAATTATTAATGCCCCCAGAAGCCATTAATAATTATTCGCAATCCACGAAACGCACAACCGATGCGCACTTAACACGGGCGCAGGTTCACAAATCAACCGGTGAAAGCCCCAGCACCCTACCAAAACGTTTCCAGCGGCGCGTGGCAGAGGGCAGCCCAGGAAAATGAAAAAGGCGGGTTGCGTGGCACCGAAACGGCGTCTCGGGCCTAGTTCTCCTCGCGCCTGCTCTGGCGCCACTGCTCGGGTGCATCCGTTCCCCGAGAAGCGTTTCCACAGCCGCGTTTCTACGCGCGACAATGACTCTAATCAGGCCGTAAATGTACATTACAGGTTGAATATTAAAGTCCTTATTAAAAGTGCCGATTACCCCACATATGTGAAAAGTCTGCCCTAGGAGTGCCAATCTTTTGTAGAGCGGGCCTCAATGCTTTCCATGAAGACTGCTCGCTCGACTCACATGAAATGAAAAGAAGTGCTCTATTACGAATAATCGGGACTGTCTTGCGTGTTTATTCAAGACGACTTCAAAACGATGGATCGCGTTTATTCACAAGATGATGAATGCGAAGGTATCGCTCTGCGAAAACAGTCCACAACGTCGCACCCGATCCAGCCCAGCTTCGTTCTTCAACCGAAATCCGCTCGCGTTCATCTCTCTACATATTCCCTCTGCGCTGGTAGTGGCACGGCCGCTAGGTAGGTAGGTAGTCGGAAGAATCTTCACCCCGTTTTTATAGGGGTAAGACTGCGGGCCGCTCCCATGTTGGGACGGGAAGGCCAAGCCTCACCGCCGCATCATGGGCCTTCTGGACAGCCAGGAGTTGATCATTCCATTCGTGGCTCTTTTTACATAAAAAAAGGTGCAGCCTGCTGCTTCACGTCCCCGCTAGTTGGCGAGCGCCTCTCGGTTGACTTCACACTTGCGGCTGCTGTTTTTCCTAGGCTCGAAAAAAAAAGTTTCCTGGGCTGCGCGCTCTTTTTTTTTCATGTACGGCGGATAACCTGGAAACACAGTCGGGACCGCAGTCGGAAGCACAAGCCCAAAGTTCCTGTTCCTTTTAAAGTAATTCTCAGTAAAATGTAATGAACATACCAGCGACCTGTCGCTTGGCTCTCACTTGCTTCCTTTCCCTGACAGCCCTTGGCGAGAAATATTCTTCAGCCACGCTTGCCGACGCTGCTGATCGCAGGGGTACTTCAGAGTAACATCTCTTCTCGCGTTCAAGTTGCACAGCGGCACACAACAGCTTCGCGGCACCACACCGCTAGAAAAAACCGTCTACCACACACGCGCACACAGAGAACCGTACTCAAGCCCAAGAAACATGAAGCAAGCTGCACACACACACGATTATACAACAAAAGCACCCGATAATGCGCACGAAAAAGCACATCAACACGGATAAATCCTGAGGCAACCACATTGTAGCACGAACCGGCGTCTGCCTTGCGTACCGTAGCAGCGGCGCCTTCACCAAAAAAAATTATACCATCTTCCCATAGGGGAACCCTGAGTAGTATGCGAAGCAGCCATGGGGTCGACACAAGGTAGTTTTATCAGCTGTATAAACTTGGAGATGCACCAGCAACGCTCAGAACTGTTGTCGACGCCGTCGGCGTTTTGCCCGCGTTGAGCACCGAACGCGCGCGGCGTTGGTGACGGTTGCCGGTGCCTCTGGGGCGCCTACCATCGCGCCTCTAACCTAAGCTGCATCGCATTATCGCACGTGGAGCCAGAGGTGTTGCCATTCTTTGCGCAATCCGGAGAGGAAGAATGCCGAGAGGAGAGGAAAGCAGGGGGAGGAGGATGCGCATGAATGCCGAGAGCAGAGGAGACAAGGAGAGGAGATGAGGGGGAGGAGGATGCGCATGCGCAGTGCAGGTGTGGACGCCGCACGGCGGAGGGAGGGAGGGAGTGACATAGCCCCGACCATAGGAAACAGCGGCCGCAACTGTCAATTTAGCCGAGACGCTCCCGCCCATTGACGGCGACGTGACGCAGCAGGCCGCACCTTTTATCCAGCTGCCGTGGTGGGTATGCATGCACGCTGCGTGCACGACGGGGAGCAAGGACGACGACGGCGACAACGGACATCGTGAGAGCCTAAGGAGCTTCGCTCCTAAAAAATCACAGCATATCCACGGGGTGAATGATGATGAGTGGGCGAAGCTCCGCAGGGAATCATCGGATCTCCCGCTTAAGGGGACGCTAGCACAAACGCGTTAGAAACGTGCAGTACTCTCTAGTAGGGGGGAGCGGTCACAGCGTCTTACGCAGCCATTTACACATGCCGGAACGTGCACCGTGTTTGCCGACGCCATCACAGGACTGCTGAGAGAGTATACCCCCCCCCCCGTATTCATAAACGCTCCTCGACTTGAACTTGACTTGCACCGCCTTGGGCAGCGCGTTCGAAACGCGTTGAAGGTAAGGCGGAGACGGCCACAGCGTCTTACACCAGCTTCTTACACGGGCCGTAATGCGCTATCACAAATGCGTTAGAAACGCGCCAGAAACGCGGCCTTTCGTTAATGTTGGGTATTTAATTGCCATCTTGGTGCGTGTGTCTATGTGCGCTTCATGGCGTAGTGGTTAGCGCCGCGCGTTCGGAAGGGAGGGGTCCCTGGTTCGATTCCGCGCTACGGACCCAACTTTCGGAATTTTTTTTTAGGGGCGAAGCTCCTTAAGGCGGCACCCGTTCGTCCCTCGTCGTAGTAGTAGTGTGTAACCAGTCTGAGAAAAATGAGAAAAAAAATTCCGAAGTTGTGTCCATAGCGCGGAATCGAACCAAGGGACCCCTCGCTTCCGAGCGCGCGGCGTTAGCCCACTACGCCACGAAGCACACATAGGCACACGCACCACGATGGCAATAAATACCCAACATTAACGAAAGGCCGCGTTTCTAGCGCGTTTCTAACGCGTTTGTGCTAGCGCATTACGGCCCTTGTAAGAAGCTGGTGTAAGACGCTGTGGCGTCTCCGCCTTACCTTCAACGCGTTTCGAACGCGCTGCCCAAGGCGGTGGCAAGTCAAGTTCAAGTCGAGGCGCGTTTATGAATACGGGGGGGGGTATACTCTCTCAGCAGTCATGTGATGGCGTCGGCGAACGCGGTGCACGTTCCGGCATGTGTAAATGGCTGCGTAAGACGCTGTGGCCGCTCCCCCTTACTAGAGAGTACTGCACGTCTCTAACGCGTTTGTGCTAGCGTCCCCTTAAGCGGGAGATCCGATGATTCCCTCCGGAGCTTCGCCCACTCATCATTATTCACCCCGTGGATATGCTGTGATTTTTTTCATAAAACGCCGGAAGCGTTCTCCGGAAGCCGGAAGCGGAACCGGAAGTGGAACAGGAAGCGGAAGTCGGCTTCCGGTTATACTATACGTATACATATATATGTATATATGGGTATACATACATATACGGACACACAACGCCATCTATTGAGCAATTCATAAAACTAGACGTGGCTACCTACTACGACGGGGACGAACGGGTGCCGCTATAAGGAGCTTCGCCCCTAAAAATGCATTCTGCTGCGGCTTGAGGCTTACCAAGCGCGACCTATTAATCATCCAGTTTATGCGTACGTGGCTAGCCGGCTAGCTGGAAAACGTTATGCAGGTCCCAAAGGCTTCAAAAATAAATGTTCTACGAATAATTTTGCAGGTAGTTAAAGCTGTCGGGCATCCTTTGGGGTTCGGCAATATATTGGCAGATGGACCAGCTTTTAGTGTACGGCGAGCTATTGGGCGTTTGATGGGAGCGTGCGTGATCGACAGCAGCAAACCGAAGACGAAGTGATTGGCAGGGGTGCTCCCACGTGAAGCTATTGCAACCTGTTTCTATAGAATTTCCGCCATTAGCCCTCAGCAATTGGTCAAAAAGTTTAGGGCTCGGGTCATTTCAGCTCTCTGTGACACGATGTCACAGAGAGCCGATGTCACGATAACAGTGAAGACTCTCAATCTGAAGTTGACCTGTGCACACTGATTATGCATGACTACGCCCCTGGAAATACAGGCAAAGCAATGCAGAACTCTTCCACTACTGTGAAGATGGCAGCCAGTGAAGCTGTGACTATGGTGGGTCTGCTGTAGTGAATATTGCTATAGTGAATTTATATATTATGAATATTGACTATATTGAGTGTCTTCGGCATGTTCGTCAAAGAGCAAGGACACCGGCCTCTACGTTTTCACCCGGCGCGATGGGGAAGTAGTGCGTTTGCTGCGCCTTGTCCGCCCGCGACACCGACGAGATTAAAATTAAATTATGGGGTTTTACGTGCCAAAACCACGATCTGATTATGAGGCACGCCGTAGTGGGGGACTCTGGAAATTTGGACCACCTGGGGTTCTTTAATGTGCACGTAAATCTAAGTACACGGGTCTTTTTGCATTTCGCCCCCATCGAAATGCGGCCGCCGTGGCCGGGATTTGATCGCGCGACCTCGCGCTCAGCAGCCCAACACCGACGAGATCTCTCCCGCTCCTGTTTTCGGAGGCTCATACCCACATATCCAACGCGGGTATGAGCCACACGTGATTTGTTTCTTACCTTCCTTCTTCCTTCATTCTTCATTTTTCCTTGCTTCTTTGTCTCTTTCTTGTTCCTGACTTATACCCTCATTTCGCTAGCTCATATACGCATATCGAATGCGCGTATGTGCCACACGTGATTTTATTATCGCTAATCGTGACGTAACTGACGAGCACGTGATGTTACTGCTATCATGAGCAATCAGTCATGTTAGTCATACATTCGTACCCTTCCATGTCATTTTTAGTATATACCAAGTATATACGAGACGCCACAAGATTGTTGCCTACCTCCGGCGTACACGGACGCGATCTTCTGGAACCTAGCCCTTAACAGCTTCGCTGTTACTACACGGCTTTGTCGCCATTAGCCCTCCGCTATTAGTACAAATATTTCAGGCGGCGGCCAATTTGTTTGTTTGCCATGCGGCATCATAAAATCTCAAAAACTGACAACTTCTTAATAAATCAAGTCGCTGCAGCGACTTCTAGTCCTGTCCCGTCTTTTTTGATGAAAGAAAATAAAATGGAATGGAAAAAATTTGTCGCCGTTTCAACCGAAAGGCGAAGCACCAATTGCAATAGCAAATTAGTAGAGAGCTATACGGAGTAAGGATAGTAGTTTTATGAGCTGTATAAACTTGGACATGCAGCAGCACCACCAACGCGCAGAACTGTTGCCGACGGCGTCGGCGTTTTGTCCGCGTTCGCACCGAACGCGCGCGGCGTTTTTATATAAATACGTATTTGGTGCCGCAGCTAAACGTCGCCTCCCCTCCCTCCCTCCCTCCCGTCCCCCCCCAGCCTTTCGCCCGACGGAAAAAGTTGCGTTTGCTCTCTATATATTTAAAGGAAGAAAGAGACGCTTAATTCTGCAGCCCTTCAGGGAGCACGGCGCAGAACGCGCGTTTGCTCTCCGACGTGCGCTCGCTCCCCGTGAAAGCGCGCGTCCCTCGCGCCCTTTCACTCGCACATAGAGCGTCCGGAGCGCAGGGACAATTTCATCGCCGTTGACGTCATACGGAACCTCACGGCGACGGCGACGCCGACGGCAGAAATCTCCTTTGGAGTGTCCATATAATTGCTATCGCAATAAACATTGTGCTCACATAACATGCATTACTTTACAGCGAAGCATTAGAAAAAAGTTGTCGCAGTTTCACCTGAAAGGCGAAGCATCAATTGCGATAGCATATTTGTAGAGAGCTATACGGAGTAATGATATTAGCTTTATCAGCTGTATAAACTTGGACATGCAGCAGCACCGGCAACACGCAGAACTGTTGTCCACGCCGTCGGCGTCTTGCCCGCGTTCGCTCGAAATGCGTGCGGCGTTGGTGGCTGTTGCCGGAGCGTCTGATATAAATAGGCACTTGGTGCCGCAGCTAAACGTCGCGTCCCTTCCCTCCCCTCCCCCCCTCCCCCACGGCCTCTCGCGCGTCGGAAGGAGGCGCGTTTGCTCTACATATATGGTGATTGTAAAGGAGGAAAGAGACGCCTACTTCTGCGGCCCTTAAGCGAGTACGGCGCAGAACGCGCGTTTGTTCTCCGCCGTGCGTTCACTTCCCGTGAAAGCGCGCGCCCCTCGCTCCCTTTCACTCGCACATACAGCGTTCGGCGCGAGCGGCGCTGAGCCGTGCTCCCTCAAGGGCTGCAGAAGATAGCGCCAACCTTTCCCTTTTCCTCAAGAACCACTTATCATCGGGGACGATTTCATCTCCATTGACGTCATACGGAACCTCACGGCGACGGCGACGCCGACGGCTGAAATCTGCTTTTGAGTGTCCATATAAAACGTCTGATTGGCCGTATGCTGTATGTGCGAGTAAACATGCGCGAGGGCGAGGGACGCTCGCTTTCACGGTCAGCGAACGCACGGCGGAGAGCAAACGCGACTTCCCAGTGGAAGGGGAGCGGTGGGCGAGTAGGGTATCGAGGCACCCTAGTGTGTGCGTGTGCGTGCCCGCGCTGCCCTGCCACCCTCTGCCGCTGACTCTCTCTGAACAGTGTCCACAACGGCGTTTAGCCGTTCCGTCACGTAGCCAGCGTTTTGACAGCGGTTGTGTGCGTCCCCACCACCAAGCGAAACTTCCGGACTGGATCAAATTTCGTTCGTATTACACGAATCCGACTTCCATAGCTCACCAGGGCTATGCCACTTGGTCTCAACAGCTCGTGACGTCACTTCATCAAACCGAGCAGACGGTTCAGCTCTCAGACGCCACGCCGGCGGTGGATAACCATCTCCTGCATCTCTGGGAGGCTCGTCATAGCCTAGTCCACCGATGGCGCCGACAAAAGCATAATCGTCAGCTCAAAATACGCATCGCAGCCCTCACCCACGAAGCGGACGAGTACGCGGCCCAGCTTGCCGACTCTATCTAATTGGGTAGAACGCTGTAACACTGCCGCCAAGCAGACGTCAAACCGCAACACGTGGCGTCTCTTCAGAGCCCTCATCGACCCTAGCCAAACGCGCGCAGAAACGCAAAAACATCTTCAACGCGCGTTTCACGCATATGCGGGTGACGCGGATAAACTAGCACAGGCACTTAGAGATAGATATCTCTGCAGCCAACAGGACCCCCTCGGACTGGCGTACTCCTATGCAGGCTCAGAGAACACATACTTGGATCGTTGTTTTCAACTCCACGATCTGAAGGCGGCCCTGTCCAAAATGAAGCGAGGAACGGCGCCGGATCGGGATCGAGTGACTGTTAAGCTTCTAGCCAACCTCCCAGACCCGGCATACCTCCACCTCCTCGACTACTTCAATCAAATCTGGGAGGGGCGTGAGCCACTACCGATTGATTGGAAAACGGCCTTAGTCACTTTCGTTCCCAAACCGGGCAAGCTTATAAACATGGAAAATATCCGACCCATTTCCTTAACCTCGTGTTTGGGGAAGCTTATGGAAACAATGGTTAGAGATAGGCTCTGCGATTACCTCGAGGCCCGCCACACCTTTGCCTACACTATGTGCGGCTTTCGTCCGCATCGCTCTGCTCAGGACATCCTCCTGCAACTCCATTGTGACGTTATAGAACCGATCGAACCTCCCAGTGATGACAAGGTAGTCCTCGCCTTAGATCTCAAGGGAGCCTTCGATAACGTCACTCACGACAGCATTCTCACCCACCTATCCCAAACAGACAGTGGCCATAATGCTTTCAGGTACGTCCGTCAGTTCCTGATGGAACGACAGGCGTACCTCCGCATTCAAGACAAAGAGCATGGCCCGTATCCTCTGGGTACATGAGGAAGACCACAAGGGGCGGTCCTCTCTCCTCTCCTGTTTAATCTCGCCATGGCTCACCTCACCCATTGCTAAAGGATGTCCCTGGAGTGCAGCACGCTCTGTACGCCGACGACATCACGCTGTGGGCAACCCAGGGTTCCCTTGGTAGTAGTGAGGCCTGCCTGCAACAAGCACAATCGGTCGTTTATGACTACGCCCGACGTTGCGGTCTCGAATGCTCGCCTACTAAATCAGAGTACGTGCATCTTCGCCCCAAGCCAAAAGACACAACTCAAATTGTACTCTCACTGCATACCGGGCCTATCCCAGAATGCGACGAAATCCGCATCCTGGGGCTCTTCATACACAAGAGTCGAAAAGTCGATACAACCCTGCGCAAGTTACGTACGGTCGGGGATCAGGTTGGCCGCATGGTCTGCCGGGTCTCGAACAAGCGGGGGCGTCTTAAGAGTCAAGATGCTCTGCGCCTCGCCAACGCTTTCATGACCAGTGGAATCCTCTATTCGACACCCTACCTGCGTTTGCGCAAGTGCGATGAGAACATGCTAGAATGTATTCTCCGCAAAATCTACAAACGCGCCCTAGACCTCCCGATCTCGACATCTAACCAGCGTCTTGCAGACTTGGGCATGACCAACACGTATGGGGAGCTCAAAGAGGCCTACCTCCACAACCAGTACCTGCGACTTCCTAAGTCACACGCTGGAAGAAACCTCTTACACCGCCTCCATATCTCTTACACCTATCGGACAAAAGAGCGAACCTCAAACCCTGAGGACTCGCGTGGTGCTTTGATCATCCAGCCTCTGCCCTACAACATGGCTAGGGGGACTTACGAAGGCAGGCGAACTGCGCGGGTTACCGCCTTGCAGGGACGCTATGGATCCCACCCTGGAGTCTTCTACACGGACGCGTCCGGCCCTCACCACGGCGGGTGGTACACGGCAGCCGTAGTCCATTAAAACGTACCCGTTGAAGGGCTCACCTTTTGAGCGCCGCCCATTACTCACGCGGAGGAAGTCGCCATAGCCCTCTCCGCTGCGGACCCCGAATCTCGGATTATCATCACCGATTTGCGGAGTGCGTGTCAAAATCTTACTAAAGGTCGCATTAATATTCGCGCCGCTCGTACCCTCAAGCGCTGTGAATATTTAGACCGCCCAAATCCACGTGTCGTCTTCTGGACTCCGGCCTACGCAGGGCTAGGTGGTAACGAAGCTGCCGATGCCACAGCCCGAGCGCTTATTATTGCGATAGCAATTATATGGACACTCCAAAGCAGATTTCTGCCGTCGGCGTCGCCGTCGCCGTTGCCGTCGCCGTCGCCGTGAGGTTCCGTATGACGTCAAGGGAGATGAAATCGTCGCCGCGCGCCGCCGAACGCTGTATGTGCGAGTGAAAGGGCGCGAGGGACGCGCGCTTTCACGGGGAGTGAACGCACGGCGGAGAACAAACGCGCGTTCTGTGCTGTGCTCCCTTAAGGGCTGCAGAAGTAGGCGTCTCTTTCCTCCTTTACAATCACCATATATGTAGAGCAAACGCGCCTTCTTCTGACGCACGAAAGGCCGTGGGGGGGGGGGGGGGGGCGGCGAAGGGAGGCGACGTTTAGCTGCGGCACCAAGTGCCTATTTATATCAGAGGCTCCGGCAACAGTCACCAACGCCGCACGCATTTTGTGCGAACGCGGGCAAAACGCCGACGGCGTCGACAACAGTGCTGTGTGTTGCCGGTGCTGCTGCATGTCCAAGTTTGTACAGCGGATAAAACTACTATCCTTACTCCGTATAGCTCTGTACTAAGTTGCTATCGCAATTGATGCTTCGCCTTTCGGGTGAAACTGCGACAACTTTTTAAAGACGATAGTCTTTCTTGGGGAACTTAAACGCTGAAAATTTGGTCTGTCTGTCTGTTTGTCTGTCTGTCACCCGATTCAGCCACCCGGCCAAAGTTGGACCACTTGCTTACCGCCCACACTACTTAAACTGGTACGGCTGTTCATACTTGTGAACGTTATCGATCACAAAGTAAATATTACGCATATCTGAGGCGCAACACCACTAGGTAAGTATTAGGAGGTGTGTTCCTTTAATAGAAAATACATAGATACGTAACTCTAAAGACCCTAGTTTCTTAAGCTGCGCTGAAAATGCCATGCTATGCGCGCCGACGAACGACGTTCCCCGACTGCGCGCCGACGAGCGCCCTCTGCCATGGAGGAAGGAAACCCTCTGCACAAGCTCATGTTCCCGATGTGTTGCCAGATGGCGTCCATGTCTCACGCAGCGCCTCCTCAATTTTATCAATGCCAGCCAGATGCGGCCGATTCAACATAAAGGAAGCGCTGTCTGAGGCAGGGCAAAACATAAATGGCCGCTTGATGAAATAATGCGGTAAAATGAAATCTGTTCAAACAAACCTTCATGCCAGGACGGAAATGGTACGAGAACAGCATCACGGGTAGCCGCGGATCAGACCAGCACTCATGTAGTACGGCCGGCAGAAGACTATCGTCTTTCGACGACATTTGCAGCGAAGCACGCAGATACGCGGCAAATTTTTTCCCGGGACCCGCCTCGCCCTCCATCGCCTGACCTTCCAGAACCTAATCCGGTAACTTCCTTTCGAGACATCACGGATATGTGCAAAACGAATAGGCTCCGATTTCCGCCACCGGCACCGGGCCTGACTTAGACGGAGGAGCGCTGTCTCTTACGTCTATCTAGAGCACTGCACGGGCCGATTTTTTCAGCCCGGCCCGGGCCCGTTTTTACGTTGGGCGGCCCGCCCGAGCCCGATAAAACTTTTATGGCGAGACCCGGGCCCGGCCCGGGCCCGGAACTAATCTACGTTACCCGCCCGGCCAACCCGCCACCCCTTTACCTTAGGCCCGAGCCCGGCCCTATCCCGGCTCGAAACTGGCCCGAACCGGGCCCGAGACCGAAAAATACATGTTTTTCAGAGTTGAGACGCCCGAGAATAACTCGCTGCACGTTACATGCACACCACCAGAAAGCCCGAGCCCGGGCCGGGCCCGGGTCAAAAAGCACACGCCGTGCCCGAGCCCGTGAAAAAACTGCTCTACCCGGCCCGGGCTTTCGGGTAAGCCCGAGCCCGTGCTGTGCTCTAGTCTATACACCAACACAATATTGTGCCCGGCGATACTTAAGCATTTCAATTCGGCCTTCTCCGGGGAATGCCCGCACTGTGATCCTCCGTTCGCAGATCCTTTCCACATGGTGTGGGCATCTACCTCAAACCCGGCGGTCCCGCCAATCCCCTCCCCTTCACCCCCTACCCGAGAATGCTGGGAGGCTGCCCTGCTCGGCTGCTCGACCTTGGAGGGCCAGAGAGCCCTCGTGGCCAGGGCACGCGCCGCTGCGGAAGCCACAGGGTTCCCGGACTAGGGACTCCTCCTAGAGTTTGTAAAGGTTCGGACCTTAAGGCCGTCCCTATCTCTCACTTGTAAGTACAGCAAATAAATGTTTTTCACCACCACCACCACCGGCATCGCGCCGCTGTCGCTACACTTAGCAATGCAGTACAGTGTAACTGCAGTAAGGAGGAGCGCGAACGTAAGCGCAAACGTCGTGACTCTGATCCTACACTTCGAGAACGAGACGCGGCAGCCCAACGGCAACGTCGCGAAGCTAACCCCGAGCTACGAGCACGAGAAGCAGCACGCCAGCAACGTGAGCAAGACCCCGAAGCGGAAGCTCTAGCAGCAGCCGTAATCGTCCCAGGAGCTTCGCTCCATTATCAGCATTCACTTCGTGGATCGGCTTCCAGTTTTTTCATAGTGATGTCCGCGAGGTTCTTCACGAGTTTGTGGCGTATGGTTCACGCTAATACTATGTCCTCCTTCAACCGAAAAGTAAAATCCCACAGACGATGCATGCGGGTGTGACATTCTGGCAATTCCACTCGAGAAAGGTAAGCTTCGGCTATGCTTACATACTGCTTTTTATTGCGATAGCAATTATATGGACACTTCAACCGGATTTCTGCCGTCGGCGTCGCCGTCGTCGTCGCCGTCGCCGTGAGGTTCCCTATAGATAAAATCGTCGCCGCGTGCCGTATGCCCGAGCGGAAGCGGTCGGGGGCTGCGCGCTATCACGGAGAGCGAACGCACTCAATTTCCCACGCGCAAGCAAGGAAGTGGGAAGCCAGCGCCGGAGGGAGCGGGGGGGGGGGGGGCGCACTTCCACTCTGCCAACAACCGCTCTCTTATCTCCACACGGCTCTGACCTTTATGCGCCGTGCATTCGCCGCTCAGTTTCCGTTGAAGCGATAGACCGCACGTACCTTCGCCGCTGCGGCGTATCCGCTTGCTGCCAGAGTTTTGACAGTCGTTGTCTGCACTCATTCAGTGTGATCTATTCATGTTTGTTTGTGCGCGCTCACACCACGCTTGTTCATTCAGTTAGTAATAGTCGGGCCACATTTTCCAACGCACGCTACACATGCAATGCTGCCCGGATCAGCAGTGCAGCGCTACAGGTGTGTCCCTTCGCACGCGCTGCCCACGGGAAGCGCTGCTCATCAACACCACCGTTTCACACGCGCCTTCTCGTGGTCATCGAGTCTCTCTTCATGTCGGTCTACTTACGCCACAGCACACCTGCTTACTTAATCAGCTCATGTTTACTACAATTCATATTGCTACCAAAGCCGCTCACCTTACTTCGTATGACATTGCTGTGTTGCTATCGCATTCATTGCTTCGCCCTTAGGGCGAAACTGTGACATTTTTTTGAAAACCTGGGCTATCACACCAGGGGTGTTTGTCCGCAGAAAAACAAAAAGAAGAAAGAAAGGAAGAAAACAAGCAAGAAAGAAAGAAAGAAACGTGCTAAGCGCAGCGTGAATTTACGCCACTTTTCGATTTTTGGGCATTGAGCCGACGTAATCAAAAGACGCAAAAGTTTACTTGTCTCACGCGCATGCACTTCATTAGGCGAACAATTGTCTTATGTTCTGTTCTAAAGCTCCCTAATGTGCAAGAGCAGGGAGTGCACTACTGAAGCTTTACTAGTACGTGAGGGGGGGGGGGGGGAGCTCTTGTGCGTAATTTATGCACGCTTATAAATTTGAACCCCCATCAAAGCTTGTAAAAATAAAGGAGTGCATTACCTTTTTTCAGCTGCTGTACATGAAACCCGTGCCTGTCAAAGCTGTTGTGCCACATGCTCTAAACCAAACTGCGTGGGAAAGAAGAACAATCTACCACCTACGGCCAAACCAACCTACAACTTCTTCAAAAGTGGAAGCGGCTGTACGCAGGTTGATACTAAGGGCTGCAAAGGTCGTTTCTTCACTACAGAAGCTGAATGCACAAAATGCTGCAAATAAAGGTATACTTTGAGCGCTAGGATTGCACTTCATATTTTTTTTGTCATTTACATGGTCATCGTAATCGCTTTCCCATTCGCACGTTCCTCAAATACCTTCAGCCGTCCTCCTTCTCTTAAGTGGTGGATGTAATCTTCAATCCCGGCATAATTTTCTTCGCGGATACTCCTGGATCTACGTTCAGCTTGCCGTTTTGTCAACCCGTCATAACAACGTACCGAGACGACCCTCCTGTTCCGGCTAGTTCTACAGTTCGTGAATTTTCGGTTCTACCATCCCGTCGTCGTTACTATTGTTTTCAATACAACGAGCCTTTAACCTTTGTCCAAGTTAGCTGGGACACCCGGTATACTCGAGACACATGGCATCCTTGCTTACACAACAAAATCGTTCCTTCATTGAGAAGGGATCAAGTGAGCTTTCAGAGTGCACTCGATTCATCCATCCATACGGCTCAATTAGGATGCCTAAAAGGCTGCTCGTGTGAATGAAGGAAGTGTCCAAAGGAAAAGGTTGCAGAATTTGGCCCCACATATTGACTATTTCAAGTTAACAAAATACAACACCTAGCATTTGTGGCGGTCATAACAGCTGCTTAAGGATCTCCCGTTACCCGCGGTGTCGGTGCAGTGGCTGTGGCGTTTGTGCTGGTAAGCCAGATGGCGCGTACTGTACCCGTGTACCCTGCACATTTTAGCAAGCCCACTAAATTGTTTTACCTGATGGCTTAGGCAGAGCACTCTAAAATTATGCCGAAAGGTCATCATGTTTCTAAAGCTTGTTCTTAAGTGCAACATACGCCAGATGCTTGAAATTGCAGTGCAATGTGTCCCAGCTTCAACGCGTCTCTGCTGTGCAACGTTTGTGCTTTCTTGTTTGGCCGAGCAGAAGCTCCAGGACGCCGCGGTAGGCATAGAATCTATAGGGCAAACTAAGTGGCAAGTAGATGTGCAGAGAATCTTGCGGGACTTCCTGCGCGGCGCAGAGTTGCAATCATATTTAAATGTTTGTTTTCCCTAGTCTGTATTGTCACCGGCATTAGTGGGCACAGGGCAAAGAGAAGAGGCGGGCAAGGCGAAGAAGAAGCACGCGTGCTAACGGCCCCACTCGATAGCTAGGTCTCACCGCTGTTTCCTCCAGGAGCCAGCTGCTATCAATAAATGCCGTCAGTCCCCCTTCAAACCACGTGGCACTATGTATGCCGCCATAAGGCCGACCTCCTCTCAATAAAGAAAAGTGCGAACTGTACTGAAAGATTCGAAAAAAGCTGTTTTTCAGCTTGCGCTTAGGCAACACCACCTAGATAGCACAAGGCCTGTCCAATCCAATCCATGACGTCATACTACCTGCCCCGACTGTCATAAAATGCGATGCTCCCGCGTAAGCAGCGGAGAATTTGACATCACTGCTTTCGTCACGCCAGCCTTGGCAATTGAAATTTCGGGCCAGGTAGCATGGCGTCATTGATCGGAGTGAACAGGCCTTGTGCTATCTAGGTGGTGTTGGCCTACGTCATCATATTCGGCACAGGAGTCCGATCATGTCCACGGTTTGCTTGTTCAACAGCAGCCTAAACCTCCATACTACCATTTTACTGAAATAACTTTGATACTCTCTTCAAAAAGGAAAAAAAAAGGATAGGCGCCATAAAACTGTTACACGCACATTTATAGGTTGATGTGATTTTCTTGTGATAATGAAATGTAGCCTTAAACGTGAGTTCTTGCTTCATACCGGTCTATCTTAGCTGCAAGAAACACATTAGTTGGTCATAGGCCATCAGACACACTGCCTGTGGAAGTGTTTTACTTTAGCAGCAGTTAAGTGGCTAAAAAGTTTCTCTTTATTGGTGTTCTGTTCATTCTATAACTGCTGATTACAAACGTCGTCAGGCTGAGCCTTCATTCTGAGCTTTGCATTCGCCAGAGTGCGCAGTAAGAGAAAGCTTTCATCACAACCGCTACCACCAGGATTTGAACCCATGTCACTGCAGCAATGTGCATTTGGGCACGCTAACAACTACCGTTACCGCCTTCCCCCGCCACTTTCGATTTCCCGCCATCTTCGATTTACCTGCCTTAATGCTTCTCGTTTTCGTTGCAGACGGAGGCAGTACGATGCAAAAAAAAGTAAAGGTAGCTTATACGGTTGACAGACACGTCACCTTAACTCGGCGGACCTAAGCTTGCGTTTGCGGGTAGATCGTCATCTTAGATATATCATCAATTTGCTTTCACTGAAAATTTTCGGTTAAAACTGAACCACTGAACAAACATGCAACATGCCGTTTCATTTTTATGTTGATTTAAACAGTAAACGCTCAATCCTAACTTTATCTTTTACAGCGTAAGCTGTTGTGGGCTCATTCCAATAGCCGTTTCGGTTGGCGATGGTGTGCGCCGCCGCTGCCGCCTCCGGTGTCCGTAGCAGCTATCACTGGGAATGAGAGGAAAAAAGCAGTTCTCCCGGGATCGAACCCGGGCCCGCTATGCGGGAGTCAGCTGCACTACCACTGAGCCGCGCCAGCACTTTTTAACTGCGGAGCGCCTTCCCCGTCAGTCCGGCGTCACGAAAATCACGTGACCACGAGATGGTGAGAGCTGCACCGAGTGAGGGCAGGTCACGTGACCAGCAGAGGAGGAGAGGCACACTGGGGGAGGAGGCGGCCAATGAGAGGGCACGCGCTGGAGGGAGGAAGCGACCAATGAGAGGCCGCACTGGGCGCGAGGAGGAGAGCCGATGGGTATAATAGAAGGTGATAAAACCCCTATATATAAAAAGTAGCGCCATTCTTAGATCTTGCCGCCACCGCGCTCACCCCGGCGTTTCCTCCTCGCCGCCTCTTGTCGCCCCAGCCTCCTCCGCTCCCCTATTGGATTGGCGCTGAGCCGTGCTCCCTCAAGGGCTGCAGAAGATAGCGCCAACCTTTCCCTTTCCCTCAAGAACCACTTATCCCCTATTGGCCAATCCATGTCACGTGGAAGCACGCGTTGCCCTTTTGTATATTTTTTCTTTCCAGCGCGCTCCGACTGCCATTCTCGGGCCTGTGCGACGAAAGTGCTGTACGCACAAACGGATCAAACGTGTTGGGGACGAGAACTTCGTTGAGATAGCATGCTGCTGCGCCTTAAGTTGCCGCAACCGACAAGGCGAGGGCAAAAGGCTTTTTTTGTTTACCATCCGGCGTGCGCAAACGCTTGCTGCACACTTTAAATTTGCGCCGTCCCGAATCGTCGCATTGCTACTTCTAAAACGGCATTATTAAGACCAGTTACTGACTGACGAAGCAAAATCGCGCCTCAAAAACTTCTCCGCAGGGCGAGATCGAAGTTTTCCTCGGATTTCCTCTGGTAGCGCGCTAGCTCTCGTCTGCCACGGCAGGCCCGACGCAGGCGGCGCCACTGTCGATATCGCGCCTCGATCGTTCTGGTCGCGCCGAGCGCGATAGTGGAACGGATGAGGAGGGAAGTGGATGGCGCTACTTTATATATATATATATATATATATATATATATATATATATATAGGGGCTTGAGAAGGTGTTTCCATAGAGAAAGAAATTCAACAAGAGGGGACACTCGGCAAAAACTGGCAACAGGAAACACGTCACCATACGTCACGCTATACTTTTGACACCGAACGTTAGCTGCCGCGAGCATCGAAAAAAAAGAAAGTGAACTTATGTTAACAGGCATTCATTTATTTTTTTAATTCTTTGCCGCAAAAACTAAAACGTTTTGCGTATAAATGAACTTAAGCTTTGCGACTTATTTTCCTTGCCTTACCTAGCCACAGGCCAATGACGCGCCAGATACATGCGTCATCCGCCAGACACTCCCCCGAAGCCAGCGAGGATGGCTGCGCGCGCGTTTGAGCGCTCGCGCGCGGCAACCCGTCTGTCTCATTCTTTTTTTCTTTTTTAAATGTAACCTGGTTTATTGGGCTCTCGGCGTATTCATGCTTTCCTTCTGCACTGGGACAAGACATCACTGCACTATTGGAATACAGCAAGGTGAGAAATCTTGTTTCACAGTCTACGACGCAATTAGGCTTACGGCACGGGACCGAGACTTAAGACGCAGTTAGCGAAAAACAGCTCGGTCATCCTGGCGCAGTTAATTTGAGTAAATGAATCGTGCTGAGACATGTTTCCGACGCTTCCTAGGGAACTATTGTAACTTATCTCGGTTTTTGAGCCACACTGGCCGCACAGGGCGCCGTGTCGCAGTTAGCGAGAACTCAGCCGTGGTGTGTAGTCTAGTGCATCTTGCTAGAAGTTTGTGCCGCTTTCTCTGACGCCAGACATTACTGAAAAGTAATTTCGTTACTTTCTGGGGTACTTTTGAGGCACGCTGGCCGCACAGCGCGCTGTGACGCAGTTAGCGATAAGCAGCTCTGCCGTGGTGATAAAGTTAGTTTGGCGTGTAATGAATCTTAGAGGGACAAGTCTGTGACGTTTTTTTGTGGCTCCGCAACAACATATACCTTCTTTCGGTACTCACGCCTGTTGAAAACGCCATGGGCGATTGCCAAGAGTGATAACATGGGGTGTGCTGCTGGCGCCGGCAGAACGCGCGAACGACCAACATATCAGAAACTTGTAATTCGAAAATTACGTCTTCTAAAGGACTGAAAAAAAGGCATTGCACCACGCATTTGTCTTGAATGCCTGTTGCGTCCGTCTCTGTGTATATGTCGCGTACCGTCGCGTCGCCCGAGGCCAAGTTTTGGAAATGCGAAGGCGCTCGTGTATTTGTGCTGCCTAAGTGCAGGAAATAATGCCCGGAAATTGGGGAACGCTTGAAATCAGATGTTTTCATATATGTTTGGGATGAGTCGGGTATTTTCTACGCCATGTATGTAAAAGCGAATTGCTTTTGTTTGTAATGCCGCCCATTCACCGCTTTAGCACGTTTCGCTTCGCAGTATTCCTACGTCTAAATACAAAAATGACTCACGCTTGTAACATGCTGTTACGTGCTTGTAAATGTAACATGCTTGTAATTTACTTTCAGCTGATGCCGTCCGGTGGAGCTTCATACGGGAACTACTGCCCTACCTGCTGGTGTCACAACGTTGGATGAACGCACAAAAAGCGCGGAACGAGCTTTTATATAGAGCAAAATAAATATTTCCTCATTGCACAAAAGGTCTTGCGTCTACTTTGCGAAATTGCACGTGGCACAGATTCGATGGGACTTTACGAGATCGTTCGCAATCAGTTTTACTAACTAATAAACCGATTCTGCACGAAGAGCAAAAAAAAAAAAAGGAAAACGGGGGGGGGGGGGGGGGGTCCCAGCCGGCGTGCTAGCTTGCGTTCAAAATACGCGCGCCCAAAACCGAAACCGGAAGTGATGCAAGTGATCGACACCGACCGCTTGGCACGCTGCAGTCAATTCGGCCGCTGGGCCCTATGGGAGTGTCCCCTCTTGTTGAATTCCTTTCTCTATGCTGCGGGTACCAGGGATTAATCTGGAACATTCGATGACTCATGTATAAAAGCCACGCAACGGGCCGCACCTTTTTTTTTAACCGCTGATAAGATTTTCGACGATCGCCGACTGTGTTCGCCGCTATCGTTGTGCTTTCAGAGTAGCTTGCTTTTGTGGGCACAGGTTCGCCCAATAAACAACCAGTTTCGTCATACACAGTTTTACGACTGTTTTCTTTGCCGTCACTACTACGTGACATCTGGTGGAGGTGATAGTTCGTACATGCACCGAACGCTCCCGCAAAGCCGCGATCCAAGCCCGAAGCCAGAGGACAACGCCATTCGTCGCCAAGGACCAGCGAGCTAGCCGTAGGCAGCAAGGACTTCTGCCGGAGTACGGACTTCTCCCCAAAAAGACCACTGCAATCAAGGCTACGTCGACGACCCCAATGGCAGCACCAGCATCCCCCATCCTGCTGCAACAACCTCGGGAGCCACCGACCTTCCGTGGATCATCAGCTGAAGACCCTGAAACCTTGCTGGAGACACACGAGAGGACCGCGACATTCAACAAATCGAGCGATGATGACAAACTGCGCCATGTCTATTTTTCATTGGATGACGCTGCTCGCACATGGTTTGAGAACAGAGAATAGGTCCCTGGTGACTTGGGACCTATTTCGTGAGAACTTCGTGAGGACCTTCACGAGTGTCGTACGAAAGAAAAGGGCTGAAGTTCTCCTGTAAACCAGAGTTCAACTGCCGAACGAGAGCATCGCAATCTTCATGGAGGCGATGACGTGCCTCTTCCGCCACGGCGACCCCGACATGTCTTAAGAAAAGAAAGTTCGGTTCTTGATGCGGGGCGTCAAAGAGCATCTATTCACCGGATTGATACGCAACCCGCCCAAGACTATGGCAGAATTTGTTTCGGAGGCCACAACGATCGAGAAGACGCTTGAAATGCGAGCCAAGCAATACAACCGCCGTGCGCTGACAAACTACGCCGAAGCTCAAGCGCAAGGCGCGGACGACCTGCGTGAGGCGATCAGAGCGGTCGTACGGGAAGAGCTGCAGAAAGTATTCCCAAGATCGCAGCCTCAGGTGACTTTGATCGCTGACATAGTTAAAGAAGAGATTCAGTGGTCACTGGAAGTGCCAGAAGTTCCGGCATCGCCTCAACCACAGCCGCAAGCGATGACCTACGCCGCCGTCGCCCGTCGTCAAGGCCCCCCTCCGCGCTCGCGCCAGGGCCCCGTAACGCCGCAGTTCCGTCGTCCACCGCCGCCGCCGCCAGCACGCCCGCCCGTCGCCCAGCGCAGATACCAGAGGAAGACGGACCTTTGGCGCGCCCCCGACCACCGCCCGCTCTGCTATCACTGCGGGGAAGCCGGCCATGTCTACCGCCGATACCCATACCGCAAGATGGGCCTACGAGGGTTCGATGTCAACGCGCCACGTCCACAGCTTGGCGAGCCACCACGTGACATCGCTGACTACCTCGCCGGAGCCCAGTGGCAACCACGACGACCATCACGCTCGCCGTCACCAGGACGTTACCTGTCGCCGCAGCGCCGACCATACACTGGCCCAGTCCAGGGCCGGTCCGTGAGCTCCTATCCGGGAAACTAGAGGCAGCAACCGATGGAGGTGCGGTTGCTGTGCGACGCAATACCGAATATCCTCCGCCGCCGCCGACGACGACGATCTGCGCATCATCGCAACGAGGTACCAGCACACCGTCTAGCAAGAGCCTTGACGACAACATTTCGCCGCCGAAAGAAGACCTACCGACGCCACGTAAAAGCAGCGGAGCAAGCCGACGCAGCCGTGATCCGACGCCACGACTTAACCGCAACGCCAGACGACGGTCTACC
The DNA here is from genome assembly GCF_013339745.2 of Dermacentor silvarum. NCBI lineage: Eukaryota > Metazoa > Arthropoda > Arachnida > Ixodida > Ixodidae > Dermacentor > Dermacentor silvarum. Next base: position 163,974,791 of record NC_051157.2, read on the forward strand.
GGCTTGGACGTGCTAATCGATGGTCATAACGTCACCGCTCTTGTAGACACTGGAGCCGACTACTCCGCCTTCAGTGGCCCGTTCGCCGCCAAGTTGAAGAATGTGAAAACAGCCTAGCAAGGACCCGATATCCGGACAGCGGGAGGCCACCTAATAACGCCGCCTGGAATCTGCACAGTGCGAGTCACGGTAAACAAACGCACTTACCCGGCGAGCTTCGTAGTCCTGCAGCAGTGCTCCAGGGATGTCATCCTAGGCATGGACTTTCTAAATCAACACGGTGCAGTCATCGACTTAAGGTCCAATTCGATAACACTTTCAACGCACAACGCGATACCACCGGATACAAGCATAAGTTACCATGCCTTGAATGTGCTTGAAGAACAAGTCGCTCCAGCGCAATGATTTCCGTCGGTACCGAAGTGCCTGCAGACATGAAGGGCGTCATCGAGGGCGATCATCACTTACTGCTCGACCGTGAAATTTGCGTCGCTAGAGGCATAGCTGAGCTATGTGCAGGGAAAGCAAGGGTGATGCTCACGAACTTCAGCCCCGAATACAAGCACATTAACAAAGGCACCACGGTCGCCTACATCGACGAAATAGTACAAGCCAGCAGTGCTTTCGCCTTCACGGATTCCAGTGCACCTGCAACGACGACTACAGTACCTGAACCAACTTTCGACGTCAATCAGAACCTTCCCAGGCATAAGAAAGAACAACTAAAAGCTCTGCTCCTGCAGTATAAGGACTGCTTCTCGTCGTCCTCAAAATTTCGACAAACCCCTGTCGCCAAGCACCGCATCATAAAGTACGAAAATGTCCGCCCACTCCGTCAGAGCCCGTACCGAGTTTCGGCGCGCGAACGCGAGGCCATAAGGCAACAAGTCGAGGAAATGCTACGCGACGACATCATCCAGCCGTACAAGAGTCCGTGGGCGTCCCCCGTGGTGTTAGTGAAGAAGAAGGATGGAACCCTACGTTTTTGCGTCGATTATCGTCACCTCAACGAGATCACGAAGAAGGACGTATATGCCCTCCCACGGATTGACGTCGCCTTGGATCGACTCTACAACGCAAAGTATTTTTCGTCGATGGACCTCAAAACCGGCTACTGGCAAATCGAAGTCGACGAGAGGGTCCGGGAGAAGACTGCCTTTATAACACCAGACGGACTGTTCGAGTTCAAGGTCATGCCGTTTGGTCTTTGCTCAGCACCTGAGACTTTCCAACGCGTCATGGATACAGTACTGGCAGGCTTGAAGTGGCAGACTTGCCTCGTATATTTGGATGACGTCGTTGTGTTTGCCTCAAGCTTCGAAGAACACCTGCGGCGCCTTGAAACAGTTCTTCAAGCAATCAAAACCTCCTGACTCACGTTAATGTCAGAAAAGTGCCGCTTCGCATATGAGGAGCTCTTGTTTTTGGGCCACATCATCAACAAGTCTGGAGTACGCCCCGACCCTCAGAAAACTGCGGCCATCTCCAAGTTTCCTCTGCCCGCTGACAAGAAGGAAGTGTGTAGATTTCATGGACTGTGCGCCTATTACAGGCGCTTCGTCAAGGATTTTTCACGGATCGCTGAGCCACTGACTTATCTCACGAAGGCCGACGTCGAGTTCAAGTGGGAGACGCCGTAAGTGGAAGCATTTGAAGAACTTAAGTGACGCCTGCAATCGCCGCCAATACTTGCGCATTTCGACGAAAACTCCGATACCGAAGTCCACACCGACGCCACTAGCGTAGGACTCGGCGCCGTGCTTGTGCGGAGGACTGACGGACTAGAAAGGGTTGTAAGTTACGCTAGCCGGTCGCTATCGAAGGCGGAAGCAAATTATTCCACAACCGAAAAGGAGTGCCTCGCCATCATTTGGGCTACATCAAAGTTTCGCCCCTACCTCTATGGCAGGCCCTTTAAAGTTGTGAGCGACCACCACGCCTTGTGTTGGCTAGCTAACTTGAAAGACAATATGCGCGCATCGCAGCTGGGCTGCGATGCGACTATCGGAAGACCACGTGTAGTACGTACTCCTGAGGAAGAGGCTGCCTACCGCGAGCGTTAGCGAGAGCTGGCTCGTGAACGGGCTGGTCGCTTGCTCTCATTACTGGCACGCAAAACAGTGGCGGCGCAACTTGCACGCGAAAAAAAGTCGGCAAAGACAGAGGAAATCTTCACGCGAAAAAAATTAGGAGGGGCTTAGCTCGGCGATGCCAGGATATACGTAGCGTGCGTGAAGGTTCAGCTGGTTATTCTTAGCTTAACTGATTGTCTAGGATTAGCTTGATTATCATGCTTACTGCTGCTTCAATGACACACACACGGTATACGCATTATGTGACACGTATATTTATTTTTTTGCTCAACGTCTGGTTGCTTCTCTATGGTCACAAAGACGGGTCGGTGGTCAGTGTAGTAACACGCTGCCGTCTCTATGGCCCCAACGCAGTATTTTGAATTGATTGTCTGTTTGTGATACACAAGATCAATGGTTCCTCATTGGGTCGTCTGTACAGTTGGAACACTGGCTAAGTCCAGCTTAAACATGTCCTTCAAAGGAACACCAAGAGAGTCTGGAGCACCATTGAATTCACCAGCCACCACACACAGGTCAATTGCTGCCCTACTAGGTATAAACGTAGCCACTGCGTCTATAGTATCTTTAACTGAATTGTTCGGCCACACGTACGCGGCATCGATGACCACACCACTTTCGTAAAGCTGAACGGCACAGGCACTGCTACGTTTTGCAGTTCACTGGCAGCAATACGGATCTGAACGAAGAGAATCAGTGGCGAATGTAAACGTTCGGCAACATCGTTCAGAACAGGTAGACCTGGTAGCATGGGCGGGTAACGATACCCTTTGGTAACGCTAAAGAGTGGAATCTTCTGCTTAACGAGAAAGTTCTTGCATGTTTACAAACCCGCGCCACGGTTTCACCCCACTCAGGCGGCGCCGCTAAACTCAACATTTCAGGCATGGCACTATTTACCGGCGTCAAGTCTTTCATGTGCCACAGTCTTTCACACACCTCGCACACATATCCAAACGGATTGTTCACGAAGTCCGTCTCGGAGGTCCGAGTCGCACTGGCGCTTTCGCTAAGTTTCACCGTACAGTTAGTCAATCGCCGAGCCTTGACGTCATCGACGGCGTCTTGTTGTTGCTGCTGCTGAGATTGTCGGACACGTCGCTCAGCCTCCTGGCGACGCCGCTTTGCTAGACGTTCCTCCTTTGCTCCGGTGTCTCCACAGCACGTTTAGCCTTCTTCTGTTCGTTCTTCCTACACTCAACAGCTAATTGCTAGGCAATTACTTCGGGATCGGATAAGTTAAGCTTCTCCGCTCTTCTTCGCCGCTGAGCAGCAATTTCGCTCTCCTTCTCCATGCGCCCTCTTACGTGGTTTCGTCCGTGCCACGCACGCATAAATTCATTATATGTGCTACAACAGCACCAGTAACATGTGCTGCAGCCCAGTTACTACGGCGCAAGCTCTGAAATAATTAGCACGTGCTCATATGCCGTGCATAACGGCTCTAATTGTCCTTCTTGTCAAAAGTAGTCTGCCGGGTGCACCGTCACAATATCGCACGTTCTGTCCGCTATATATCCCAAAGTCCATGTGCGTCCAATATCCCTGACTTTGTACTTTACACAAAAATACGAGAGCGAATAATGGACTATTGCGTACATGAATAAAAATATGGAGATTTAGATGGCTTCGCAATGATGGGAAGAGCATCGATTTGTTTAACTTCATCAGTGTCGTAATAAAAAGCAAGGTGAAATCAGACATTGACTGTATTCAACAAAATATTGCGTTGTATATGAAAAAGTTTGCAAGCAACATGCGTGTCGCAGAAGTCTTATCGTCTTGCCTTTAGAGAAAGAATCTGATAAAGCAAAATCATGGACGCCTGAAGCCTCAAGAAGGAACATACAAATCTGTTTACTACCCATTACTCTAATTGAGGCTGTATCTACGCCATGGCGGAGTTCTCTCTATACGATGTTTCATACTTCGCAGATAGCACTGCCAAAGATACTGTGCCTGCTCATGCTGCTCGTCCGCACCGTAATTTATTGCGTCAGACTAATAATCCTAGAACAAACTGAATGTTAAACGATATAGTGGTAAAATAATATTCGCGTTTTATTTATTCTAGTAGGATGGCTTTTACTTAGTGCAGGCTAAACACATCGCTTTAATTTTCTCAACTTTACGGGTTTTTTTTTCGAGAACAAAGTTTTCTAAGCCGCGTCCGACATCCCGATTGGTACTCTGGCTAGTTTTTTTTGTTTTGAAGTTCGTGAGCGTGGCGTCGCTCTGTGTGACTTGAAGAACATCTATTTAAACCGCATATCCTGCTCATCACATTTGTAAGTTAAAGAATCTGAGCATCACAAAAGATTGCAAATATGGTGAACAGCAACATTTACGGAAACACAAGGAAGTGCTTCTCTGAGAAGTCTGTGTGTTAATACTGAGCAATTTTGAGCCAGCTGACCGGAATCCGGCCACATTAATGCCTTCAGGTAGCATATGGGAGTTTATTGACCAGTTGCCTTCAACCAAAAAGATCAGGTACTCGTGACTCCTGCGACAAAAAGGATGTTCCATATCCGCCCCCAAGGTTGGCGAGTGGTGGCACTGGCTAATATTCCCATGGTTAATTGTAGTAGTAAAACATAAACACCCCAGAAAGTGGATGGGAAAACGGCGCCGCGGTAGCTCAATGGTAAGAGCATCGCACGCGTAATGCGAATACGTGGGATCGTTCCCTGCCGGCGGCAAGTTGTTTTTTCATCCACTTTAATTTTCCATTAATTTATGATTTGTATATTTCACTTCCTAAGGAGCAGTACTTTCCCCTATGGTTTCCTTAGTACCATTGTTTGTTGGGTTCTTATGATATCCCTTAACACGTGGCACGATACGATGCAAGGTTTACATGTCGTTACACCTGGTGAAATACAACGTAAGTGCAAGGCAAACTGCGCGTATCCACGCTACGCTCCACGCATCTCACATTGCATGACAACTACTACTATTACTACTACTACTGCTGCTGCTGCTGATGATGATGATGATGATGAGTTATTGGCACGGTGTAAGAAAAAATGTCACAGTTTCGCCCTAAGGGCGAAGCAATGAATGCGATAGCAACACAGCAATGTCATACGAAGTAAGGTGAGCGGCTTTGGTAGCAACAACACGCAGAACTGTTGTCGACGCCATCGGCGTTTTGCCCGCGTTAGCTCAAAATGCGTGCGGCGTTGGTGACTGTTGCTGGAGCCAGGCACTTGGTGCCGCAGCTAAACGGCGCCTCCCTTCCCTCCCCCTCCCCCACGGCCTCTCGCACGTCTGAAGAAGGCGCGTTTGCTCTACATATATGGTGATTGTAAAGGAGAAAAGAGACGCCTACTTCTGCAGCCCTTAAGCGAGCACGGCGCAGAACGCGCGTTTGTTCTCCGCCGTGCATTCACTCCCCGTGAAAGACGCGCCCCTCGCGCCCTTTCACTCGCACATACAGCGTTCGGCGCGCGGCGACGATTTCATCTCCAAATGACGTCATACGGAACCTCACGGCGACGGCGACGGCGACGGCAGAAATCTGCTTTTGAGTGTCCATATAATTGCTATCGCAATAATAAGGAGAGGTGCTGACACTCTCCACCCAACGCGCGCGAAAGCGCCGCTCGCTCGCATCCAGATTATGTTCGGCTTGGTTGCAGCTGGTTCGCCGCCGTCGTATAGGGCGCTGCGGTATGCGGTCCCAGCCTCGGCGGGAAGGCGCGTGCTTCGCTGTCTTTGTGCGCTTTGTGCTTGCATGTGCGGCCGGGCTGTTTTGAAGGCACACTTTTCTTGCGATAGCAATTATATGGACACTCAAAAGCAGATTTCTGCCGTCGGCGTCGCCGTCGCCGTCGCCGTGAGGTTCCGTATGACGTCAATGGAGATGAAATCGTCGCCGCGTGCCGCCGAACGCTGTATGTGCGAGTGAAAGGGCGCGAGGGGCGCGCGCTTTCACGGGGAGTGAACGCACGGCGGAGAACAAACGCGCGTTCTGCGCCGTGCTCGCTTAAGGGCTGCAGAAGTAGGCGTCTCTTTCCTCCTTTACAATCACCATATATGTAGAGCAAACGCGCCTAATTCCGACGCGCGAGAGGCCGTGGGGGAGGGGCGGGAGGGGGAGGAAAGGGAGGCGACGTTTAGCTGCGGCACCAAGTGCCTATTTATATTAGAGGCTCCGGCAATAGTCACCAACGCCGCACGCATATTGAGCGAACGCGGGCAAAACGCCGACGGCGTCGACAACAGTTCTGCGCGGTGCCGGTGCTGCTTAATGTCCAAGTTTATACAGCTGATAAAGCTAATATCACTTACTCCGTATAGCTCTTTACAAATTTGCTATCGCAATTAATAATTAAGTGCAATTAATAAGTAAGTGCTAATATCACTTACTCCGTATAGCTCTTTACAAATTTACTATCGCAATTGGTGCCTTTCAGGCAGAATGCCGAGTCTTCGAGCTCTACTTCTTTTGTGAATTTTCTTGGACTTTGCCGGTGAACTGCTGTTTCCTGCTTAGTTGCGGTGGAGATGGACTCTCACGCGCGTCCGCCGGACTCGGTAGTGCCCGCGGCGGCTGCCTCCAGGAAGCGCAACGGCACCGAGAGCCACACTGACAGCGACGACACCATGCAGTACTATGTCAGCAGTGAAGAATCTGGTGACGACACCTTCGAGCTGGTGCGGAGCCGTAAAGCAAAGAGAAGGTTGGTCAGCACATCATCGAATTCGAGTGCGTCCACCATGAGGTCATCACGGATTACCGAGGTACTCACCATCCTTTTCACGCCAGTTCTCGCCACGGATAACCTGAGATGCCTCAACCGGCAAGTCGTGTCTACACATCTAGAGGCACTGGTCCCGAATGAAATCAAGGACATCAGAGTAAATACCCGTAAGAACGTCGTAGCGATCGACGTAGAACATGCGGCTGCATTAGATTCTTTGCGCAAGGTCACTGAACTTGACGGGATTAAAGTCCACCCTCATATTCCGCTGGGAAAAGAAAGCAGTACTGGCGTAATTTATGATGTCGACGAAACCATTGCCGACACCGATTTGTCGATCTTAATCAAGCCGGCTACAGAAAACACCGTCATCGCAAACGTTTTTCGTCTCGGCACTTCACGGTGTGTAAAGATCATATTTAAGGGCGAATCCCTACCAACACACGTAAAAGTGGGCCACTTCCGACACGCAGTTCGGCCTTTTGTACCAAAACCACTACAGTGCTGGAAGTGCATGAAGTTAGGCCATGTGAGTAGTGTGTGCAAAAACACTTCCGTGTGTTCTCGATGCACGGGGCCGCACATCACTGACACGTGCGAGGCCAGTGTGCTGAAGTGCACAAACTGCAGCGGCCCTCATGATGCATCCTCAAAGGAGTGCCCCTTCATTCGAAAGGAAATGGCAATTTTAAAGAAAATGGTTAGAGACCACTCGTCTCACCGAGAAGCGGCAGCATCTATTAAGCGACGAAGATCACGTCGCCGACGCCGCTCAAGAACCTCCAAAGCCTCTGTACCGCGCGAGCCACGTACATCACCACCCCCTCTCCCGCCCAGGCCAAACGCAGTCAGCTCTAAGGACAAAGGAGCTTCGAACAACACGTCAGCTGACGCTTGGCCTGAACTCCCGAGGCTACATGCACCTACGGAGCGGGAACACACATCTACAGCAAGGGACACCTCATCTGTTCCTGATAAATTGACAGACCAGGATCAACAAATTGTTGTTATGCTCAGCTCTCTGGTGAGTGCTCTACGTGTTCTTCTGGACAAGCTGCAGACACCAACAGCTAGGAGTGCATTGCAAGTGCTGGATGCCATCAATCCGGTTCTCGCAAGCCTTCAGAAGTCCAGTGCTTGAAAACTTATATAGCGGAACCATGGCTCGTCGACAACAGCAGCGATCGTTCCGGGATGATGTCAGAAGCGCCTCCATATTCCAGTGGAATGCGAGAGGCCTGAGGTCACGTATTTCGGATTTCCGGCAGTTCGTGTTTGAAAACCGCTTTCCTGTACTGGTCATCTGTGAACCGAATTTATCAACTACCTTGAGACTATCAGGATATGAACCTTTCGTTTCAACCACTTGTGCCCGAAGTAGTAAGGTTCTGCTTTACATTCGCAAGGACCTTACGTATTTCGCACAGCCCGTACCTCCACAAGACGATAACCAATATGTCTGTGTTACTGTGAAAAAGAAGAGGCTGTCTTTTACACTTATTGGCGTCTACCTTTCCCCAACAAGTCAATTCGATAGCAAAAGACTAAAAGATCTTATGGCTGCGACTCACGGTCCTTTGATAATAACAGGAGACTTCAACGCTCACCACCAGATATGGGGAAGCTCCAGGATAAATTCAAGAGGCAGGTCACTCATATCCTTTGCATCAGGCCACAACCTGCGTCTTCTAAATGACGGAAGCCCGACATATCTGCGAGGAACAACGTACAGCAGCTGCCTAGATTTAACGCTGGTATCACGTTGCCTAACTTCGAGAGTGCAGTGGTTCACTGATATAGAAACCCATGGAAGTGATCATATTCCGACCTATGTGAGAATCGATGGACTAGAAGCTACATTACCCAATATATCTCGCCAAATTGACTGGTCAGTCTTTGAAGATCTTGTGGAAGACGCATGCAAGAAGCCAATCGCACGCAGGCTAGAAGATATCATTGCAGACGCAATGCACGATTGTACGCGTAGCTTCACACATTCATCAAAGCGTACAGAGTATGACATTGAATTGGAAAGACTTCGTGCACTACGTCGTCGAGCTGAAAGGAGGTACAGGCGCACGAAGTCAATTCTTGACCTTAGAGTAGCTCGGCGAATGCAAAAGAAGATACAGCGCCGGATGGATAAGCTAGAAGATCAAAGATGGAAATGCTATTGTGAGTCACTGAACCCCCGAAAGCCACTGTCCCGTGTGTGGCGTACCCTAAGGGGTCTTCGCTCATGTCCCCAGCAACGACACCCATTTAACGCCCTTGCTCTCCATCAAAACCGCCGTGAGATAGACGTCGCAGAAGAGTTTTGTGCGAAAGTCGCCGGTGGAACAGTTCTACTCCCTGACATGGTTTTAGGCGACATTCCTGGTCCACGAGACACAAGTATGGACGCTCCTTTTTCTATGGAAGAGTTAGAGGCTGCTATGGCGCTATGTAGGTGTTCGTCTTCGACGGGGCCCGACGGAATCACATATAATGCTATGCGCCACCTACGTCGAGAAGCGCGACGAGAACTGCTCAACCTTTTTAATAGGTCATGGCATGATGGCGTCGTTCCACAGGAATGGAAACGCAGCCGCTTGGTACCGTTGCTAAAAGCAGGAAAGTCACCGCTAGAACTGTCATCATATCGGCCTATAGCACTCGCCAGCTGCATCGGAAAACTCATGGAGCGCATGATCCTCATGCGTCTCGAATGGTATCTTGAACACCACAACATTTACCCTGACTCTATGGCGGGATTTCGACGAGGCCGTTCATCGATTGACAATGTCATCGATCTAGTGTCATCTGTTGAGCAGCAAAAGTCTTGGAAACGATTATCAGTAGCACTCTTTCTTGACGTGAAAGGCGCCTACGACAACGTTTCCCATCAAGCCATCCTAGACGCACTTTTGACATTGGAACTAGGAGGGCGAGTATTTCGATGGATCCAAAGCTACTTGACACAAAGATCCTTGTTTGTACGCACAGAAGATGGTCCGACTACAGACCACTACACATGCCGTGGCGTTCCTCAAGGCGGTGTTCTAAGCCCTATTCTCTTTAACCTCACACTTCTTGGGCTGGCCGATTCCCTACCGGAAACAGTGAGTGTCTCCATCTACGCCGACGACATCTGCATCTGGGCATCAGCGGTGACTCGACCGCAGGTTCGTGCAAGGTTGCAGAAGGCAGCAACACAGGCAACTGACTATCTTTGCACACAAGGCCTAACCATCTCGACAGAAAAATGTGCGTTAGTCGCTTTTACGCGAAAAGCGATGTCTGGTTATCCAGTGTGCATCAATGGCCAGCGTATCTCCTACAAGAGAAATCATCGGTTTTTGGGTGTCTTTGTTGACCGAGACCTCTCCTGGAGCCCTCAGGTTGCCCACTTGAAGAAGAAGCTCACATCTATGGTTCACGTTTTCAAATTCATCGCCGGTAAAGCGTGGGGATCATCAGTGAGCTCTATGCTACAGTTGTACCGAGCACTTTTTATCGGCTTCCTACGCTATAGCTCTCCCGTGCTTGCTAAAACATGCAAATCAAATTTTCGAGCCCTTCAGAGCGTACAAGCACAGGCATTACGTGTTTGCCTCGGCCTTCCGCGGAGCGCCTCAACAGCAGGAACAGTTATCACGGCTCAAGACCATCCGATCACAACTTACATGACCATCGACACGCTTAGGGCCCATACTCGCCACGTTTCACGGATGCAATCAAGCTCTCTTGCCTCCCTGCCAGAACGACGACCACGGGCGTCATTCTCCAACGTGGTCAGCATTCATAGTGCCTCCCTACCATCGGGGTTCACACCCTCGACACGTTCACCATCAGCGTTGTGGTGTTTAAAACAACCTGAAGTACGCCTTTACGTTCCAGGAATAAGAAAGAAGACGGACCTGCCCACTTTGGCCTTGAAGCAAGCAGCTCTCGATTGCTTGCACTCTTTCTACTCTGACCGAATCCACATATATACGGATGGCTCTTCCACTCAGACCAGCTCCACCGGCGCAGTGGTTATACCATCACGATCAATGAGCATCACATACAAGACTTCTCACGTGACATCATCGACCGCTTCGGAGCTTGTTGCCCTCCGAGGTGCCATTGATTATATAACAACCAACCGGCTAATCGGTGGGTAATATTATGTGATTCAAAGGCGGCCCTACAATGTCTTTTGTCAGCTCTCCGTCGCGGGTCCTGCGAACAACTCGTCTCGGAGATACAAGAAATGCGCCACCATACGATCGCAAAAGGACACGTCGTCGTGTTTCAGTGGCTGCCGAGTCATTGCGGTATCACCGGCAACGACATCGCCGACGAAGCTGCTAGGAAAGCACACGAAGGAGCAAATATTGTTTCTGTACCTTTATCGAGGACTGACGCAGCCCAACACCTAAGCAAGCTGGCGCAAACTATGACATTGGAGAAGTGGCATGCAACGGAATTCGCCCAACATTGGTTGCATTCTCTCGACCCATCTATGCAGCTGCGGCTGTTGCCTGGACTTCCTCGAAATGAGGAAACAATGCTGTGCCGCTTACGCTTGGGTGTTGCATTCACCAATGCTTACACGTGTTTGATTGGAATGGCTGATAGCGCCGAGTGTAATGCCTGCGGTGTCGATGAGACTATAGAACACCTACTATGCTACTGTCCATCTCTTCAAAACGAAAGACATGACCTCTGCAACGTTCTCAATAGGCTAGATAGAAGACCGTTCACTTTGAGCAAGATCTTGGGACCATGGCCTCGAATATCACAGCTGCAAAAGGCCACAAAAGCGCTGCTGCGATTTTTAAAAACTACAGGACTGAGTGACCGTCTATGACCCGGACTGATTGATAATCAGTGATAGAACAGAGATCTGTTGCTATGTCGGCGATATCAACAGTGGACTTTCTATTCTTCTCTTAATCTCTCTCTCCCCTTTTTCCTTCCCCAGTGTAGGGTAGCCAACCGGGCTCAGTCCTGGTTAACCTCCCTGCCTTTCATTAAATCATTTTCTCTCTCTCTCTCTTTCTCCTACCAGGTACTCTGTTAACACCGAATCAGTGCTACACTTTTATGAAGGCAGCTATTCCACAATGTAGCCAAAGCTAGAAAAGTAACTTTTTTGCACTTGTTGGCTCTTCAGGAAAAAGCTGAAAGGAAATAAATAAATAACGGAACAAAATATTGATATAAAGAAAAACTCATTATAAAAAGTTCACACAAGTTGGATCTTGCCACACGCCGGGTGCTGGTCATTGTGGATTAAATTGCAGATTTACCAAGGACTTCGTAGGACCTTCATCAACTGCTCCAATATTCAAACGGTGCATAGCTGCGCTGACGGACATTGGAGGCGTGCCCTCTTCTCTACAGATGTTCTGCTGCCTTGTGCATTGCATACAAATCCGATTAGTTGTAATGGCGCAGCTCCTAATTGACAAATACCTGTTATGTGTGTTACGAGCGAGGCACCGGGCACCCTTAATGGTTTTTCACGATTATTTTTAGTCACCTATAAATTCAAACACGTTGACGTGGCGTTGCATCATGTACTCAGGAGTACGAAGAGCGGAGTATCGTCTTTCCGATAAGGCATGATAAAACATTCTACACTCTAATCCTCTCTAGCTAATTCGATTAGGGCAAATTTAACTCGCTTACATTTTGTCTGGTGGAATTGGAAAGTAACTGTGCAATGAAGTTGAAATCGAGGAAGTCTTAGCGTAGACCAGCAGCTAGGTTCCAAGAGAAACTGTAGCCCAAAGTCAGCTAAACCATAATTTTTCTTATGTTATAGGTTGCTCTCTACGGCCCTGCAATTGCTGAGAAGCACTGCAAGCTTAATATCAATGTTCACCGCTAAGACGTCCACAATGCCCATAATTTTTGCGCGAGAATTTTTGATGAGCGTGAACCTGCCATCATGGAGAGCTCACAATACTGCATGCACTGCAGGAATTTCCTGCGTATACGAGATGGGCCACTCCTAAAGGAAACAGTGAGATTGTATTCCGCCACGAATTGCGGCTGATATACCGCCTAACGGCATGGGGATAGGTGTTCTTGGATGAATATTGGCCCAACCAGTTAGCGTCAATAATTTTTCTCGCTTAAGTTCAATTATTAATGCATATGAAAAATTTTTACTACAGAAATCCGCAAGGTGGAAGTAGCTTCATGAAAGGCAAAAATTGTCATTCATCCAAGAGTAGCATCACCATGTAGATCAATGTTTTAGCTTTCATGAAATATTGCAGTTTGTTATCAGTTCCCAGTCATCATAAATAATTCCTCTGTCGTCATTTGAGTGTTCCTTCTAGAGTGAATTACACATACAACACGCTCTCCACAAGTATGATTCACGTACCTATTACGTCATGCTCTAAAGGAGAAAATTGGCAACGTCCTTTTGTGTGTTTTTTTAAGGATGCCAGACCACGACCACAGCACAGGCCCCACCATCCGCCGAATAAACCACTTTCTTCGAGCGTGGCAGTGCTTGTTCCCAAATAGAGAGAGCCAATTACATACCATCGAGTGAGCGCGCAGGCAAAATGCTCTTCTCCGAAAGCGCTCGTTCGCGATTGTACTCGAGGAATACCGAGACGAGGAAGAAGTGGACATTTCGGGATTTGAAATAAGAACCATCGTCTGAACCATCTGAACAGATCGAATCCTACTCTGCCTCCTCTGCTGTATACCCAAAAGAGAGATGGGAACAGACAACACGGAGTCGAGTGTACCGAGCGCAGTAAATAATGTCGCAGACTGTTTACCCTGCCCTCCACTGTGGAAGTTTGCAACGAAACGCGCTTGCTTCGGGAGAAAGCACCCACGAAGTCCTATATCGACCAGCGGCTCAGAATCACCAGCTCGGAGAACCGTAGTTTTGGCGCCGTCGTCGATGCGGCGACCTTTCTGTGTGAGACGCCACATGTGCTGCGAGAGGGCGCAAATTACATCCCGAAAATGAAGCAACATTACAGGTCGTGTCTCCGACATATTTCCACTATGAACGTGTGTTCAGCACTTAACGCAACATAGAACGTATTTACACAACAAAACAAGTTTTTGGCGTATTCTCATCACGGAGCACATTTCAGACGTATTTCCATTATGGACTGTAGTTCCGAACTTGTCCACAATGCCAATTCTCTTTCTAGCATATCTTTAGCCTGAAACTCATACCCCACGTGTTAGCGTCATAGAACGTATTTGAATATATTTATATGCCCAAGAACGTACTTCCGCCGTATTTCCATCCTATAACGTATTTTCTGTGCTGGTGAATCAGCGCAGCTTAATGAACAAGCTGTAATAAGGTCGATATGTGTTAACAGTGTTTACGCAATAGATCAGGTACTCCATCGCACGCTATCTGAAATTCATAGCCTTATTTCTTAAGCCTGGCGTCCTTACCACGAAGCTTCAGAGGAAGCTACAGCTCGGGAGCCGGCTTCGATATCATTATTCAAGTATATCTGAAACGTAGAGGCACTCTCGCTAGACAACGGCTCCAGCAACTGTAATGACATTTGTTACATTTAAACGATGACACTCGTTTCGGTTCTTGGGAATCGCACTTCAAACGTTACGATTCCTTGTGTGGAATAACAAGCGCAAACTTTCACTCATTCACTCAGTGCCGGCGGGCGCTGTACGTAATATATTATTTATATATGCTTGAGTGTAAACCGCAAGGGAGGCATAATACTATATTTATATACAAATATTATGAATAATGTGATAACTTGACCACTGACTCACAAGAGGAAATAAGCGTTAGTTAGTTTTGTAGCGCCTGCATCTATTACTATCCTCTACAAAAATGCAATCTTTGGGGAGAAATCGGGTTTTACACAATTTTTATATATTTTGTTCAAGGTGCAGAAATTGGGCATTGTCGGGTTTTCGCCGAAAACGAACGACCTTGTTTATATGTATATATAATTGAATAACAATGTCCCACACATGGTCGGCAACCCGAGTCCCCTAGCACAGCAGGCCAATACTCTAACCATGCTGGACTTCTGAGCTTTAATCATTACACCACGGGCGGATGCCTGAAAAGAGAATAAGACACTCATAAATTTCTCTCATGCAAGCCAGTGCTTGAGACTCTTGGCTCGTTAGGCCGCGTCGCATAGCAATACGTTTGTTTAAAATAGTGAGTTTGTGCTCCCAACCGCTAATGAAGAAAGTAGTTACAGGGACGCATTCGACCTCGAAATGCGCTGTGCACAGCGAAATTGTGCCCAGTACGAAACGATAGGAGATGGACATGCCTATCTCCTACCTCATCGTACTGTGGCGTTGCGGCTCGTTTCTGCAAAGTCAAGCAAGCAGTGTCTCGTTATTCAACGTGTTTTAATGCGAAAGCATCACACACTTCATTGCGCGAAAATCCGGCATTCTCAGCGTCTCCACCGAGCGATCGTACCAGAAATGACCGACAGCGCAAAGAGTAAACAATGTCGCAGTTTCACCCGAAAGGCAAAGCATCAATTGCGTTAGCAAATTAGTAGAGAGCTATACGGAGTGAGGATAGTAGTGCTAAACGCCGCACCGCAGCACGCCATACTATGCACTGGTCCATGTGGACGCTGCCCAGCTAGAAGAAGAAAACCGGCTGAAGGCGGAACGACAGGCTGCGAAAGACACCATGGAGACAGAGCTTCACGCAGCGTGGCTCCATCTTTCGAGGCGAAGCAAAACCCGCACCGTGGAACTCACGGACCGCTGGCGTTCAAAAGAGCACAGGCAATCCCGTCTAAGCGCGAAAAGATGACAGTCAAGTGTATGGTGACCTGCATCTACCTTTTGAACGTCGCTATTCGGCGACGTTCAGCGTACTTCAGCGTACTAGAAGTTACAGCTTGAGTAATATTGTGAACAAACATTAGGAAGCACTCGCAAGCAATATTTTTGTAACTTGTTTGGGCAGTAACTAGCGTATGTATTGAGGTCCTGTACAAAGGGTTGAGGGCCAGAGACCACACTTTCTCAACTTTTGACTGACTGCCCTGACGATCTCGTTTTGTTCTCGCAACAATGCCCCGATGTTCTCGTTTGAGGGCCCGGATAACGGCTCTGGCGTTGGCTCAAGGTCACTTGAATGTCACCGACAACAGGAGCTAAAGTATTTCATGCTTAATACGTCACTAATGCTCGGATTGACACTAAATTCATCAGGGAGGTTCCTGTAACAAAGTAAAGGCATGGCTTTGAAAAGAAAATTTGGTAAATTTCCGTCTGGGAATGGATCGAACCCGGGTCTTCGGGGCGTGAGACGAGCACACTTCCACGACGCCGCCGTGACTTTTTTTTTTTTTTGTTTATTACCGATTGTGTACGCCGCCGTGATTCCATAGTTCTGGTTTACTAAAGGTGTACCTAGAGGGTGCGTCGTTGCACACGCGACGTCGAAAGGTGTGGCCTAGTGCGTAGTGCGTGCTGTAGTGCTGCTAGCCTAGTGCGTGCTGTAGGTCTGGTAGAAATGCTGGAAATGGGGTTTGTGTTTGAGTTTTCTCGTAGCAGAATTAGGTTTTCTCGTACATTCAAATTACAATCCGACGCCGATTGATAAACAATCCGACGGCGAATCCGGCGCCGAATTGTAAAGTCGTACTTTACCATTTTCCTGATGGATTTCACTGTGCGAAATTCAATTTTTGTTCACCAAAACCTTGCACCACGTGGAGTGCCTTCGCGATCGGGGTTGGGGATGATTTTCCTCCGACACCCGCATAGGACGCCGATGCCGGTTGCCGACGCCGAATTTTCTGCAACACGGGGCCCTTAACGCTGTCGCGTTAAAGACTTGGAGTCAACATAAGCTTAACGCGATAAGTCGGGCCCTTAACGCGATAGTCTTGCGCTAGCTGGTTCCAACTTGAGCTTCCAAATTGCCTCATGTCATCACCGCACCTACCTTTATGACGTCCTCGACTGTGCTTCCCTTACCTTGGCATCCATTCTGTAGCTTTAATGGTTCACCGGTTATCTGCCCTACGCATTACTTGGCCTTCCCAGCTCCATTTCCTAATACAGCGCAGCTGCCTATGGCTAGGATCACGGGATTTCTTCGTCACGTAACGTTGACAGAAAACAATGGTGGGCCGACCTCGGCGGCTGTGGAGGGCAGAGAAATGGTTCATACCCCCGTAAGGCAGACGCTACAAGCAGTGACACATCGCAAGTGATAATGGATTTGTGTGGGAGTTACCGCTTAACAGAATTATGTTTTCTCGTATATTAAAATTACAATCTGACGTTATCATGTCTGTAGGTGGTGTGTAAGTCGTACGTTAGAAATTTTCTGACGCTTTGAATTCGAGAAATTCGATTAGTTCAATAACGCCTGTGCGCTATGCGGAGCGTCTGCGTGGTTGTGATGCGGGATGATATTTTTTTTTTTTTAGATGGAAACCGCCGCCGATGCCGGATTTTCTGCGACACGAGGCCCTTAACGCTATCGCGTTAGAGGATTTCACTAAAGGGACTATAGTGCTTTCGAATTCCCACACGTAAGCAGTCTTAAAGGGACACTAAAGGGAAAAATAATTTCTCTGTAATAATAGATTATCTTGCCACAACACCGAAAACACCACTCTTACCGTGAGAAGCCGCTTGGTAAGCCAGAAAGCAACGAACAACACAGAGGCGAGTGGCGACGCCACCTTGAAGTTCCCGCACCAGCTTACCGTGACGGCATGGATTTTGACAGCGTGTTCTAGGTCTCAGATGATTCTTTAGCGGAAAAGATTGGCTGCGTTGTGTTCTAAAGGAGCCCAAGACTGAATATGGTAAGTTTCGCGAATATTTACTGAGCCAACGTGGCCCAAATACGAAAAATTACTTTAGAAGTCATGACGTCACACTGAAGTGCTGACGTTGGGGTTTCCATGCGAAATTCAGAAAAATTGACTTTGAGCTTCATTTTATCTTCTAATAATTGACCTATTGCAGTGTAATTACCGACAGCAGAGTTTTCGAGGAATAATTTATCAACCTAAGTTGATTTATTGTTTTGCTTTACTGTCCCTTAAGTGTTTCTGCCGAATTTTTAATGCTCAATAAAAAAAAACACTTCTCTGCAATGTGCTGAGGTACGCGTTGGTCGTTGAATTGCGCAGTTTGTTGTTGTAATGCACACGTTATCGCATACAAAGATGCCACAAGGTTGGTTCGGCCGGGAATTTTTTTAGATTACAATGCCCCAACAATCAATAGCAAGTTTAAAAAATTGGCAGAGACACTTAAGACTGCATACGTGTGGGAATGTGAAAGCATTATAGTCCCTTTGGTGAAACCTTTAGTCAGCCAGATGGCTGCGACGTGACGTGTACAATGACGCACGCCCTAGACAAACTTTCAGTCAGCCAGAACCGTGGAGCCGCCGTGGCCTCGGGGAAGCGTGTTCGTTTCGCACCTCGAAGGCCCGAGCTCGGCTTCCACCATGCAAGACCAAAATGTGCCAAGTTTTCTTTTCAAAGCTATTAATTCACCTTGTTAACAGCAACCTACCTAAGAAATGCGACGTCAATCCGAGCACTTTTGAAAAAACTCTTTGTGCCGTCGGCCATTTTTGGTACCATCGCTCGGTCACGCCGCTGACTACGCCAGATTTTCGCCCAACGGGATATATTATATGCTTTCGAATTCCAATTCGGCCGCGACGCTTAAGACTGCTTACGTGTGGGAATGCGAAAGCATTATACCGCTTGTAGACTTTGGAAGGCCATAAACGCGCTCATTATATACACTCATGACATGCCATGTGCACCACCTCCTCCGAATTGTCTGTGCTGTCACGTGCCCAATGACGCACGCACTAGGCCACACGTTTAGCCAGCAAGATGGCTGCGACGTGACGTGTGCAATGACGCACCTAGTAGACGCACCTTTAGTCAGCCAGAACCATGGAGTCGCCGTGGCGTCGTGCAAGCGTGATCGTCTGGCACACCGGAGGCCCAGGTGCCATTCTAATCCAGACTGAAAAGTACTAAATTTTCTATTCCAAGCTTTTTTTTTTTTTTGTTCATTTTGTTAACAGGAAGGAACCTCCCTGAGAAATGTTACGTCAATCCGAGCATTTTTGACGTGTTTTAGAGCGAAAGCTCTACTACGCCATGTCTCGCAAGGTTATTCATCGCGTCGCACTGACCTTGAGCCGCCGGAGCGCAAGTGTGGCAGGTGTGATGTCACGCCACGTGATCCGCTGCAGAGAGGCGTCGGTAGCTGCGCTCGCTCAGAGCCTCGCCACTGCGGTACCACGTAACTCCTCCAGGGTTTCAAGGTATATGTACGCATGATAGCAAAGGTGCCATAGAAGCCCATATGTCCTGCAATGACGACTTGTGGATAGGGAGCCTACATGCAACGCCGTTGCATGTAGGCTCCCTACTTGTGGAGGCACAGCAACGCCATCTACATTTCGCGGGGCCAACCTCTCGGTGGAAAAGAAATCAACATTTGCCGTTCGAGGCTTGTTGTGCCAAGAAGTCTACTGCACCAGCTCACATCACATCGCTATGACATCGCATATTTCTGCACTCAACAATGCAAATGAAGTGAGAACA
This sequence comes from Dermacentor silvarum, assembly GCF_013339745.2. Classification (NCBI taxonomy): domain Eukaryota; kingdom Metazoa; phylum Arthropoda; class Arachnida; order Ixodida; family Ixodidae; genus Dermacentor; species Dermacentor silvarum. The sequence goes on from NC_051157.2 coordinate 163,994,171, forward strand.
TTCGCCACAGCATCGCGTCACAACCTAACGTGAATTCTCCCATCTATATTTATATATTTACAGACCTCATTCTATAACCACACACATTACACTTGTGAGGCTTGAGAGCTTTGCATAAATTCACAGCAAAGGATTCACCAAGATTTTGAACAAAGTAGCCTATCCATGTGTCATTAGTACCAATACACATCTGTTATTCCGGTGTTACGATAAAATCAACATTACATTGAAATCACTCACAAAAACCACACTTTATTCTTCACTAACACAGCATGCGTGCCACCTATAGGTTTTCTCTGCATGGTGCTGAAGACATATCTAAAACGTAATCTTTAGTGAAAAGGCAGTTCAAAAATAATTTTACTGATGTAGTATTATAATAAAGTTCATTGTCTGTCTGTCTGTCTGATGTAGTATTATAAGTTAACACTATACATATAGCCATTACGTTTTATGGCTATGCTTAAATGTACGAAGCGGCCAGGCGAATGCATTAAGATGAGGATGGTTCATCGTCTAGTTCGGCATCTCGTGCCAGGGCCACGGATCAACGACGAAATGAAACACCAAGCTAAACAATAACTTTAACCGTACCTCTCGCTACGCACACGCAGGCATAACTGAGTTAAGGCACAGCTAATTTTGGTACCATCTATCGGTCACGCCGAAGAATTCTCGAGTAATGGGGCAGGCATGTAATGCTTTAACATTAATAATCTGATTTTGTGCCCTACCTATTACGGGCATTGAGAGTGAGCATGCAGCGCAAAGAACGCCCGAAACGTATCTCTTCTCGACGCAGGAAATGCTACTGCTTACGGAGCCAGTCATTGCAGTAGCGTTACCTATACGCCTTGTCACGCAACCACCGCAGTGGCACATCTTTATCTGTATGCATTTTCCCTAGGTGCATGTTCCCATTTTTTTTTATTCACAAGCCCTTTGAAATAACAAAATATGCATCGCACACGCCGCAGAACTATTAAACGACTGACTCTGTGACAGAAACGCGAAACAAGAAACGCGATTTCGGCATTCAGCAATACATATCTGGCGTGCGATGTCTTCCAGAGACTGCTTCAGCCGTCGCGAAGGGTTTGCAAGTGCGGCGTTCTGGAGTATCGTACCAGGGCCCTTCTGATCGTACTAAGGTTGTGACGGGGCACTCTTGCGCTCGCGTCTGCTTGCAACATCGCCAATGTGCTACACCTGAGCAGATAATAA
>NC_051157.2:163995494-164059472 GCF_013339745.2 Dermacentor silvarum
AATAACACAAGGTTGCAGCGAGGAAATTTTCCATGTACCTTTATGCCATACTAATTACGGAAAGATGGCGTCCTCTTTTTGCGCATTAAACTTTGGAACAGTCTACCATATGCCATTAAATTGTCATCTACCTTGTACTCATTTAAACACCAACTTAAGAATTATTTGCTTTGTGATTAACTTTGTATAATGTTATATTGCTAATTTGTATTTTGCTTATTCCATTTTGTGTTTCTCTGCTCTGTATTCCGCTTTATTTTTATATAACAATTAATCAAGGGTCCCGGTGCAGTCGCTGACTATGGGACCCTTGTCTGTATATTATATCTTGGTAAATACTGTGTGAATGAATAATAAACTGAACTGAACTGAACCGTGATTACTTAACTACAGTAATCACGGTAACGCTGTTGGTAAAAAGGATGTTCTACATCCGTGCCGCATTGCTTTGCCTTTCGAGCAAAATTATGGCATGATTTGCTCATCATGCCACATTGACAATTGCTTTATGGCCACTGCAGTGTAGATTTAAATCTTTCATATAAACTGCACAAGCTACGTTATACGTTATATTGTGATGGCAGCGCGTTCTACACCTTAATATTTTCTTACCTAAGCTTAAGTAGCTGTTCTGTAAACATCAGCTGATTTTGCTTGTTCTTCACCAAATGTAATTTTGAGTGTTTTGTTACTACAAGAAACGTTTAATAACGATGAGCCGTTTTTACAAATGTGTATCATCCGAATTTTCTTTCCAAAAGTAAACGCAGACCAATACTTAATGGAAGTTACTCGCCAGACATTTTTATGCCAGCGTCTCTACTGAAAGTTCTTTTCTAGTTAGCTGCTCACTGGGACTATCGTGCAATGTTTATTTGCAGTATAATTTTGTTCTGGTCATTGGTTTTCCATGTAAGCAATTAAATTTTTAACGGATGTCCACACAGAGTTTGGCTGCCACCAGCCGGGCTCGAGTTGGTCTCGGCCTTCAAACAAGGACCACGTGCCGGGCAGAGTCCAAGAAATCAGGCCCGCTCAGTGCTCTTGCATGTACTAGCAGTTTCTGCGTTACATGTTCATGTTGAAATCAAGCATGTAGTGCGGGTTTCGTGCATGATAACTTCTGTTGCACTGCTAAACACGTAGAACCTGTTTCGGCAAGACTGCTTTATTATTAAGCCAGGCATGTGGCGATTTCTCCAAGGTGGCTTGCATGATTCAGGCAGGCGTGTTCTTCTAGACACGGCATTCTGTTTTTTTTTAAATAAGCCAGTCATGTGGAAACGGTTTGTACACGACTACTTGTAGGATTTAACCAAAGAAGTAGCACCGCACCGCTTTCTCCATAATGGCATAAATGGCATTAAGGCCATCGGTCAAGAAGATGTTCTTCGTCTTCCACCGCAGGACCATCTGTAGGTCTGGCAAACACTCCCATGGTTAGATCTTGTACACATGCATGAATATCGAAAGATTTGGACGCAAGCCACTGCCGCAGCACAATTGGTAGCGAAATGCACGCGTGATGTGGAAGTTGAACGTTTGGCTTCCACTGGTGGCAAGTTGCATTTCCCTCCAGTTTAATTTCCCTTTAGCTTATCAATTCAGCGCTCGAATTAAGAACTATAAATAACATAGGCTATGCTTTCATTGGCTTCATTATCGGTGTTGTTCATATGGATGTGACCACCAAAAACTGGGCCCCTCGGTTCCCCTTCTGCTAGTTCATTAGGTTAGGTGTGTAGTGCCCGTTCTTGCTTAAGACCTGCTAGTGATAGACCAGGCTTGCGGCACCAGTTTCGAAATGATGGCGTATTTGGTTAGGCCTGATATGTATTACAATTTCTGTATGATCAGTTATGATATGTATGAGTGATATGAATCGCCTAAAATGGCGCTTCTTCGAAATACCCGCACTTGTATAGAGCTCATTGCAGCAAAGTGTGTTGGATATGGACACTTGTTTCTCCCGAGCTTGTAATCTAAGCTGCCTTCATTTGATTGGTTGCAGACGTTTTGTGTGCTCACCACAATTTCTGTTTAATGCACCAACACTGCAGAATGAAGTGCGCAACAAACCTCCTGAAACTCGCCGAGACAGTGGTTTCAGCGGCAAGAGCTTTCGTCGGAACTCTATGCTTAAAGGTTCGCCAGCCCTAAAAGACCTTGAGCCACAACAGCTTCGACGATGCAGCGACCGACAGAAACAACCCCAGGGCGTGCCTGCTGGGCGGAAAAATCGTGTTGGTAAGCCGTCGGCATAATCGTACCTAAAACGAGGTTTATTCACGCCGGTACTTCGATGTAATGTAATAGGACCTCATAATTACATACAACTTTTGTACCAAGTTACCATGGGCCGGCGCCACGCTTTATGACGTGTTTACACACCCATTTATTGCCTCAGCCGGCCTATGCTGCCTCGGTATACAATAGCAGCACAGGATGCCAGTGTGGTGCAGCAATCCGCTGTTTTAGCATCTGTTACTGACAATGACGACGTTAACGGCACGAAACATTCACCAAAGCTTCCGAAGACAGGTAAATATCGCGTATTCATTCGTACGAGCTCATTACGCCTTGTACAAGTGATGCAAGCACTGTGGTATGGTGGGCGTAATAGAAAGCAGGGCTACAAATTGTTTTCATAACACAGTGGTACGTTCGAGCAGCCCCTATAACCAGTAAGGGTTACTATCATTAACTCATTGGTTTATTTTTATATGCCCATGAATTGGACGTCGTAGGCTGTTATGTCATTTAGTTCTGTAACTTTTTCCTTGATAAAGCTAGTAGTACATTATTATGCGATATACATATTATTATTGCAATAAATATTTTCACCGTAACCACGTGGCAAAGTATCAACTGTGCTAGGTTTGCGCAATCCGCGCTTAAGACATCCATGGTTTGAAGTTCTGTTGTAGCCTACAGAAAATACTTATTTTTTGTCACTTGTTTATGTTGTAGCTCCGAGGAAACCTTCAGCTTCGAACATATGTAAACCACACATTGGTGAGCATACTCTTTAGGGGTGCACTCATATCTAATACGTGACATTCAGTATCTGTGTGTTGCTATGAATGGGATTTGGTCGTTAGTGGAGACCACGAAAATAATACTCAAGCCCGACCGAGTGTCTTTTAAATTGGTGGGCCTACCTGGTCATCACATTTTTCCAGGAACATCGCCTGTACGTGATATAAAAAACCGGCAGATCCCAGGCCCTGTGGGAATCAATGTTATGCGAAGCAGTGTGCGGGCAGCCTACCAAGTTAACGAAACGACCGTGAGAGCACCAAGATGCAGGCCATGGCATTCATCTCATGACCTATCATATATGTACGAACCCAAGTGGTTTTTGAGTGTTAATCTTTTTTCGCTGAGTCATGCTCAAGACTATGACTTCTATCATCATCGTTTAGTATTTCCTTCACCTAGTGCCCATGTCCGAACCCATTTCAGTGGTTGTTGAGTGTTAATGGATGTTTCGCTGAGTCATTGTCGCTTTTGCTGAGTCATGCTCATGATTATCACTTCTACCATCTTCCTTTAGTTACCTACACTTATTAACCATGTCCGAACCCATTTCAGTTACATACCAAGTTAACGAAACGATCATGAGAGCCAAGCCTAAGGCGGCTGTTTCATCACCTACATGACACCCGAATCATGATATTCAGGTGATCACGTATCTATTATGTTCGTCATAAACTCTTGTCATACTATGCCGATTTTCGTACACACCAATTTAACGAAACGACCATGAGAGCGCCAAGACATAGGCGGCTGTTTCATGAGTTACATGACAGGAATGTCATGATAGGTCATGACCTATCATTTATGTTCGTCATGTACTCTTGTCATACTTTGCCAATTTTGGTACATGCCAAGTTAACTAAACGACTATGAGAGTACCAAGACGTAGGGAACAGTTTCATGACCTACATGACGCACGTATGATATTCTTGTCATGACCTATGATTTATGCTCGTCCTACACACTTGTCATAATATGCGAATTTAGCTACCTAGCAAGTTAACGGAACGACCATGAGAGTACCAAGACGTAGGCGGCTAGATAGATAGATAGATAAATAGGTAGATAGATAGATAGATAGATAGATAGATAGATAGATAGATAGATAGATACTGTCAAAGTGGGAAGTATTCGAAAAGAAATGCTTCGCATTTAAAATTATCGCAAGATTGTTCTGCCAAAGCATAATATCGATTTCAGTTAGATGGCAGTTCAATACATTATTCTAGAGCTGTGGTGTACAGAAAAACAAGTGCTGTTAAAAGCTGGCACGACAGTAGCTACAGTAAAGCACAATTAGCAGAACGCCACTACCGAGTGGTTTATCTTTCATAGATGCTTCTCCATTGCGAACTAAAAACATTTCGACCTGGTCCGCTTTTAGTGCAAAGATACATGTGAAAAATTCACAGCTTTCAATTCATGCACTTACTAAGAAGCAGCCGTGTTCAAGGTGAGTACACGTACGTAATATTTAGCAGAATTTACCAATAAGGGAGTTCGGCATCCTCGAACTGCAATGTTGTTTATCAGATAAGCGGTAGTGCTTTGGCTCGCATTCATTTCGAGCACTCGATGTACTCTACATCTACATAAGCCTAAGTAAAGGAGCGTTTTTGCACTTCACCCCTTATCGGAAGGCGCCCGGTAAAACAGCTGATCGCACCGCCGCAGAGGGGACATTCCGGGCCTTGAACGACAAAAGACTAGGCGCGGCGAAAACACCATCTGTTTTTGTGAGTGAACTAGCCCTGAAATGTTTCTAAATTGCGTACTACTTGTTGATGTGAAGCAAAATATAATACCGAAGAATACAGTTATAGCTTTTGAATGTCGTGTTCTTTCCTTCTTCATGCCAACACATGTATAAGTTTACTTCAAAACCAACTACGGTAAACTACGACCCCTATAATGGTATAGTTAACATTTTGCCCCGCCATATCTTACGCGTACGACTATTTGAGCAAGAAACACTTGATGTCATCAACGTTCAGTGGGAGTGGTCCCTCCCATTGCTTTGCTTGCATGTTTTTCAGCTGTCTGGTAGCGCGTCATACTTTGTAAACAAAAATACGAGCCGGTGGCCAATATTTAGTTGAAGTTTCAATTTTTACCAAGCTTTATACACACGTAGTTGCTCAATGTTCGGCCGAATAAGTTGCAGTCATTCCAAGTATATGAATTTATTGCTGCAATTTTACTTCTCATTTTCTCTCGCCAATCGTGTAAGAGTTGAAGAGAGCAGGGAAGGAGGGCACCACACCATTAGTTTGCTGAAGCACAAACAAAAAGCTATAACGAATAACGAACACCAACATAATATTACACACTAACGGCGCATTTTATTGATCATTCACAACGCTTTTTCCGAGAAGCACGCTTTTGGTTTATGAAAGGGAACTCAGTCAACCTAAGGAATGGGTAGCCTGATCAATAAAAGTAGGAATGTGTTGCGAAAGCTATTCGCACATACAACTCTTGGACACACACTCTTGCCTCGTTGCTGTGTCCTCCGATGCTGAAGACGAACGTGTTCATGTACAGCAACTTCATGCACGTATGGTAGCTCCAGGCTTCCGGTGCAGCAATTTTTCTGTGTAACTTGTGATGCTCCAGTTTCGTCTACTCTAAAAATCTGTTTTAATAAAGTATGCTGTGTGTCTTTGCTACTATTAATAATAAATGGTTCCGTTTAAGCACAGGCGAAATATACATACCACATTATAAGCAGATGGGGACCAACTTGATTGTTCATGCTAGATTTGTTCGCGAATGATTGCAAGTGTGACTTCACAGCAGAGACCCTAGATAAGCTGCCTTACGTCGGTCATCAATGTGTCACAACTTGGGAATACAGCAATGCACTGCGTGATAGCGTGATGAAGTCTTGGACACATAAGTCGCAATGGTCCTCGTTGCGTTGAATATTCAAAACCTGATGCGTTCGGCTGCTGTTTAATATTTCTTGCACTCATTCCAAAATTACAGAGTTGAAACAAAGCTAATTTCTCTCGCAACTACAGCGATATCTGTCGCGACTACAAAAATTTCTTTCGTATAACAGAAGTTCATGACATTTCTGTAGTTGTGAGACATTTCTGACCTTAAGACAGAAATTCTGACGTCGCAAGAGAAACATTCTGTCGCGACGACCAAGAGTTCTGAGGTGACAACAGAAACATTCTGTGGCGACTACAAGAGTTCTGAAGTCGCAAAGAACCTTTTCTATCGCGATAATGATTCTGAGGTTATGACAGGAACTCTCTTTCGCGACGACAAGCGCTTTCTGCCGCGGCGTTAGGAAAGTGCCACTTTCTATCGTAACAGCATAAGTTCTCACGTCGCGACAAAAATGCTTTCCTTCTCGATGCTTTATAATTTTGTTAGCTTCACGTCGGTGGAGTACACTGTACTTTTCTCTTACGCGGTACTAAAAGGTGCACTCTCTGATTCCGGCAATGCTGATAGCACCGATAAATAAAACTGACGTGGTCAATTGTCGTAATTGTGCCGTGACGACACGACACGTGCAATCACCGTACCGCACTCCTCAAGGTCAGCCGCTAGTCGAAATCATCGCATCTGCCGCAATGGCGCATTCATTGTGTTTTATTTTGTAAGATGCGACACACATGCCTGTGGACTTGCACGTTTTATTACTCTCACACATTAGTTAATTTCTCAGAAATATTACAATAAGCGATTTCCAACAGGAAAAGATGTTACAGGTTTTTCCACAAAGCTGCGTGAAAATCTGTTTCGCTCTCGGCAGTAAGTATTTTGGCATAGGCGTTACCGTGACACAACGGTACTCTATCTAAATGACCCCTTATCGACGAATGTTTATGTAGATACTTTGCAGTGAACGCACAAATTATATGCGCACTCAAAAGTGTAAAGCGCGAGAGACAGGTGTCCAAATTAGCAGTAAGAACCCTTACAGCTTCCCCGGTCACCATTTTATATTTGTGAATCTCTTAACTGATATAGACATCTTGTAGCTTTGGGCCACATTCGGGTGGACGACAATTTTTTTTCCTTTCATGATACGGATATCATAAATCAAAATCAATGTTCTAACTCTTCACGGAGTACCTGTCGATAGTAACAGCACTTTCTATCTTCTAGAGAGGCGGCAGTTCACGTGGAGGAGTGAAAGCGCGCCGTAACTATCAACGTACAAATGTAAGCACCCACGTAGACCGAGATTTTTACTGTTGACATGGTCAAAATGGACGAGAACAGCCACGGCCGGCGTGGCACAGTGGTAAGATACTCGGTTCAGAAGCGTTAGGTAGTAAGTTTATATCCGCGCCTCAGGAATCTTTTCCTTTTTTTTAATTCTAGCTTATTTTACACTAAGAAATTTACGTAGTCCTAATAAGCTCTCTATCATCTTTGTAATTGAAAATTGCTCAAGAACTACAGGACATCAGACTAAAGGACGTCAGACTAGAGATGTCAGACAGCACACGTCAGAGAACAGAACGTTAGACTACAGGACGTCCCAAAACACGACAGACTGAAATTTCCTGTTGTGTTTTTCAACTGGATATTAAACATGAAATGCTTTTAGTTAAACGTGAAATGCTTTTAGCTCCTGTTGTCGGTGACCTTCAAGTGACTCTGAGCGAAATGCCAGATCTGTTATCCGGTCACACTAACGAGAACATCCAGGCAACCCGTCAAACGTTAACAAAATGGGGTCTCTGTCCCCCAACACTTTGTAGATCACCACATTACATTCGAAAGTTACTGCGCAAACAAGTTACAAAAATATTGTTTCCGAGCACTTCCTAATGTTTGTTCACAATATCACTGGAGCCTCGACTTTTAGTACGCTGAAGTTTTATTTATCATTTCCAATAGCGACGTTCAAAAGGCAGATACAGGGCACCATACACTTGAGTTTCATCTTTTGGCGCTGAGGCAGGGTTGCCTGTGCTCTTTTCAAGGCCAGCAGTCCACGAGTTCCGCGGCGCGTGTTTTGTGCCGGCTCAAGAGATGGCGCCATGCTGCGTGACCAAACCGGCAGCGTCCGGCGCACCCCGGATGGCTCTTTGACCGAGACGAGACTTGCAAGGAGGCTCTGTCTGTGACAGGAAACTATTGCGTCCATATGGATCAGTGCACAGTATGGAGAGGTGCGGTGTGATGTGGTGGGGTGTACCGTTGAGAACATTCACTTCACCATTTTAAGATTGTGGCTAGTATCATCTCCAAACAATCTGCTTTGCCGGCAGCCATTTCATGCTTACATCTACTCTGGATTACGGGAGAGCCAGAATGTTCTATTAAACTAGTCTTTCAGATTGATTTATAAGCCCTGGTAAAGTTATGAGGGCGTTTTAGCATTCCGATTCTTCCGCTAAGCGTTGGCAGATCGGGCGTAAGAGCGAGTGGGAGGGGGAACAAACCTGAGCGGTCTGCACAGTGCAGCCATTGGTTGTGGATGCACAATAGAGGCGAATAATGTTCGCCCCCCCCCCCCCTGCGATCGGCAAGCGTTTAGCGAAATACAGCACACGCTACAACTTTATATTATATGAAGCTTGTTTATCGGTGTTTATTATTGTAATGTGCTTATTGCATGCTCATTGCCCGCCACCAGCTGAACCGGAAACCCAACAGCACACGCAGGACGGCTTGTCAAGCCGAATCTTGCCTCTCCTAATGGCGGCCGGCATTGCAGTTGGCGCAGTACTGGGCTGCATCATTCGACTGACAAATAAGCCCTGGAGCAGGCGGCAGATCATGTACGTCGGCTTCCCAGGTGAATATACATTGCGTTTCTTTGTTTCTTTTACAGCGAAGCTGTTTTTTTTTATTCGATCATACTAAATATGTCTGTAAAGATAACGATACGCCGCGTTTTAGGTGAATGTTTTAAAAGAAATTAGATTGATTCATTACGAACTCGCATGATCGACACAGGTAGATATTTGAATTTATTTGCTGGTTAATATTTTAGTCATTCACGTTAGGGCATATTTTGAAGTTTCGGCAGTGAGAATGTTCTTTCGTTTCGGCGGCAGCTGCTGAAGAGCACTGAAGCATCAGGATGCTTTCGGCATTCTTCAGCATCAATAAATCTTGCAGCCCACATTAGGAACGGATATTTCAAAGGAGATGCTTTAGTTTCATTTCTGGAAATTGACATCAATATACTACCATTGTGTTCTATTTTGCATTTTGAACGTGTCCGGAGGTAAGCATGTGTCAAATTATTTATACATTTTTTTAATTAGCTGCGCTGGCTTTGTATGTTGTAGTGTATTTAAAGTTCAATATTGCACCTTAGGCAACTAACCACCCCGCATTGTTTTAAAACAGTGTTCAATGTAAGATAAAAGAGCTTGCATACAAGCGGTGTCACCTGTGTGAAAAATCGTGATACATAAAGTATCTGCAGTTAAAGTGTTACGCTTCCTCCTGATAAAGTCGCAATTACGTTAGTACTGGCGACTCTTTTTAGAGGCAATAGCTGTTCAGTTGACTACAACTATGCTACAAGAATGTAGGTCCACTTTTAGGAACCGCAAACCCGTGCATCAGGAAGCCGAACTACATTGTGCAATTATTCTATGACGACAGTGCTAGCTCGCAAATACGAGGTCTTCTTCGTCCCCCGTCCTTATAAGTGTACGGTATATCGATGCTGTGAATATGTCGCGTATAACTGTTGAATAGTGTCGGCACTCTCTTTTAAGGGGCTTAAGTGAAAAAACGGCAGTGCGCAATGCGTTTTCGTCATTGCTTGTCTATGCGCCACATGCGCATGTATGCACTGCTGCGAAGGAACAACAGGCGATAAAAGGCCATCTTTTTCTTGGTGCAGGTGAACTGTTCGAGCGCATGATGACTGGTGTGTCCATGCCCATAATCAGCTCCAGCGTTGTGGCCGCACTGGCAAGCAGCCAGCTAAGGCTCATGGGAAGGGTGGGCTTGTGCGCACTCTTTCTGTCGCTCCTCTTCAAGTGCTTTGCCGTGGCTGGAGCCATTGGCATTGCCGTCTTCCTAGCCCCGGGACACGCAGTGCGTCCGGGTGTGGAGGTTCCCAATGTCACTCCTAACGTGCAGCTCTCTGCAGCCACCACAGACCGATTACTGGACCTGATTAGGTAAGACGCTGCAGAAAGACGTCCCATTTTGAACACCGTGCGAGGGAGACCTTTAAGTTCTGCTTGCACAGTAACGCTTGAAAATATCAGCTTCGTATGTACACTTCAACTAGATTATTTTACACTAAAAATCAACTGAGCCTGTTAAGTGTCCCCGGCTACTTCGTGTAGACCCTATACCAAGACTCCACGGGGTTGAAAATGTCATAGTCTACGCTAACCGCTCACTCTCAAATGCTGAAACAAATTATTCTGGGACGGAAGAAGAGTAACCTTGTGATAATTGGAGTTATGGCGAAATTCGGGCCTTACCTAAACGGCACGCACTTAAATATCGGAAGTGACCACCATGCCCTGTGTTGGCTATTAGACTAAGCTATTCTTCAAGCTATTAGACTAAGAAGGCTTAGGTGTGAGGATCATCAGCGAATCTCACAGCAACCTTCGGTTTGGAGATGACATTGTCCTATTCAACAGCATTGGAGACGGATTTCAACAAATGATTGAGGACCTTAACCGAGATAGTGTAAGAGTGGGGATGAAGGTTAAAGATGGGCAGAAGGGAAGTGTAATGTTCAATGCCTTGGCAAGGGAACAAGAATTCAGGATCACCAGTCAGCCTCCAGAGTATGTACAAGAGTACATTTATCCAGATCGTGAGAAAGAAATTTACAGAACAATATATATCGGTTGAAGTGTGTATGTGCAGTCATTACAAAATCCTGACTGGGAGCTTACCACTGTTGTCGAAAAGACAAGTTTACATTACGTTCTACCTGCGCTAACATATGGGGCAAAGACTTGCAGGTTAACAAAGAAGCTCTAGAACAAGTTAACGATCAGTCGAAGAGCGATGAAAAGAAATTTTAGCTGCACGTTAAGAGACAGGAAGAGAGCGGTGAGGATCAGAGAGCAAACGGGGATAGCCGATATGCTAGTTGACATTAGGCGAAAAAAATGCAGCTGGCCAGGCCACGTATTGCGTAAGGCACATACCAGGTGGACCATTAGGATTACCAAATGGGTGACAAGTGAAGGGGAGTACAGCCCAGGACGCCGCAAAATTAGGTGGGATGATGAAATAAGGAAACTTACAGGCGCAAGTTGGAATCCGCTGGCGCAAGACTGGGGCAATTGTCGATCGCAGGGAGAGGCCTTTCGTCCTGCAGTGGACATAAAAATAGGTTGATTATGGTGATAATGAAGCGGACGAGGGCATAGTGAAAACACGTTTGCGACGCAATTTCGGACCATAGAAGTTTCTCCAACTTATTGGCCCCTTGCACTATGAAGGCATTACGCAATAACAGCGGCAATATATATCACTTGAACTTGTCCATGGTGTGAGCCTGAAGCTGCTCTAGCGGCGTTAACAGACGCTAGGACTCACTCTTAACAGCGGAGATGTATAAGCCGGCCGTTAGTCCGTGATTCACGAACAGAAAATGTGAGCCGATCCTGGCGGTAGTGCAGAAAGGATCCAAGCTCAATGGCGCATACCTCTGTGAACTAGCGAAGATGAGCCTGGTTAATTATAGCTAAGCATGGTTGAGACTACTTAGGCTTAATTAGTCATCGATAGCCAATCGATAACTAATGGATAGCTAATCGATAATCGAAAAATAATAAAAAAATCCGAAGACGGTGGGGATGACTTGGTAGTGCTTAGCCTAGGCCAAAAGCCAGGACTAGCAAGGTGACCATCAGCTCCGCTGTTTCTTTAGCATTGCGCCTCCAGTGCAAGCTCGCTAACTTCTTTTTGCTTGGGTATTTTTCTTTACTACTTCTGCTTTTTGTACTTTGCTCTCGTGTTGTGTACGTAACATCGCGGCCATATTATAAGAGGGGGGGGGGGGGATTCACATGCGCAAATTGTTTATTCTTATTCTGGCGACCGCTATTTCTCCTGCTAACAGTCTTCAAACTTATCGCTCGGCGCAATGCCCTCCTGCTTGCACCCGAACATTTGTTTTATTTTAGACGATTCAATCTCTTGCCTAAGTAGTCGCCGCACCTTCTGTAGTTAGACTGCATGCGAAACGCAAATCGTGTCGCACTGTCGCGCTCAACATAAACTACAACATGCTTGCACTTTGCAACACGCTTTCGCATTGTAGATCATCATGAGCACAATAGCATATTTTCAAGGACACGCGAGCACCGGCGAATACGCTGTAATAACCAACGAGCCTTGTATGACTCGTTCATACGCTTGACCTCAAATCAGATTTCGACGATCGCGGACGGTGCCCACCGCTATCTCTGGGCTTTGAGTGTCACTTGCTTTTCAGGTCACAAGTCCGCCCAGTAAACAGTTAGTTTTGTGACCCAGTTTGTAATTTTCCTGTGGTCTTCCCCCACCATACAACATGACAGTAGTGTTACAGATAAACAAGGAACTGCGATGTGTAAACAAAGCTCCGCGCCGAAATCGAAATAGACAAGGAACGAGATGTGGGGAGATTCGGAGAGGTGTTTATAAGCTCTCCTTAACTCTTGGTGGCAGCGGCGAGGTCCCCATGCCGACCTGAACGACTCTAGGTAAACGGTTTTCACAATAACATTGTAATGAATGTGTTAAAAGGAAACTTCCCTTACCTCTTCCTCCCATTTCCCCGCTGCTGCTGCTGGCTGCTGTTGCGGCGAATAACTAGACGAATGCGTGGATTCTACTGAAGGTTGTGTCGTCGTCACGCTGTCGTCCAATGTCATGCCTGTTGGCTAATCCTTGCACGACTGGTCGGTGCAGGACATAGTGAAAACCAACCACGAATAGAGTTGGAATTAATCGATCCCGACTGACCGTTGCCTGACATGGTGAAGGAAACCTCGGATGTACTGTGAATTAGGGCAGGCCACAGCGACAGGTGACGTACGCGAGCTGCAACACTAACACGCCGCCACTGTCATGATGTCACCGTCCCTTTATCGCCTTCACACCATTCAGACCATACTTTCGTTGACATGTCATCGTCATCTTTCCGCCGCTTTCACTCTATCACTGTGACGTTGAGATATCGTCGGTATCTTTCATCATCGTCATGTCATTGTCGTCATCGCGTAGTTATCACAGAGTCGCCGTCATGGCGCCTTGGTTATTCCATCCTCGTCATTCTCTCGTAGTTATTTCGCAGTCGTCATCCCAGGGTGTAATGTTTTTGTCCTGATCACGTCGCCGGCATACTAATCTCATCGTGCCGTTTTCGTGATACCATAAATAATAATTTTAGCACAATGTCGTCATGCTGTGCTCGTAATTTCAGGCTCGTAATTTTCTCGGTCACACCATCTTATCACACACATCACACCGGTCACACACATCATATCATCGTCATAACGCTGTCGTCATTACACCGGTTTCGTCATACTATTTTCGTCACTCAATCTCCGTACTATCCACGTCATACTATCCCATGGTTGTCATGAAGTCGTCAGCGTCACACTGTCATCATACCTTCGTTACTCCAGCGTCGTCATCACATGGCCGTCCTCGCGCCATCCTTGTCACTTCAGCGTCTACGTCCCATAGTACTGATGTAGCCATCATCCCACCATCACCTGCATACTAGTGCCATCATGGCATGATCACCGCGACCCGGTCCTCATGCGATATCGCCATGACGTTCTAGGTCGTTCTGTCGTGGTCATTTTGTCCTAGTGGTTATAGTGCCATCATGAGATCTTCGTCATTTCGTCGTCATTCTTGTGTTGTCATTAAACGGCCATCTTTATTCCGTCATGCTCGTTCTATTGTGGCAAGTTTTTCTGTGTCATAACTCGCACGTTCATGATTGAGTGCATCAAATTATGTTCTCAGGTTATGTTCCCAGTAAAAATGTGCCCAACTGGGTCATCTGGTTTTTACTTACAAATGGTCGCTAAGTAGAAGCAGTGCATTAAAGCCATTGATTTATTTATAATTTTACTTTTATTGCAGGAACCTATTTCCATCCAACATAATCAGCGCCCATATGACAACAGTAAGTTATTTTTGCTTTCTATAAAAAATTCGTCCCGCTTATTTTTTTAAATTTTCATTTCATTATACGTATAGCGTATATTACGTTGGGGCCGGCGTACTTCAAAACCCACCGTCAACGATAGCTCTTTGGCATGACAGCATTTGATGTTATTATGTTATTCCATGTGAAGGTGTGCTGTGGAGATCATCTCGGAAAGTTTTTGTTGGTTCTGTGTGCCCTCTGGAAAGTACCCTTACAGTGTAAGATATGGCGACACGAAATGTCCTAATACGGCGATGACATAACTTTTACTGTTATGTGTATAAGCTGTTAAGGGCTCACTCTTCGATGGTAACGTCCGCCAATAGAGAAAAATTTTTTATTGGCCGTGTGCTGTATGTGCGAGTGAAAGCGCGCAAGGCCGAGGGATGCGCACTTTCACGGGGAGCGAACGCACGGCCGCGAGCAAACGCGCCTTCCCAATGGAAGGGGAGCGGTGGGCGAGGAGGGCATCGAGGCACCCTAGACAATGCACGTGCGTGCCCGCTCTCCACTGCGGCGCATGCGCGCAGCCCTGTCGGCCTCTGCCGCTGACTCTCTCTGGGCTCTCGCCCTCCTCTCCCCTAACAGTGTCGACAACAGCGTTTAGCCGGTCTGTCACGTAGCCAGCGTTTTGAAAGCGGATGTGTGCGGTCACACAAAAAACGCGCGCAACTATTGTCGACGACGGCGGCGTTTTGCCCGCGTTCCCAACGAACGCGCGCGGCGTTGGTAACGTGTTTATGAAGGACGTGCCAACCTTTGCCGTACACCCTATGGCGGTGTACCGTAGCGGCCATAAGGCCATGGTCCCTGTGGTCACTAAATAAATATAAACCACCGTCTCACATATATTTCTCATTCTTTATTATTAAAATAACCAATTACACCATCACCAATTAATAGTCATATTTGAAATACATAATTCCCACCATAGTACAGCTTCGCTGCTCTTCCATCTCCACCCCAGTGGAAGGGCTGACAATTTTTATACGCATTTCTGCGCAAACTTCCGGGAATATTATCTCGAAACTGGTGTCATCCCGAGAATTCGTTCCAAGTGGATCCGCCTTGTGAACTCCACGGCTACAATTTGTAAATTACAATATGGGCCATCAGGTAATTTGTTAAAATTTAATTAGTGAATTTCTGTAAATTATTCGATTATGCATTGCAATCTTTTGTGCAAGTAATGTCCGCCTCTTCGAGCAGACCAGCTCATGAATGAGAATTGTGCTATCTGCCACAGGCAACCTTTAAAAATTTGTAAAATGTTCCCTGAAACACCCGTTATATATATATAACGGGTAACAGGTAACGGGTAACCCGTAACAATATATATATATATATTGTTACGGGGACGTTGGGAGAATCGACGAAGTCAAAGATGTATATATATATATATATATATATATATATACCCACATACACGCCCTTCTATGGAGTCAATCTACTCTCTACCATGTGACCAACTTTTCACTCTTCACAAATGCAGAGTTTTGGACATGACACTGCTAATTGTATCGCTGCAAAATGTATTCACACTGGTACATAAACTCAAGCGTTACTTTCAAATGTTCACTGTTATATCTTGCCACCCATTGGCACAACAGCTACACAGAAGTATATATATATATATATATATATATATATATATAGCGCTACTGGCGGTGGTCTGCTCCTGACCACCATCAGTGGCATTTGGCTCTTTGAAGAGGAAGGATGTTTGTCGAGTGGGCTCTTGGACAACACTTTGTAATGTGGCGAATGTGATTTACATAATGAATTCGGGGCCTTAAGGAGGCACGACGTAATGCTAATGCATTTCTCGCGCATTTACCGCTAAATATCCACTGAATGACTTTTTTTAAATTTCCCTCACCATCTATGCAAGACCAACTAGCCCTACATTTCGTTCTTCCTTACTATAAAACAGGCACCATACGAGCAAACAATGACAAGATGTTGAATATTTGCCAGAATATAATATCGCAAATTCACATGTTCAGCTGCGGTGTTAAATGCTAACAGGTTCCTGTGGTACGTTTTCAGATCTTCACCTACGATCTCGCTAAAGTAAAGACTGCACAGGGGAAGTACGTTGGTGAGTGGATATTTTATGCGTACAAAAAGTGAGTGCGTGCTCTTTGTGAGCCAATTTGTCCTTCATTGTGGCAAGGCTAGCCTTACGAATGCTTTCTGCCTCTGGACATAATGCTCTAGAGAAATGCGCCTTGGTATTGCACAAGAAACCGATTTTAAGCTTGTATGTATAATCAAGCCAAAAGCTCCTGTGAGGTTACATGTGGGTGAATTGCTCCGCATGACTTTTAAACAGCATGCAGAAACTGTTGTCATGGATGTTCAAGATTCAAGTGAAAGTTTTTTTTTTGCTTTTCCTGCTCACTATTCACACGCATGCACATTATAAAACGCATGTTGCAATTTTATTCTTCTTAAAGAAGTCCTAGTAACTTCTGGCTTCCACCGCAGTACAGCATATCTATATTTTAGTCTAAATTTGATACGATACAGACTTTTGTAAGGATAAACGACCGCGCCCTATACGTGCCCAACAGTAATGATTTGCAATCTATAACTTAAATTGTTGCACAAAGATTACGGGAAGGAAGAACCACGACGTCTAATACGTACCGAAATGCAATCACTATCAGCCGCTTATTGTGTCTACTGTGAAAACTTAGTTTCCCAAAGTTAGCAGAAACAGTTTATCACCCTCGTAGATACGTAACTGTCTACCACCCTCACAGATATTTGCTGCAACAGTACACATAAACTCATGCAATAAAATCAGTTTTATATGCCATCTACACGCTTATTACAGGGTAAGATATGTGAAATGTATGGTAATATGCATTAGTGTGCGACGATTTAACCCTTTTGTCTTGCTAGCGCACTTCGCTCGGTATTAAGTGAAGTAAACATTTAATGAAGCGAAACAAAGGATAGAAGAAACGAATTCTTCTTTCGTTGAAATGAGTACATTGAAGGTAAAAAGAAATGAAAGTAGACAAACAGGCAAACTGTTTGTCCACGCGTCACATCAGGGAGCCGAACCCTGATGTTCTGCATCACGCGTTCGGTCATTTGCCTACTAAGGTGCCGCGGTGGTGATTCTCCAGTCCATTTAATTAGCTACTTCTGTGCGTGCCCACAATTAGCCCAGGAAGCTTTACCTATCACCGCTTCTTACCTGAGACCGGCTGTGAATCGCCCTTTTAAGCGCGGGCTCCGCATGGTGCATGAGCATGAGAGCAGGTAAATGGCCAAATAACCCAGGTATGCTATCTCATCACAAATCGAAGCCCTCACTATGCAGTAAGGAAGAAGAACAAAGGGACATGTGGCCCAGTAGGATGGAGCCCACCATGTCTTTTAATTATTGTCTCCCAATCAGATCAGAAGTCCCGCATTTCTGCAAAAAAAAAGGTGAAGCAGCAGACTGCCGATGGATCTCTCTAAGGGAAGCGAAGATTAAGTATTGTTATGACATTGTTCAGAATATAGTCTTCTATGAACTAAAAAAGTAACCTTGTTTATATTCCGTGAAGATGGCAACAATGGTATAGTAATGTATAAGCAAAGTTCAAATTATGTGTTAATTTGGCTCTCGCGGTAGGATGCGTATTGATGCGTTCCAGGGCATTACAAGTCTGTTTTACAACCTCGCGGAATTCAGCCTTCTGTCCTGTTATAAGTGTAATAGCCATTGATGATACCTTACTGAAATTACTGAAAACATTTCATTGAAACCGCATGCGAAGTTTGGTCGTTGAATGGACAACAGTGTTTGTAAAAAAACACCGCCCAAGCACTCCGTACAGATGGTTTACCAGCGAAGCTGAAACGTGCGGCCCCGCTGTTTAGCAGTGGGTTAATCCCGATGCTGTATTAAAGCGTTTCTCAATTATTGGTTACATGTTTGTGTTTCTAGTGGAACGCAAGCGCAATGGCGGGCGGATGCTGCTAACCACGAAGCCCAGCTAGAGCGTACTAGAATGCGGTCGAGTGGGACGAGCGGCTGGCAGTGTTGCCAGGTCCGACGAGGTGGCGTAGCCAAAAGCTAGAGAAGTTGTAGCCCAAATGTAGCCAAACAGAAAAAAAGTGCAAAATATTTAGTAGCCAATATAGCCATTTTTATTTGCAATTTTATGTGTGTATACATTTTCACAAGCCGCGAAAACATAGCGCACTGCGGACTGTGTCCTCGTCTCAGATTGCTTTCAAGATACAGCGGCACGGGCGGGCACACGCGGCCGCCCGGGCAGCGACATTCCAATTGCTAGTAGATACAGCGGGGGCGTGGCACTGCGGGTCACGTGACTTCCGCTTAACACGTCTTGTCATGGCAATCGTGCAGCCCCAAGGCGCTTAGAGACATAATCGTTTAGGGACTTTTGAGGCACTGGTCTGGCTGCTAGTTAGGGAGCGTGGCTCTCTCTCCGGGACCGCGCGCAGCGACCTTGCCGAGCGCAGCTCCTACGTGCGTAGGGAGCGAATCGTTTAGGGCGCGTTGAATGTCGGGCGGTGTCTGGGCCACGCCGGCCGCGCTTTATTATTGAAGTGTTGGTTCTAGTGGCGGAAATCTTTGCCGTGGTGGTAGTGTGGCATGACGGCTTTTGATCTCGGTGAACTGTGGTGGTGTAAACAAGCGGATTTACAGGCTGCGAGAGAGAAACGATGATATTCCTAAATAAACGCATCACTGTTTTGATGATCCAAATATAATCTCGCTATCAGGGAGGAAGCAGTCTACCTGACTGGAGCAGTATTTTTTTATTTGG
This sequence comes from Dermacentor silvarum, assembly GCF_013339745.2. Lineage (NCBI taxonomy): Eukaryota > Metazoa > Arthropoda > Arachnida > Ixodida > Ixodidae > Dermacentor > Dermacentor silvarum. Next base: position 164,014,461 of record NC_051157.2, read on the forward strand.
GGTTGTGCTACGCTGCGCACCACCAGACCCCACGACCGCCACTTCGCGTCGGCGCCCGGCACTGCGGCTTCCGCCGCAGCACCGGGGTGCAAACGCGAGTAGTATCCGCTTGTTTACACCACCACAGTTCACCGAGATCAAAAGCCGTCATGCCACACCACCACTACTACAAGGATTTCCGCCACCAGAACAAACGCTACAATAATAAAGCGCGGCCGGCGTGGGCCAGACACCGCCAGACATTCGAGGCGCCCTAAATGATTCGCTTCGCGCGTAGGATATGCGCTCGGCAAAGTCGCTGCGCCCGGTCCCGGAGATAAGAGGGCCACGCTCAGCGAAGACCAGTGCCTCAAAAGTCCCTAAGCAATTATGTCCCTAGGCACATGGGAGCTCCACGATTGCCATGACCACACGTGTTAAGCGGAAGTCTCCGCTTAACAGCGGAGACTAGCAATTTTAAAGTCGCGCCCGGGCAGCCCGAAGTACAACGCCCCCTCACCCCCTCCCTCCCCTCTTCCCGAGCCTTGCGCCCGACGGAAGACGGACTGCTTCGTCCCCACTTTAGTCTCCTTCGTTTGAGACATTGAGCCGCGATCGCCGGCTCACCCTAGCACGATTTCACTCGCACAAACAGCATACGGCGCCCTGCGACGATTTTATCGCTCTTGGTATTTCTACCGAACCTCACTGCAATGACGACGCCGACGGCAGAAATGCACCTGGAGTGTCCATATAATTGCTATCGCAATAAAAGTTCATCAGCAAGTGCAGGAAAGCCTTACACAGAGGTGAAACACAATGTCATTGTTTCAAGTGGCCCCGGGTAACTGTACGTTACACTGACTTCTCTTTATGGGTGTTAGTGGTAGGAATTGGATAAAGTTTAAGGTTTCTTGCTTTAAAAAAAATCGCCGGCAGATCGCTGTGGGGATCGATGTTATGCGAATCAGTCTGCGGGGAGCCTACCAAGTTAACGAAACGACCATGAGATCACGAAGACGTAGGCGGCTCTTTCATGACCTACATTACACGCATGTCATGGCATTCATTTCATGAATAATCAGGAGTCCCTTTAGCTACACCTAGGAGACCTTGAGGCGAAAACCTTAGCCATGGTCATGACTATGACTTCGACCATGAGCCTTTAGCATTTTCCGTCACTTAGTACCACATCCGAACCCCTTCCATTGGTTTTGAGTGGTAATCTTTTTTCGCTGAGTCATTCTCATTTTTCCTGAGTAATGGTCATGACTATTACTTCTACCACAATCCTTTGTGTTTCCTTCACTTAGTGCCCACGTCCGAACATATTCCAGTGGTTTTTGAGTGTTATTCTTTTTTCGCCGAGTTATTGTCATTTTCGCGCAGTCATTCTCATGACTATGACTTCTAGCACCATCCCTAAGTGTTTCCTTCACTTTATACCCACGTCCGAACCCATTCCAGTGGCTTCTGAGTGCTAATCTTTTTTCGCGCTGTGGGCGTTTCGTTTCATGATATTTGTTTGTCGATTGTCATTCTCTAAATTCCGAGGAATAGCTTTGCCAAGAATGCAAGACAAGGTATGAGCAACATTATTGATAAAGTGGTGTGACATACCTTAACATGGTTGGGGATTATTTTCTCGGCCGCGGGCGCGAATGCCGACGCCGACGCCGGCCTTTCTGCGACACGGGGCCATAAACGCTGTCGCGTTAAAATAGTATTGAGCCAGTGCTGGAAATGGTGTCGCGATCGTCATTAACTATATTTCCCACTGTATTAAGAGAACCTTACGTCACAGCGAGCTTACAATGAGTCGAATTGGGGGGCATCATATGTCTAATTTGTGACTAAACATTAACGCTTCTTCCTTAATCGTGACATCAACAAATATTTACTTAGCCCTCGTTGTTTCCTTATTTTCGTGCGTTACCAGAGTTACCCTCGTCCAACTGAACGACTCGCCTTGTTCATACCTCGTGGAACTAGCGGGCAGGATATTAGGAATGGGTAATCAAAATTCAAATACGCGGTTTGTTCACAGCCGTTGTAGTAAATTACGCAAACACCCGCACGAATTAGCTTTAGGTACATCTTGAGAAGCGGCATAGTTTTCATCTGACTCTTGAGAAAAAATGACTTCCAGATGCATCTAAATTCGCTGAAAAGGTGGAACTTGATGTGCATGCGAAGTTGAAGATGTGTGTGTGTTTGTGTTATGTAGGGGTCTGCCGGCTATGTGTGCCAGGCTAACCCCACCTGCTGCAACACTACCACCTTAAGTGGATCGTCAGCTAAAACTAAGACGGCAGATTTGTGCCGAACCTTGCAGAGTCACAACACACTTTTCTTACGAGTGATTGCGTTAAGAATTTCACTTGCGTTTAAATTAACCACCTAATTTGCAACATTGTCCGTGAATCACTCACGAGTTGGAAACCTTGCCCACCTCTAACATTTTTGGTCACTTTTTACAACTATGGATTTGAAGAAGTCTTCTTTTTCGCTACACTTTTCGCGGTAATACTTCTCCCAGGGCACCAGGCTGACTTATTGACATAACTTGCCCTGTTATTTGCTGCTAAAGCCGTAATACTCCAGACACATTGAAGTTCGCCTGCACATTGCCCGTAACCTACCTTTAATAATAGTCAAATTCAAATATTACCAAAGTGAATTGATTATTCCACTAATAACAGCAGAAAAACCTAATACAAACCCAAATAATGCATGAGAATGTAAAACAATGCGTCAGTACTTCTTGCAACACTTCTAATCAAGCCAGAAACATTAAACGTTCCGCGAAAATTTCACATAAGACTCCACCGTTTCCTGCACTTGCAAACTCCGTGTAACGAAGAGTCTTTTCGGTGAAACTGAGAAACATAGCGTAACGTATTTCGAGCACTTCCTATGGAAATATATTGCGAGGGCTCTAATTTGACCCACACATACCAATTTGCTGTAATTGCCCTGCTATTTTTGCTAAATTTCGCCTTGCCAGTACAAATTCAGCCAGTGAATAACACACTCATAACGATGCCGAGTGCTTTAATAAATAATTTATTGCAAAGGCCACAATTCAACCACGCACTTTTCAGTTTGGCTAGAGGTAACCGTTAATGTGCCCCTTGATTTAGCATATAAAGAACACTGGGGAAAGCTATTGCCGAAACTGGTATAACGCATGAAATTAGGAAATAAGCGAGGGTACATTTTTATTGCGAAATATATTTATGATAGGAACAGTAAAGTGTCGCCAGGCATGATGCCTTACATGCCATGCCCCCCATTCCACCAACATAGTGAAGTCACTCTTTTTTACTCCTTTGGGAAATATTGCGGATTATGTCTGTATGATACTCAAGGACGCTTGAATAATTAATCTTGTACATAGCCTGTAATTAACTACACTTCTCGTTCGTCACTCTCAACATCATTCCTACTTCAAAAAAATATAAACGACGTGCTTCACATAGTTTACAGAGGCTACTGGGAAAAGCCACTACACGCCTTGTATTAAACACGAAAAACTGGAGATCAAAAGTATTCAGAAGTTATTTTTGAACCACATATTTACCAAAATTTTAAAATTTATGTGCACATCAACCATTGAAAGGACCCTATTCCCTGTGATTATTACCGCTCAGCCAATATTGGTTCTTCCAGGAAAGCGGTGAAACTTTGTAGGTGTTTCATATAACGCCTCTAAAGCTGCACGAAACGACGGTTAACCCATATTTAAATAACCCCAAATTAACAAACACACTTCGAAATTTGCCTGCATACCGCCCAGGGTAGACGTTCCTCACTTCCCTCAAATTATAAACTTCAGGAGTAATCATGATTTTTCGTAAAAGATCGAAAAACCGGATATAACGTTTTTGAGAGCTTATAATCGCATGAACAGTTTGCTGTAAAATTTCTTCATGAAACTCTCGAATGCGTCAAACAAACCACACCGCTATCGTGCAGCAAAGTGTGCTGTACGAACAGACTGAATGGCTGCTTAAATGCTCATCTTAGAAAGCACACGCTACTTTCAGGGATTCTGCAAGCTTAAATCTGGCCGCACAAAGGAGGCGCTGTCAGTGCGACCCACTCTTTCACCAAACCACAGCTCTGTTCAAAAATGGAAATCAAACAGGCCGACAGATAACCGAGGCCTATCACATGCACCTAGAATCCATGTCATGCGTTAGCCAAACGTCTATTTGAGTGCATCAAAACGAAACAGTGTTTGAATTATCTTATTTATCGACACCCTTCTACATCTGGTACCCACCACGTGACCTAAGCCTTTATAATGATTTGTCAAGCAATAAACTTTCAATTGTCAGTCAGCGTTCGTGTCGTCCATTCCTTGTCCCTCATCTGTGTCGCGCTGCACATATACGTAAAAATGTTAACCAACCAACTCGCCCATGTTTTGAATTGTCCGGGTTAAATTGGAGAAACTGAAATTTCCAGTTTAAAGGTTTGCAATAAACTGCTCCACTGGAAGTTGCGCTGTTATTCTGTAAAGTCGCATAATTGTTATGTCTACATGCCTTCTTACCTAGCTGTTTAATGCTTCTCGGAATATCGTGAGCACTGTTCATAACTGTATTCCTCTTCATTTGTACATATCATCACCATTTTGCGCATCATCTTCCCCTCTCTGGTTGGTACTAGAATAAGACAGCTTCCTCAGAATATTGGCTTCAGATAGTACCGGAAAGTAAAGAAAGGTACTGCAAAGTTTTTCTGGTTTAAAAATCCGCTTAGTAAAAACTCAATATTTAAGACCTAAATAATTAACGAGCTGTGAATTTGAAACGGCGAGCGTGCAGTGGTTAGCATAAAGGCTGCTTGCTCTCAGTTCACTGGAGTATTCCAATGGAGCACCCCATGCACTTTACGAGGGAGGTAAGAGATGATAGCGAGAGCGAAAAAGCTACAAGATGCTCTCACGTTACCTGGTTATTCGATTGTATTCATCTGCTTATCCAATTTTTCTTCCTGCTCGTGCGCTGGCAATCAGATCACTGTGTCCTTCAAGTCACTAAGGCTGAAAAAATAGCGAGAACAGAGGGAGTTTACCAGCCCTCTCAAACAAAAACAAAAACAGCGCAATGCAGGCTGTATGGTGGTGAGGCGAACTTTTTCACGCGGAAGGACTCTGAAATGAACAACATTGCTACTGACTAAGAGTAATAGAAAATGCGACAGTATAAACAAGTATCGACGCTAATGCATCAACAGCTACGTTAGAGCTCATATTTGATATACGTCGACGCTCATACAAACTGCTCAATACCACGTGCAGCACGTACATGTTGTCCGACTGCATGGGTGTTCGCTCTGACAAAAGGAGAAATCATAACGTAGGTACTTTTTAGCTAATATCTGTGCCTATTAGCACGTATATTATACGTACTCGAGTGTTTAAATTGCATGTACTAACAGACGCATATCCCGTAACTTACTTTTTGGACCGTTGTTGTTACTACTCGTATCAAGTAAAAAATAAAAAATCAAGTTTTCTCTACATATTTTAGCCGTGTTCCTTCATGCGCAGGTGGAGAGGTGACCTTCCACCGATATGATACAGACGACACGAACCAGCTAGGCTTGCTAAGCTTCAGCATTCTTCTGGGACTGACGCTCTCAGCGTTTCGCCAGGAACAGAATGTGGTGTTAAACGTATTCGTCAGCTTGAGCAACGCCCTGGTCACTGCAACGCACATGCTTTTGTGGTTCGGGCCGGTTGGACTCTGCTCGATAACTATGAAGCTTGTGCTCGAGGCTAAGGGTCTAGAGGTAAGTGTCTGTATTTTGGTGTTCAGTTTTGTGTCTGCCTGCTTGCTCTGCCGCATTTATATAAATCATTCCCTTATTTTACGCAAGATAAGCAAGGCCTATTGTGAATGTTCAAATGAGCGGCATGAGACCGGTCACTCTAAAAGTATTATACCCTTTGCGTGCTCGGCTAGATTGAAATATTTAAATTTTTTGTAAGCTTTTCTGCCAAATGATCGATAAGCGTTGGCCGTGTGTTCAATAGCACTTGTTACCCAATGCTTTACAGAGGATTTCATCAGTGCCCACGCAGAAATATTGGAATGTGCCGCCATCATTATTCGATGAATGGGTTGTTTCGTGCTAAAAAACACAAACGAAAGTAAGGGAAGCCATCTTTGCAGATGAAAAAAACTGGATTTTGAGCGTTCACGTTTATCTGTCTCTCGTATTTTATGCCACCTAAATAAAGATAAAATATTAACTAAGAAGTGTACGATCATTCACTTTGCGTAGGGCCGTCATCGCCGCTTAAAGGCGCTAAATGACGCGTGATGGACGCTGTGTTGCTATAGCTAAAATGCAGAAGGCAGTACATTTCACGCAGATACTCGGACTGTAAACGAAGACACGAAACAGTAAACATAGGGCTACATTCAGCAATGTTTTTTTTTTGTTCAGGACTGTTATGCTTATACCGTGCTTATCGGCACACCTCTCTTGTGGCACATCAAAAACTATGCACACAGATTGCAAGAAATCAATAACCTGCCATGCAAGATAGCCCCAGAGCAGATATTCCCGTTCCTTAAAAGACGAGGACGCTAATGGTTTGCTGACGCATGCAACTCTAAATGTGGGTCGTGTTAATGATCAACCGGGGTTCACCTCCAAATTTGATTAAACAAGACCAATACAATGCAGCGATATGCCGTTGCACAAATGTTCAACTGAAGTTTAATCGGGGAAAATGCCAACGGCATTGCCAAACATCTGATTGTTTCCTTTTATCTCTCACAAACATAACCGCGTCGAGTTCTTATCAAATTAGCCGTGAAATAATGCGTTTCACATTTATCCCTTTGAAGAGGATTGTATAAGCCAACCGTCTATTTCACAAAAAACTCGACACATAGAATATTTTGCGATTGCGTGGTCCTCAACCTTGATGGTATATACTGCATTTGCTAAATATCTTGCTTTTGTTATGAATCTGTTCACCGTCCGATGGCGCGATTTTTATTACGTATGTTTGTTTTTGCAAATAAGTTTATTCGGGAACCTACAAACAATCCTTCTTTGTGTTTGTCTGATGTGCTGTTTCTTCATCTTCCCACACCACTTGCCTATCTAACCTTACGTTTGCTCTGAAGTACGCTTGCCTAAAATGCGTAGTTCTTTCATACAAAGAAAATCAGGTACACATCTTGCAGTACAACGACAACCACCCATCAGAAACCAGGCGCGTAGCCAGAGTATTTTCTTTTTTTCAGGGGAGGGGGAGGGGGGCTAAAGTTGCATACGCCCACTCTTTTGTTTGCAAGAACCTTTCAGGTCTCTCTTATGATTTTGGGGCTGATTATGAACGCATAGCGTTAAAGGCCCCATGTCGCAGAAAATCCGGCGTCGGCGTGCCATGTCAGCGTCCGTGGCGGACATCATCATTCTGAACCACCTCAACCGCGCAGGCCCTGCACAAGGTGCAAGGTTTTTTCAAATTTATTCCAAAATTCTCTCGCAGAGCTATCTTTTTCAAATTGCCAGATGTCTATTTATGGAATGATCTCAGTCTTCTTGTCGATGCTGGCATGCGCAGCAAGTACAGCCTTGGCGCTTTTGGATTCTTATTTTATTTATTTATTAATTTCTTTATTTGTTCACACATGATGCAGCACGATTTCGGCCTGTAGAAAGAGTGGTTTACATCTTCACAGAGCCAACAAGTTGGCGCAATTGTTCCCACACGAAACGCACACATCGATTAACTTAGATACAATGCCGAAAAAAAGAGGTTAAATATATGTATATGCCTAATCATGTGCAAACACTGGTCTAGTGCGTCTCTGCTGATAATGCTTTGTCTCCAAAAGTTTGTTCACGAAGTCAAGAGAGAGACGTGAGATCAAACTAGCATATAGTAGGGGAATGTGAAAAATTACGGTCATAGCGGCAGCTAATAAATTTCACTACTTTCGTTTGAACAGAGTTGGTATTGTGAATTTCCTAGTGCTTATAAAGGTAGCAGACACCAGCAGCATATTCAAGCATAGGGGATTTGATTGACTTTTAAAGGAGAAACTTAGTATCGTTAGAAGCTCATTTTAGAGTGCTACGAAGATATCGCAATTCTTGAATAGCATTAGTAACAAGAGCGGCAAACTAAGAACAAGACAACGTATTAGATTGAATGACACCCAGACACTGATATTCTTCAACACCACTTCCACAAAAAAATTGGAGCAATAATCAAACACAAGCATGAAGTTTCTGTGAAGGCCATTACAACTACTTCGCGAAAGGTAATGTTCATTTTCCAAGTTGTGCGCCATTGACATATTCAACCCAATGAAGCACGCAGGCATTGACTGCCTGGAGATAGTTTCATTAGGCGGATATCATCGGCATATATGGACAACATTACGATCGAGCCGAAGATGACAAAATCCAAGCAGTGCCTCAAAAAACTTGACATCTGGGACGTAAGCGAGCGTTATTCTGAATATCAGTTTGTTTCTGCAAAAGTTTAGGATTATGGACCGTGTAAAACATTTAGGAAACTAAATAAAACAGGTCTGCAATCTCCATGCTGAAAACAACTTAATTCACAATGTCAGAAATTCTATTAGTGTACTAAATCCATGCCTGAATACATATTGTGCATGAGATACCAAGTAATTGCATCCTAAAAACTATACTATGCCAAAAAAGTATACGTTGAAGGATTTTATGAATACGGGTTTAACGACATTTCACTGTGGCTAAAATTTTTTTATTGCCTTACTTGTAAAGCGAAAACACTTTGGAATATTTCCCAGATGACGGAACAGTACTTAAGGATATGCATTTATTCAGTTTATTGACTGCATATCTACCAGTGCCCTTGCAATATCGCACAATAAAGTAGTTTGTAATACCGTCTGGTCTGCACCTTTTTTGTCAAGATATAACGTTGTATTGTAAACAGAATAATGCCAATTATTACGTCTCTGATTGAGGAGGCAGCATTAGTGTTACTTAAGTGAAAGACGATGATATCGCGCGAAGGCACAGATTTATTTAACACATGATCATAACCCAACTTCCAAACAAAACCGTTTGACGAGACGAGGCACGTGTATTCCAAAGCATGGTTATGATGGCACACAGTATAGTCGAAAAATATTCTTTATTAAAAAAGAGAAAGGGTTTCAGTTTTGAACCATTTAAGCATTATACATTGCTTGTAGAAACGCACATTCTTAAATGCGTGAGCATTTCTATGCTTACCCAACGATAAAAAAAAACACCGCCTATCCACGAAGTGAATGATGATGAGTGGGCGAAGCACTGGGGGATCATTCGCGTAACCGCGTATTTCCCGTACATTGCCCTCTCGAACATGCAAATGAGTGACAACACATGTGTACAGTAGATACAATGTTGTTTTATTGCTCGTATATGGTATTGAGGTGCAGACTTCGTTTTCCCTTCAATAAGACTGCCTTGTGAGCAGTGCAGCAGCACGGCGACGCCGGCAAGCGGACCGAGGGGCGGCGAGAGCGCGGGAAGCGGCGGCAAAACGCCGGAAGCGTTCTCTACCTGAGGTTGGTGGCGCCGATGCTCGGTTTAAGCGCGAGCTTTGCCAGCCGTCAGCTCCGGGTCCGCTTGCCGGCGTTGCCGTACTGCTGCAGCTTTGCGACCCTCAGCTCCGGGTCCGCATGCCGGCGTCGCCGTGCTGCAGCAGCTTTGCGAGCCCTCGACTCCGCTTGCAGTTGAGCCGCCACTCTCGCCTTTTCATCCATAGCTGGCGCGCCGTTATCAGAAGCGACCCTTATCATCCAGGGCTGAAGAGAGAAAGAGCGCGCATCGGGAACGAACGCCCTTGTGCACTGCAGCGCCCCTAGTGGACTCCATGCGAACCAGAGCTACGGACGACGGGCGACGACGATGGGGGGGGGGGGGGGGGACAAGGCTCGGCCCTAAGGTGCTAAGCCCCTCAAACCGTCCGTCCGTGCCTTAAGACGATCGCTTTCGGGATAGCGCTCGCAGCAGCGAGCGAATTCACCCTCGTGCTTCCTCTCGCTTCAGCGCCAACTAAGTGGCGAAAACACCGCGCTTACGAAGCTATCAGCACTTGCCGCACACTCTGCCTCCGTCGCAGATCGCATTCAAAATAGTGGCCAACGCATCTCGCCACAACGCAAACTAAGCGAGACTGAGCGGCAAGAACACAGCGCGCACGAAGCTATCACCGCGCGCCGTACTGGGACCGTCATCGCTGATCACTTTCAAGATAGAGGCCCCGCCGCCGCGCCATACACAGCCGCCGCCTGATAAAGGCTGGTCATGGTCGGCGCTGACGGCTAAGGCACTAAAGAGCGATACCGGCTTATAATGATCGGAACGTCATCAACGCAACAGGCGCCGCTAACTGCAGTAGTTTACTGCGTTGTCGTTTATACTGGTCGGATAAAGTTTCATAACATTGATAATGACACCGGGCTGCGTGGAGATGAGCATGTGGCACAATGCTTACGCATACTTAGACAGCTCCCAGAGCAGTTTCTGCGTGAACTTGTTCAGATGACAAAGCGAGGACGTAGAAGACGCGATCTACAGATTTCACTATAGCGCTTGACTAGAGCGGCTTCTATGCTAAGCTTTTGTGCAAGTAAATGGCGCAAGTAAACGCCAGCAAAAATAATGTGACGCAGTTTGCATTAGGCCATTCGCCGGGACCACACCGAATGATAATGTGTCGTCATGGAGGGTATTCAAAGTCGTAATTTTTTGAAGCTACCTCCGATACGAAACAGCTTAGAGCCGTTATTTCCCAGCTTAATTTATCTCATCATGGTGCATATTCATTGTTGGGAGGCGATGACTAGAGTTGAGCAATGCAAGGTTGAAGGCATTCTACCTAGGTGTTAGCGGACTGTTCTAACGCATTTATTACACTATTGTGATGGGTCATTACATTTTTCTAGTCGGAGAGCAATTGCGACCCTGTATTAGTGAAATAATGGTTTTTATTATTGAGATTGTTCTCTCTGTTTTTCGAGTATTAGCGCTTCTCTCTCAAACATTCTAAAGGATCAGGCCTAGTGAAAACGGGGCTGAGAGCTACATCTTCACTTAGAACCAGAAGGCTGTAGCAGTACGGAACAAGATAACAAAAAAGAAAAACAACAGTCTGGACAAGACAGAAGTACCCACAAGCGATCATCTTATATAAGACAACGCTCAACACCAAAGAAAACAAGTTCGGACAGTGCTAATCTATGATGGCTATCCCTGTATGGGAAACGCGGTATGCATAAGGCGTTTCCGGCAGCCCGGCTCCTTTGTCGCATTTATCTCTGGACCCACTGCCCCTTCGGGAGGCGCCGCCATGAATCCCGCGCCTACGTAGTGGCACATACACATAGACCTAAGTTGGCGTTAAAAAGGTAAACTGAGGAGTGACACATACCTATTGGCACACTCCCAGTGTCTCCAGCAACATATACAAAGTGACAAATACCCAGGAGTTTCATTGCAGAGCGGGAGGTATACCAGTGGCGCATAGCCATGTGAACGACCACATATTAGACTGCAGTACATTCGCATCGGCCCACGTTATTTGACTTCACAAACTTAGTGACCGAGCCCACGTTTGTCGGTATAGCTAGGTAGCTAGATATACGGAAGAAATCTGGTCTGACAATGCCAAGACTGCTACTCACATTATTACATGCATATATAAGAAGCAACGATTAAGCATCGGGCAAGCGCGGCAGCTGTCATGCCCGTAGACAAGAAGTGACATTTCCATAGCTTTTATGTCTTTAGTAGGTGATGTCACTGACCAGTCGTAAGGGAGGGTTGGCTGTCAATCGTAGATATAATGCCGGCCGCAAGCAACTAAGCAACCAAGTAGGTCACCTGGGAGAGTGGCGATTGCTATCACTAGGGTAGTAGGGTACTAGGGTAGTCCGGGCGCACACCACCAACAGCAATGTAGCTCATTTTGAGCAGCGCACTGATGTCAAGATAAACAAGATGCGAGAACGCACGTCTCACAACTGAAAATCACATTATGAAGCAACATACAATAAGTCATTCAAGAGGAATGTGTGGTACTCATCGATCGCACACTTGAGTACAATCACTAAAAGCCATCTCTTTGTAAAATATACAAACCTGAGGTTGACTAACACGCACGTGCATATTCTTCATAATCTTGTTCAGCTCTGCGATTTCTCGTATTGGCTACTTATGTTTCTATTTTGTAAAGGGACGATACATGAGCAAAACGGTATGTAGCCTCATTCTTGAGAGTGGCTGGGGAGATGCGGCGATGCAGCTCCCTTTATTGAACTAGCAAACTCGCGCAACTGAATGTACACGCATTCACATGTCAAAGGGAAACCATAAACCATTCAAGATGAACAATGAATATACTTGTTACCAGTTTACATTGGTCAAACAGGACAATGTTTCAATGATCGTACTCGTCAACACTGCAATAACGTAAAGAACGGGTATGTTAGCCATTTAGCTGACCATTGTAAGAAACACGTATGCGCTCTGATGTTTAATAAAACGAAATTTATAGGAAAACGAAAATATAAAAAGGAAACAGCAATTTTAGAGGCCTTTTGGGTCAGCAACGAAGGTGACAATCGTGTCAGTTTGCCTTCTCTTTTACTATCGGAGAAAGAAATAAACTTCCTGAAAGAAAGATTGGCATTGTGATTAGCAAGTGTTTGATGTACGCATGTTTTCCCGAGTATGTATTAAAAATGCTTGTTTTCTCTTAATAAACATTCAGCTGGCAGTAAGTGCTTGTCCTGTGGTCTTCGTTCCTTTATCGTCTTTGTTCATTTCGCGCTGTCACTTCATACCTTTGCTGAGTTTTACCGAGCAACCATGTGATGTTCTAGAGGAGATGGACACTGATTAGACGACACAGGCATGGTGATCCTACGCGTGGGCCATCGCAGTAGAGGAGTGTGATATGTGAAGTGCGCAAGTGCCGTGATCGTAGTGGGTAAGTGCAAGAAGTGAGCAGCAAGCAAGGAAACAAGCAAGCGACAGCCATCGTGGGAGACGTAGAAGCAGAGGGAGAAGAAGCCCAGGGTGCGGGAGTAGCGGCCAGTCAAGTTCCTGGCCCAAGGCCGCTCCAGGCTCCCACCTGGGATCGACACCACATCCAACTTCTTACTGCAGCCTGCAGTTGGCGAACGCCGAAGGGCGTTCGACCCAGGTGGCCCAGCGTCTCCAGCGCTGTTCCCGAGCTCCGGCTGGCGAACGCCGTGAGGGCTTCTAGCCGTTACCCGTCTCCACTAAGCCTGTCTTCACAGCAGTGTCGATCATGGCTGCCTGATGTTAAGGTGCCGACCGACATTGGAAGAAATGAAGCCCTTGTACCCGTCGCAGAGGTGAAGCCCTTGGACGTGGTGTCGGTGACAAGACCTCTACCGTACTAAGGCCATCTCTCCAGGTTCCCAACGTCACAACGAAACTTGCGTAACTTCCTCCTGCATTAGTAGATCCTGGTCTTCGCCTGGGGGCGACCAGGATTTTCTTCGACGGCTTCTAGTTTCACCACCACTACTCCACTTCGAGCGCCGCATCTGTCGCCGCTTCTAGTCCATCCCACAGCTCCAGTGCGAACGATGAAACTGTAGGTCCCTTCTGACTTTAATGTTTTCTTTCTAGACTGAATCCTATTTTGTTTTTGTGATTAGTTTGCTAAGTTTCGTTTTCTCTTCTCGCCGTATTTTCTTTATTGAATGGCTTCTTGTGGCAACGAACGGCTTCGTCATTTCATGCGCTGAGGCTGTTCCTCAGTAGCGAGTAATTCATTGAAAGAACCTCATCACAAGGAGGTCGAAAACGAAGAATCACTGCGTGCATAAGAAGCAGCGATTATGAATCGTGCCCGCACATAAGCTGTATTGCCCAATCATGATAAGTATACGCAGCCTGAGTAGCTGTTCTACTCCTAATACCAGTAGATGTCTGCCTTATCCTGCAGCCTGTAGCGGAGATCCGCGTTGATAACGCTGTCCGTTGTTCAGTTGGCAGAACATTATCAAAACTCTTTGGCAGTTTAATATACGTAACTTTTCAAATATGTACATGATTACCTATTCCATTTTCACAGCACTGAAGCCTTTTTTCTGAACATCAATGATGTAATTTGACCCGCAGTCCGTTGAACCGCTTCAGGTGACTAATCAAACATCATTGGACGGGGTCATGAGATTCCTTCACGCAAAGTTTGTTTTCATTGATCATAATATCTCACCATTACATCATCACCGTGAAAAAAGCCACTTCCGCCATTTCATTCAGCTGACTCAAAACCTTCTACGACAATCATCACAAGTGACTTTGAGCAGTGGAATAGTAAAACCGTGTCCAGATATAATGATGGACAGTTTCGAGGAAACAAGCCTAACCTTTAAGGGTTGTAGGATCTTGCGGGTATGTCCTGGTATTACTAGTGCAAGAAGTGATCAGACAGGGACATTCAAAAACGCAAACTGTGCAACTGCTGCACGTGCAAACGTCGACATGAGAGCAGCGGTGATTCCCCATATTCATAGTTCATCATATAATGTTTAGAAAGATGGTTCAGCAAGCAAATGTTATTGTGGTTCATTCAGTCACCAATAAGCCAGGCAGCCTCTTATGAAGGACCAATGTCATCAAAAAAATGTATGCAAAAAAAGTCATCAAGAAAATTATGTTGACTCTAAATGCGATATTGTACATAGCTATATTGTGTCGTGCATTAAAAACTTATTGGCCAGATTGGACGACACATCAATATTCAATGACGGTAACACATCAACAAGGTATAAAATTGACTTTTGTGGGTTGTTGTCCTTTCACTGTAGCAAGCTTAGCTGCAACCCCTTATTTGAAATTGCTACGTTTTATGCAAGCATATGTAAAAGACGGCAGGTTGATTTTAAAGCTACAGACCGTACCGAATACTTTGAGCATTCGGTATACTTTGAGTATTCGGAATACTTTGAGTATTCGGTTCGGTCTCTTTGAGACCGAACCGAATACGAATGGGATAGTGCTACAGTTGAGCCGAATCAACTATAGAATACTTTTTCAATAATTTAAATTGTCTTATCGCAACTAATATAATCAAACGATGTTCACATTCCAGTATTCTTAAAAGATTCCGAGTTTTCTTTTCTTCACATAGTACGTTTTGAAGCGTTGTTTATTGAAAGGACAAATGGAGCATTGGAGCAAGCAACTCGTTTCTCCGCGCGCACAGAACTCTTAAGGATTCCGAATGATCGCTGTACGGTCTTTAAAGTATGGCTACCTAAGTGCCGCAGCTTGATCCACCACGCAAGTTCTCATGTTTTATGTCTATACTATGGCCATGGGGGTGAAACCTTACCGTACTTATTCTCCAACTCTGTTTAATTGGGTGCGGTTGATGTTTTGAAATATGTGAAAAGTATCCGAAAAATATTCGTATTCATGAATATTGACTATTCGATTTGAAAACCCAATAAAAGCGGACACTACTCAATTCGCTATTCAAAAGTTTCGAATACTGGCACACCCCTAATAAAAGCAGAACATGTTGCCAGTTTCGCACCTTGGTGCGTCACCAAGTCATCAGTGCCCTTGTTTAAAAGAACTCGAATCTTTCCTGAATGACTAGCTTTTATGGCATGCTGATTTCATAATGAAAGCAGTGTTTTTAAATCTGTGTTCAGAGTCGATAAGGTGCAAAGGAATCTGCGTCGGTAAACTTGAACAAGTATGGCATGCCTGAGTGTTTGAAGTTGCACTGTTCGTGTTGTTTCGTGTCCTCATGTGTCAGACCACGCATGCGCTATACTTGTAGACAATCAGACGTTGGTGTACTTCCGCTCATTTCTATCATTATTTGTTTGTCCCTGACAATGGCTGCGCTGTATATGCCGGTAACGATTGAGTAGGCTGTAGTGGGTTGATCAGGACACTTTTATGTGGGTGTGGCAATTATCAGAAATGCAAAGAATGACTGTTTGCATGGGACATAACTGGCAAATTTTTAACATAGCTCAAACACAATTTTTTTTGCGAGCATTGTATAACTGACCATTTTTTTGAAACCGCTAAAGGCACTCAGTTTTCTGACGGCTGTCTCTGGAGTGTGCACACAGCATCTTGCTTACAAGGTCATGAGGGTTGTACTGGATTTATAAAAGAGCGAGCTCGGCTAAATTCTTAATGAAAAAAAAAACCCGTTCTGACAGCTTTGCAGCATATAATTGTTGATTACTTTCTGTCTCTATACTCTGTGCCACCTTTCTCTATTTTACTTTTGGAGATTGATTTACTGAATACCTGGTGGCAGGTTGCACAGTTTCATTTCGCCAAGCAGATTACTGCTAAATACCGTGAGTACATTAAGAAGAAACATTTGTTCAGCCTTATCCTTTTTGCCTTATCACTTACTGTTCGGAACGTGTTTCAACTGCCTGGCCATAATAAAGTCATACTTTGACTAGTGAAAATATTGCGAATTGTTATTGTTTTAAGTGTCAAGCCCAAAACTATGAAAATGCGACCCCCATTATTTAGTATGGCGTAGTTCACGGTAGTAGATGCCAACACACCCTCCGTGGTGGCTTAGCGGCTGTGGTGTTGCGCTGCTAAGCACGAGGCCACGGGATCAAATGGCGGCCCCGGCCGCCGCATTTCGATGGAAGCGAAATGCAAAAACGACCGTGTCCCGTGTGAGGGCACGCTTAAGATTTCTGGTGGTCGAAATTTCCGGAGTCCCACACTACGGCGTGCCTCATAATCATATCGTGGTTTTGCCACGTAAAACCTCAGAAGTATTTTTTAATTTGTTAGCAGTTCCCGACACAGGTGCTTCTATCAGTCGTACTTTATGAATTTCACTTCACTACCAATGTTAACAGCACGACAAAATAGCCTGCTTCTGCGGCTTGCCTGAATTGGACGAAGATCAGAAACGCTCGAGACTTCATAACTACAAATCTGAATTTGACACTCAACCGGTCAACTGCATTCGCCCTCGATGGCCCTACTAGAGGTGCTCTACTACTGCTGTGTTTCTGAAATTTAAATTGCAGGAACAAGTTTTATCTTATACATTGAGCCTAAAGAATGTTCTACCAAAAACGTGACCAGGTGAACATTTTTCACGTAAATTGAAAATAGAGATTGGAATGCTAAGAAAGTTTGTGAAAAACAGCAGCGTAAGAACGATGGCTTTACCCTTTGATAGAATAAATTGCAACTGTAGGGCATTACCTACATGTATGATGCGCTTTCTCAAAGCATAAGGCATAAGGTGAGTATGGCAGAAAAAAAAGGAAAACCGCTATTATTCTCGCCAACTACCTCCGCTAACTAACAAAACGAGATATAGGAAACAGTGATTGACAACTGTTCAGCACGTACCGTCCTTCGAACAGAAACTTCATCCGAGGAATCGGGGAGCTAACCACATCACAGTGTTTTGAAAACTAGGAATGAGCATGGAGCAGGTTATCTAATGGTGGAGCTTACAAAATACTGCCAGCCATATTTGCTTTCGCTTGCCAATCTGTTAAAGCTATTTAGGTAATGATGCGACTGAAGTGGTTCTCGCATGTCTTGTTTGCGTTGTAGCTCCCTCAGAGAAACAAATTTATCATTACCCCACTTGCTCAATCCACTATTCTGGCATCAACTGTGCTATGCGGCTCGTTATCTCCCCATTATATCCCTGTGAGCATTCCCAATTGTCATATCATTGCGCGTGTATCACCTCAATATCCAGGATGTGGTCAAGATCAATCTGTATTTTTCAATCAATCACTACGTCAGTCAAGTTAAATGAAATAAAAAAGTCACGGCTATTTGCATGCACGTCCTGCAAACAAGAAGCTCTGAATCCACAAAACAGTTTTCAATGTAAAATTTATCTCACTTCTAAAAAACCAAGCCAAATGTAGCTTTATGAAAACATTTGCCAAGGTTATCAATAAAACAGTCGATGCCATTTGTAAAAGTAAGATTGGCGTTTCGCAAGAAAAGTGCATTCTAAAGCCATGTAGACATTTCTGAGAAACGAAGTGAATCTTTGAGATCTTGCAACTTTGGATAAGGTGACATGCCCCATAATTTCACATAAAACGCTTAATAATATTATGTGATGATGGTGAGCAGGGGAAAGCTCACCCAACTTATGGACGTAAAACATGCACACACCTACAGTGATTAGGAAGGTGGCCAGTGTAATCTGATATTTGAAACAATTTCTATAAAATCATAGCAGAGTAGGCTTGCGTACAGTTTAGTATTTTACGGTTAATATAATGCAGGCCAGAAGAACATAACTTTAAGAAAAGTAGTAATCGGACTTATTATTAAATTAAGGTAAGTGCTATGACACTGAACTAATGTGTCAGTGGCCTGCAAGAACCAACTGCTAAATGTTGCGTTCAGCGCGTCAGTGCGCTAGCGACGGGTATCTGCATTTCACTCGCAATCCACAAGATATCGTTTTTTTTTCCTTTTGTGCACTTAATAATGGTCCAGAATATTTTTGGATTATGGTTAAGTACAGAGGGCAGTGCAACATTGAAGTAGTTTTCTCAGGATTTCTTTACCGTTTCATTCTATATGTGTTCGATAGCTTTAATCTCAGACAAGACCAGTGGCGTGCGCATGACATAGCTCAGTTAAACGGAGGCAATTTTTATTTGCCACAAATTAGGAGATTGATCAAACCACGGGAAACGTGAATCTGTTGCAATATTCCTACAAAGAATGTATGTATCTCTTATTTTACGTCGTTTATGCTGATACATGCACCAGTTGTCGTCAGCTCCGCTTTTTCAAGCTTACGGATTAAGTCATCAAAAATTTTCAGTTTTATTGATTGCCGAGAAATTACCTTTGGCACGATTACGTATTCTCTTAATTCTTTTGAGTAATGCTCACACTCGTAGCTCCATAGTACCGTGTAGCAAACAATGATTACTAATACTCACGATATTATTTCAGGAACACATGTTAACAAAGGCGAAAATAGACAATCATATGCAGTTTGTCCGATGATAGATTTGCTCGCCGCACTTCCCGCTTTCCTGACGATCCAGCGCATATGTTTTGATTCAGGTCCTCACGCATGACCTCTCAATGTATATACTGACATTCGTGGCAGCGACCGTTCTTCATGGCCTTTTGGTGCTACCGGCATTCTACTTGGTTCTCACGCGGGGACGACTGGGTCCGTTATTTCGAAACATGGTCCAACCTATCTCTGTGGCTCTCGGCCTGTCATCCAGGTAAGTGTTGCATAGGCTCTTAAGCATCTATATATGGATGTATTTCGGAATACGCTCATTACTAATTGCCTTAGCGAAAGTGCAGTAAAACATGTTGGAAGCATAGAGAAAAACAGTAGAAGTGAACGCGTTCGCTCTAACAGCATTTTGTCGTTTACTTAATTCGCTTCCTATCGATACCCATATAGTCATTATTTACAGATCATAAAGATACGGTGAAAGCATTGCGCGCACGCTGTAATTCCCTGACCCAAAATTTTACACAGCTCACCACGGATTTTTTTATTGGCAATAAGAACTGCTGCAAAGAGCGTTTTCCAGTTTAGGAACATCTTTCTCGGAAGGCGCAAAACGAACCATGCTGCTATCACATAAGCATAGAACTGAACTGTATCAAGTTGCAGCTTGTCAAGTAAGGTTTGCGTAATTGTATATTGTTCAATTTTTACCAGGAAGACCAAAAACCGAGCATGTTAGAATGCAGGTGTGCGTAGACTCATGATGCAGAGACAAATATAGTACTTTAACGAAGTAGCTTTTTTATATTTTGCTAGCATCACTGGAAGCTTTCAAAGCTTGTATGACTGACTCCCTATGCAAAGGTAGCTTGGGAGTTAGGCAAATTAGGCAGATTCCTAATTATGCTTGAGGCTGATTGTTTGGTCCACGTTGATCTCCCCAGATAAACCTTATCTGCGAAGCTGAGGAATTGAATTAGACACTTTCACTCTCTCACATAAACAAAATGGATATCAATCAGATTTTCGTGACTTGCTGCTGTTATAGTACTTGCGAGATGTCAGTACATGGCCCAGTTAGGGTGAAACCGGCGCTTAAGATATAATGCCTTAACTGTAATAAAAGCAGCATCTGGAGTCTCACATGAAGTGTCATACACCGTGTCATACAGTGCCATGGTTCGCAGGGTTACCATTTGTCATGACACAACGCGCACGAATGAAAATTTTAGGACTCGGCTTATAATGGGATGATCTCACTGATCATATGCAACAATGCCAAGAATTGATAGTAGGGAGATGGGATCGACAATACACTATCTACCACCTTTTACCGATGCGTCGTAAGCGTATGGAATGTAACGTTCACAACCAACCCATCGGAGCTAATACGTTTCTTCAAATATCAATCACTTTATTAAATCATTTAGTAAGCTACCTCATTAACGTTTAGCTAACCTACGAGAAATAGGAAGCAATACTAATTCATATTTTGTAACCAAATAAAGAGAGGCTGTAAGTGTGTGAAAATATAACTTTTATTCACAGTAAGATATGCATTGTGTCTGGCATTGTCAAAGACGTAGGCTGCCCGGACTGACGTTCTTCTTTCAGGGGTTTTACGTGCCAAAACCAGTTCTGATTACGAGGTACGCCGCAGTGGAGGGCTCCGGAATAATTTTGACCACCCGGGGTTCTTTAACGTGCACTACAACGCAAGCACATGGGCGTTCTTTTTTGCGTTTCGCCTCCATTGAAATGTGGCCGCGGCGGCCGGGATTGGATCGCGCGACTTGGTGCTCAGCAGCGCAACCGGTCTGACGTTCGTGATCCACGTAAATCTTGTCTAGATACTTCTGTTGCCGCAATAACAAGCGCTAAAGCCACATGCGCTGTCACACTTTAACATTCTGTGTTGTATATTCACGAAGTTTTCGCTCTCTCCAGCAAATGGTTGCTAAACGTTCATCCTGCATAGTGCAGGTATCCGAGGACGCAGCCATATTACGTAAATATCTTGCAATCTTTAAGGTAGTTCAGATGTTTCGTGCTTTCTCCTCCATGGAAAATGGACAATAAGTGAAGCATGCGGGCCTTCGAGGCAGTTCATATATTATTACAAAATTATGGTTGCTCTTTAACTGTGCTTGGTAATCACGCATTTGACAGCAATGGGCAGTCACTATTGAAGTGGTACCCTATTGAACATATTGTTCTCATGAGCACACCAAAGGTTTGTGTTGACAATATGATATTTTTGCCGTAGATTTATGTATATACGAACCAGTTTGTAAAACAAAAGGAAAGGAACTGGCAATAAAGCGAATATATGTATGCTTCAAGATAGGTATTCCATATAATACAAGAAATCATGGCGCTGATGGCGCATAATTGCAGAAGTATAGGTATATGCGTAGCTTTTGTTTTCTCATTGCGGAATTCAGTCGAGGACAGAGCCGTTAACGAGCACATATGTAGCGATATGTGCGTTGTCAACACTAACGCAAGCGCCAGCGTGAAAGAGGAATGCCATCCTCTTCCGCTACTGTTTGAGCTCCCTCACACATCCGCCAGTGTTGGAAGATGCTGTGGTCGATGCGCCACAGCATCTAAACCTTAAGGCCCATAACAACCTCGCACGACAGCCTATGCGTCTCAAATAGATAAAATAGTTGGCGTTTCGGCGCCGAGCGCACCTATCGACTCGGTTGCGTGAGAACACGCTATCTTTGCATATCGCCGCCTTTGTAACTGCAGTGAAAGTGCGTCCACCAGCCGCGGACTTCGTTTAGCTTAGTGGCTGTGCTCTCCTTGTTGCATTCGCAGCTCAGCGACAGTGCCCACCCTGATTGTTGCACTAGAAGAAGGGCTGCAGATGGATCCCCGACTGGCAAGGTCCCTTGCGCCTGTCGCCTCTACTGTTAACATGGACGGCGTCACAATTTACCTGACCGTTACGCTCATTTTCCTTGCCCAGAAGGAAGGCATGGCCCTGAGCCCTTTGCAGTATGCTTTAATCGGGTATGTTGATTGGCCATTCGCGAAACCATTTATGTATCTCAAATACTTTGTTGATGAATGTATGAAAAATTGCTGATCGGTTGCTGATCACATTTCGGTTGTACCAACTTTAATGTTATAATATACTGCATGCATGTTATCAGGTCACTTTGCGAAGCTATACCTCTATCATCCGAACTCACGTTATATCAGACGGGGAGTTATCGCTGTTTTCGTGAATTTGCCTTGCACACGGGCAAAGTGGAGGTGGCCCGAAAAATGTTTGACCAATCGTGGAAGGCTGATTGCAACAATGGTATAGAAGCAGTTATAAATATCTGTCTGTTATGGTGTCCAAATTATGAAACCTATAAACATTTCTACAAATTTGCAAGCGATTGAGTCAAAGAGCGACCACCGAAACGCTTTATGTGTAAGTGATGTGCTGCCGCTGGGTTACGGTGGCTAGATTGGTAGGTGTGCCGACCGGTGTAGTTCACTGCTTCTCCGCATCATGACAGCAGGAGTGGCGCTGCGGTCAGAGGTTTGCCGTGAAGCGCGCGTCGTCTGCTACTGAGAGTGTTAATGCGCGCCTGTTATATTTACGATAATAGGTTTTTCACAGTAAAACCTAAAAGAAAATGGTTAAATTATGTTGAGAGAGTGCTTAACAGTGCGATGTTTCTTGTTGCAATGAGTAATTTTCAAAAGCGGTCATTTATATCGTCTGTTAACACGCTCACTTCACGGAGCGCTGCGCTCACAGTCATGATATAGTTCTCCGAGTTCTTGTAATTTCCTTAGACTTTTAAGGAGCGAAGTGAAGACTGTGGGTGATGAACGTGAATACCAAGCTCGTGAGACTCCGGGTCAGAGTGAAAGTGTTCCTGCACAGAAGAAAACCAGCCGGAAGGGCACCACTTGCTCTGTGCCAAACTGTAAGTTCGGCTACAAACATGCAAGCCACGCGCGAAAGAATCATTGGTTTCTATGCACTGAGACCCAGAATTTTCCTAGAGACGTGAGCTTGCCCTTCGCCGTGCTGAAAAAATGTTTCAAGCGCATTAGTCATGTGCCAGCGCCACTTCAAGGAGCATTTCATCGAGCGTATGACCGGTCGGAAGATTGTGCAGATTCCGATGGCCTACATATGTTAAAGTGACACTTCCTTCGTTGCTACCCGACGCTGCGCCTCACATATTGAACAAAGTTTCTAGAAAAAGAACAAGTGAGGCTCCAACGGCATGTCGGCGGTTGAAATAATACGGAAGGGACAGCGAGCCAAACCAATGCCTCCTCTGGAGATATTGGCCATACTTACACGCGCTCCAAGCAAATAGGATGCGAATGAAAATGTCGCGTGTTCTACAGGTGAAGAATGAGTATTTGTAGACAAGTGAAGAAATGAACCTGCTGAAAGACGGCCGACGAAATGTTTGTGTGTGCAACAAAGTCAGCTTCAAGTGCAGCGGCCGCGGTTTACAACGCAACGACTGGCAGATATGCCCTGCCGCATTTTCCCCCCTTTCGCCAGCTGAAGCGTTCAGGAGTCATCGGTTGTGAGCAGCTCAAAATCGAAATTACGAAGAGCATCATGAAGCTAATACATTGCTCGCCTGCACTTCCTTGTGACGACCAAAACTCAGCTCCTGAGCGTACTCCAGAAAAGAAAAAGCACCTGACGCTGCGGCTACGCAACGTGCATTTTGAGCGCTGTGATGCAGTGTAGTGTTTAATTTAAAGCTATAGTTGCAATAAAAGCTTGGTGTACGTTGCTGCATGGTTTGCGTGTGTGACCGAAGAATTACCTAAATTATTATTGCATTCAAATATACATATTGTTACGGTTAATGTTGAACCGGCTTTATTTAAAGGACGAGGTTGATGCTGAAGTAAAGATGGCGTCCTGAGGCTGCGCCAGCTAACGTCTTCCTCCTCTTCTCCTTGCCCGGCTCATGCCGTAGCAATCCCCGGTTGCCAGACGAAGCCCGCTGGGCAAGTCCAAATCACTCGGAAAGCGTGGGGTGAAACCGCTTAAGACGAGCAACATGTACTAACTGGGTCCGGCTAGACCGACGACCAGCTGACGTCAAGCGTGCCACCACGTACGTCAAGTCACTCAAGCGATCTACAACGACGAATGGGCCCGTGTACTGGGGTAAAAACTTTTCGCATAAGCCACGCTTACGTAGCGGGGTCCACAACCACACAAAGTCTCCTTTAGCGTACGAGACAGACTGGTGTCGGCTGTCATAGCGCTCTTTCGATCGGTGTTGCGATGCCACAGTACGAAGACGAGCAATACGCCGGGCTTCTTCGGCAAGACAAAGCGTCTTGGCAACAGAGTACTCGCTGTGAAAGTCAAACGGTAGTATAGTGTCAATGCAGCTTAGCGGTGGACGTGCGTAAAGGAGATAAAAAGGACTGTAATCGGTCGTCTCATGCTTTGCAGTATTATAAGCATAGGTGATGAAGGGGAGTACGTCATCCCAGTCTCTGTGATCGGAAGATACGTACATGGCCAGCATGTTAGTTAGAGTTCTGTTCGTACGTTCTACAAGCCCATTTGTCTGAGGGTGATAAGGCGTTGAATGGCGGAACTGTGAATTGCAGAGACGAAGCAGTTCTTCTACGGCGTCCGCAACGAATTGACGACCGCGATCGCTAATGATTACACGGGGGGCACCATGCCGAAGAATAACGAAGCGAAGCAAAAAGGTTGCAACGGACGCAGCTGTTGAAGATGGTACGGCCGCCGTTTCCGCGTAACGGGTCAGATGGTCGACACATACGATCACCCATCGGTTGTCGTTAGATGATCGGGGAAATGGGCCCAGAAGATCAATACCCACTTGTTCAAATGGCAGGCGAGGCGGCGGCAGAGGTTGGAGAAGACCTGGCGGAGCGGTCGTAGGGCGCTTGTAGCGTTGACATTGTTCGCAACTGGCGACATAGTGCTTGACTGTGTCCCGCATTCTGGGCCAGTAAAAACGTTCCTGTGTCCGGTTCAAAGTTCTGATGAATCCTAGATGGCCAGAAGTCGCATCGTCGTGCATGGCTCTCAGTATGTCCGCTCGCAGACTCTGCGGCACCACCA
This sequence comes from Dermacentor silvarum, assembly GCF_013339745.2. NCBI lineage: Eukaryota > Metazoa > Arthropoda > Arachnida > Ixodida > Ixodidae > Dermacentor > Dermacentor silvarum. The sequence goes on from NC_051157.2 coordinate 164,039,576, forward strand.
GAAGGAAGCGTGCGCCTTTAGCCGAATAATTGGTCTTGTAAAGCAGGCCGTCACGGACACAAAATCGACCGGTGGCTCCAGGACGCGATGCGGCTACAAATAGAGGTTCCAAACTAATATCATGTTCCTGCTCTGCTGTGAAAGTCATCGAGTCCGGGAATGTACAAGAAATGAGAGCAAAACAGTCATCAACGTTGTCTTCGTCACAGTCGGTCGTCGTCGTCAGAGGAAGACGGGAGAGACAATCCGCATCTGTGTGGCGACGCCCAGACTTGTAGGAAATAACGAAGTCGTACTCCTGCATTCGAAGAGCCCAACGTGCCAGTCGTCCACTCGGGTCACGGAGATTCACCAACCAGCATAACGCGTGGTGGTCGGTAACGATAGTGAACGGGCGTCCGTAGATATAGGGCCGAAATTTGTGGACAGCGAAAACAGCTGCCAAGCATTCTTGCTCGGTGACAGTGTAATTGCGTTCCGCCTTATTCAAAGAGCGACTAGCATAAGCCACAACGTGTTCAGCTTCTTGATGACGTTGCACGAGTACGGCACCGATGCCGATGCCACTGGCATCAGCGTGCACTTCCGTAGGTGCGGACGCATCGAAGTGACGCAAGATGGGCCCTGACGTTAGTAGAAATTTTAGCTGGCGGAATGCGTCGTCGCAAGCCGATGTCCAGTTGAAAGGGACGGCTTTTTGGAGAAGACATGTTAGGGGGTACACCACGTCGGCGAATCTTGGGACGAAGCGACGAAAATATGAACACAGGCCCAAGAAACTCCTCAACTCCCGCACTGACTTCGGTGCTTCGAAGGAGCTGACAGCCTCAATTTTCCGTGGATCTGGCCTCACGCCGTTCTTGTCGACCAGATGCCCAAGTACTAACGTCTCAGTTTCCCCGAAACGACATTTCTTGGAATTCAGGATCAAGCCAGCTTTTTCGACACAATCCAGAACAAGTCTGAGACGGCTGTTATGCTCACTCAAAGTGCTGCCAAAAATCACCACATCATCGAGGTAGCACAAACAAATTTCCCATTTAAGTCCTCGGAGGATAGTGTCCATAAATCGTTCGAATGTTGCTGGCGCGTTGCAAAGGCCGAACGGCATAACGTTAAATTCATAGAGACCGTCTGGTGTCACGAAGGCCGTTTTCTCCTTATCGTCTGGGTGCATGGGTATCTGCCAATACCCTGATCGTAAATCCAGTGATGAAAAGTAGGCAGCGGAATGTAAACAATCAATGACATCATCAATTCTAGGAAGCGGATACACGTCCTTTTTGGTGACCGCGTTCAGTTTCCTGTAATCAACGCAGAACCGCCACGATCCATCCTTCTTCTTTACTAAGATTACTGGTGCTGCCCACGGACTAGAGGACTCTTTAACCACACTTTTCTGTAGCATGTCTTTCACCTGTTCAGCGATAACTGTCCTCTCTGCGGAAGAAACGCGGTAAGGCTTTTGCCGAATGGGGTGCGCAGATCCGGTGTCAATTCTGTGGCGGGCACGAGAACGCGGGAGTGAAGACTGCTTGTCGCCTTGTGTGAAATCGAACACAGAAAGATGTGCCCACAAAACTTGTGCGAGAGCGTGGCGCTCATGTGAGGGAAGCGCCTTGTTGATCATCCGTAGGATCTGTTCTTCAGAAGTGCTTCGGAGATCGCTAGTATGAGACTGCTCCTCCTCGCTTAGAACTGTAATGGAGCTGTACGTAATCTCGTCAAATTCAGCGAGCTTCATATCACGCGGGAGAACAGCAGGGACGCAAGAACAATTGAAAGCCCACAAATTTGAGGCGCCATTCACTACTCTCACGACAGAGCGTGGCACAAGTACATCTTTCTTTACGCAGCTCGACGTAAGTGGCTGAACTTGCGCGTCAAACGATGAAAGGTCGGCAGCAGCGACATTGACAGGGACACGTGACAGCGACCAAGGGGGTAGCAGCAAATCGTTCGAAACAACACAATAGTTTTTCTCGGGTAAAGATGTGTCGGCAAGGGTGGCGAGAAGCGCGCTATTCAAGGTAATTTCGCCTGTGCCACAGTTAACGAAAGCACCACAATCCTGAAGAAAGTCAATCCCGAGAATAACATCATGAGTGCACCGCGGTAGCACGAGAAATTCGGTTTGAAGATCTTCTCCTCCGAATACAACACTTGCAACACAAATACCAAGGGGAATAAGGCACTCTCCACTGACACCACGAAACGTCACACCATCACTCCACGGGAACATAACTTTCCGACCCAGCCTCTCTTTGAAAGTCACACTCATGACGGAAACGGTAGCACCAGTATCCACTAATGCTGTTGCAGGTATACTATCAATTAACACACGCACTTTGTTCTTCACCATCATAATAGGCAGAGGAGGATTTCGCAGAGACGCAGACTGTCCGGCGACCTTACCTCCATCGGCCGCGCCGGCTAGTTTCCCGACGGCGGTGGTGACGTAGCACGTCGACGTGGTGACGGTGAACGGCGTTGGCGACTGGTTGGGGGCGTCAGGCTGCGGTCTGAAGCTGGCGAGCCACTACGTCTATTATATTGACGGAAGGTATTCCGGGGTGGCGCGCCTGTGGTGTTTGCAGTATCAGGGTCTGTCGGCCAGCGGTCGTCATAACTGACTTGTTCAAAATTAGGCCAAGCTGGTGGTGGGCCATAGGTTGTGGTCTGTCGGCGCCGGCGACAAAAACGAGCAATGTGTCCTGAGGCGCCACAGCTGTAACACACAGGCGATGCTCGACCGACGTTGTAAGCCTCGGGGGTCAACCCTGGGACGTTGCGAATAATAAACGCGATCTGCCGAATGCCGATTCGTGGTGGTAGCTCGACGAGTGCGCTGATCGTGCGTCATGTCGTCGGGAGAGGAACGTCGATGCTGTCGCAGCTGATCGACTCGACAGTCTGCAACGCCTGGCATGGCAGACAATGCCGACACAGCAGATGCATGCTCTTGAGGTTGGTTGCAAGCGCAACGAAGCTGTTCGACATTCGCCCCTGTGGGGTGTCGTTCAAGTTCTTCGCGGACAATTTGCCTTATAGTTGCCACAAGGTCAAATTGAAAATTGTACTTGTCGTTATCGTCAACGCTTGCCACCGTTGTGACATTCGCTAACCTGCCGAACTTTGGCGTGATACGGCGCAGCTTCAAGGCCTCAAATGTGCGGCAATGCTTGATGAGGTCGGCGACCGAGGCGAGACTCTCCTTTCCGATTAAATAATTATAAACGTCCTCGGCTATGCCTTTGAGAAGATGTCCAACTTTGTCCTCTTCGGACATTCTAGGATTGACCGTTTTGCAAAGCTTCAGGATCGCCTCTATGTCCGTCGTACAGGTCTCACCTGGGACTTGAGCGCGCTGAAGCAATGTCTGCTCCGCCCACTTCCTTTTCGTCGTGGAATCTCCGAAGCATTCTGTGAGGTCAATCACGAAGCTGTCCCACGTTGTGAAAGAATCTTCATGGTTCTCGAACCACACTAGCGCTGTGTCTGTGAGGAACAGACCGACATTGTCGAGCTGAGCCGTGGAGTTCCAGCCGTTGTACTTGCTCACACGCTTGTAGTGGGTGAGCCATTCCTCCACGTCCTCTCCGAGTTTTCCTGAGAAAGGGCGGGGTTCCATCTGATGCATCCAGGTGCCGGTTGTTCGCACTGGAGCCGCCAGAGAAGGCTGTTGGTCGCCGCTGTGGGACATCGGGATCTCAAGCGGTGTCGGAGGCAGTCGAGCGAGGCGTCGGCTTCGGCGTGGCACTTGCTGCAGCAGCTCCGTCGTCTTGGTCGAAATACCCAGCACCTCCACCACAAAACTGTTACGGTTAATGTTGAACCGGCTTTATTTAAAGGACGAGGTTGATGCTGAAGTAAAGATGGCGTCCTGAGGCTGCGCCAGCTAACGTCTTCCTCCTCTTCTCCTTGCCCGGCTCATGCCGTAGCAATATATACGATCTTCACGAGTCCAAACTATGATTTTTCATGCTATACAAGCTACTGCTCTCATCATACATAATCACTCAACGTAAGAACTTTTTTTCATCATCACGAACAAATTTCTAATATATTTTACAAATTCATAATAACCTCAATACAGTAAAGAAAATTGAACCAGAGGATTTTAGTTGAACGAATATCAATATTTAAGCCATTGTGTTTTACATCCCTTCAAGCCAAATCATTTCTCTTGCGCATTCCGTGGTATAAGAATACGCCCTGCAAGTTCGCGTACAGCCCCTACATACTACTGTATACATCTATTCTGCAAAGCAAACTTCGCCTTTCTCGCTTTAGAAGAACTGATGAAGGACTATTTCGTCCATGCAGAATTTGTGCTTCTCGTCGTAGACTCAAGTTTAACGTGTTTACCAACTAAACAGCGCTAATTAATAGCTCTTATATTCTTTAACCTCAAACGGGGAAACAAACAGGTGAGCGAAAAGGCAAGTTCGTTACCTTCGCAAGTGACAGAGCTCTTCTGCGTTCAGAAATTTGTAACTGTCGACGATGCCACTGTGAATGTGGTTTTAGTTTAAATACGATGGTAACTATGCCGCAGTTGCAATGTAATGTGGCCGCAGCAGCCGACGACGCGCGCCGCCTGCTACAAACCCCCGACCGCAGCGCCAATTTTGTCGTCATGATGCGGAGAAGCGCTGAACTAGTAGACTTCGTGCCCAGCGGACGGCACACCTACCTATCTAGCCACCGTAGCTGAGTTGCTCTCCGGGGCTTTCCTCTCGACACGCTGAGACCTCTCGCAGCGCGCACGCGAAGTCCCTCTCCGGCGGTGCATGCTAACGCAGAGAATTAATCCCCCGAGCCCACGATAATGGCCGAGCGAATACAGAAAAGGGTTTTACTGCTCGGAGCGCTAGGCTCGAAACCGTCCTGTTGCTGAGTTTTTCAAGTCTGTTTATTAGAAAGGCCGTTGAAGAGGCTAGAAACATGATACGTAACCGGAAAATTGGGAGAACAAGGTAACTTTCATGATAGCAAAGATGTAGTCGTTAGGGTTTAGGCGGCCAGGTCGTGTGTAGTAAGGAAGACGATTTCTTTTCAGAATTGCCTACGTGTTAGTTTACGACATTATGCTTCTCAGAGCATGCTTTAGCGTAAACATAGTCATCAGTAACCAATGTGCGCGTCAGTTTTCTTACATTTAACATTTCTAGGCTTGGAACGGCAATCAGTTAGGTTTTATTCAATCGGTTGATCAATTATTCGATTGAATAGAAGAGATTAGAAGGAATAAATTATATTCGCTTCATTAGACTCTTTTGTTAGCGCATTTGAACCAGGAGCATTCTATGATGATTATTTCACTAACCAGTCGCAAAAATAAAAGCATTTCATTATTTTACCTCTACCTGTTCCTGCCAGTGTGATTTATATTCTTCTAAGTAGAATTGTAAGAAAATATGTGACTTCGACCGGTAACTTGGTAAGTAGTGAATATATTAAACCGATAAATTTGAAATATTTACTTGCTTCCAATGCATGAGCAATTCATGTAATCCAGTAATTGCCAAGTAATAAATATCTTTATTGCTGCTCTTGAAGGAGCTCAGAGACCAAATATTTAGTGACGATTCCTTGCTCTTGGGTAATTACATAGCATATAGGGGATCACATTAACGACCGGCACACGCAGGATCGTGTCCTCAGTACTGAAATATCACGCTATTTCTACCCCACAGTTTCTGATTTCAATATTCTCGTTAGTCGGTGTGAGTAACATTTCAGTCGCTTAAATGCAGAGTACCCAACATCACGCAGATCCCACGAACGACAAAAGCGGCGCCGACAGCAAACTAATGCGACATCTGCGTTATTTCCACACGTTCGCCAACGTTGCTCGATGCCGGAGCTACGTGGAGACGCGCACTCGCGTCTCCTGGCAGTGTTACGCCAAACGCACGCTTGGAAAAATACGTCACCATGAGCGGCCTTAACGTCAAACTATTTTGCTCTCAACAATGAGGTTTTCATGATTGCTATGTCGATGAGTCCAAAGAGAAGAGCCACGTCTCATTTCTACATTTTAACAGCGTAGCTGTTTAAGCCGACCATTAGTCCGTGCAGAGCGAACAGGAAATGTGGGCCGATCATGGCGGTTGCGCAGAAACGGTCCCAGCGCAATGGCACATACCTCTGTGAACTAGCTAAGGTGTTTAAGCCTAGCCCAAATACCTTGTCAATACCTTGCGATAGTTTATCGATAGCAAATCAATAGCTAATCGATAATACACCAGTAATCAATAAATTCCGGGAAACACTGGGGATGACTTGGCAGTGCTTAGCCTAACGCAAATACGTAGCAAATACCTTGCGATAGCCAGTCGATAACCAATCAATAGGTAATCGATAATTGATCAATAATAAATACATTCCCGAAAACTCTGGGGATGACATGGTAGTGCTAGGTGCCAATCAGCTCCGCTGTTTCTTTAGCCTTGCAAGACTAGTGCAAGCTACGCTAATTTCTTGTTTTTATTTAAGAAAGCCGGCAGATCCCATGCCCTGTGGGAATCGATGTTATGCGAAGCAGTGTTATGCGAAGCAGTGTTATGCGAAGCAGTGCTCATGGCCGTTTTGTTAACCCAGTTAACAAAACGGCCATGAGAACACTAAGACGTAGGCGGCTGTTTCATGACCTACATGTCATGCATGTCATGACATTCATTCATTGCATGGCCTACCATTTATGACCGAACCCATTTCAGTGGTTTTTGAGTGTAATCTTATTTCGCTGACTCATGCTCATGACTGATTTCTACTATCAGCCTTTAGTGTTTCCTTCACTTAGTGGCCACGTCCGCACCCATTCCAGTGTTCTTTAAGTGATAATAATTTTTTGCTGAGTGTTTGCATTTTTGCTGACTCATGCTCATGACTATGACATTTACCATCATCCTTTAGTGTTTCTTTCACTTAGAGCCGACGTCCTTGCCGATTTGAGTGGGTTTTGAGTGTTAAACTGTTTCTTTGAGTCATTGTCATTATATTGAGTAATTATTGTATTCTGCTGTCATTATCGTCACTATCATAACCATATATACTTGCACCCATTACCATAATTAATTCTCAATTGTTTGACACTTTGGTTTTCTTTTTTATCCATGACAGCGCCAAGACTCAGGCTGCTGTTACGGTGGCGCAGTGCCAGTTAAGCACACTAGATAGCACGTGATAGAAGTGGCGCCACTGTCGGCGCAATTTGACCACTACTTTCGTCTATCTAACAAAGGAACTATCATTTGTTCAATTTACCATTCCCCATTCTAAAATAAGTTGACTATGCTTTTATTAACAATCACGTACTGTGTTTCATCGTGGGGCAACACGTACCCGACGCACCGGACATACCTCGTTCCCCTTAGGAATCAGGCGGTCTGAATAGTTCGTTCATAGTTCGGTCCCATAGTTCGTACACCACATCAGCAGCACCCGTTTTTCGCACTGTGCAAATTCTACCATTACCTTGCACCTTTCAATCAAACTAGGTCTTTTATTGTTTAGAAGTAGAAACAGTGACATTCCCACTGAGCTACTTACCCCGACGCAACTTTACAATACAAAACACATGCTTCTTTTTGGAAAGTTATAACTTCTTTATTCAAAAAGTAAGCACTAACTCTGGTAAAAGGACCACCTTCTTTTCTGCAATTTCATTTTGGAATTCTCTGCGATGAAATATTAAATCGTAGCTTTTCACTACACTGTTTCCAGCGGCTTATAAAACAGTTTTCACTAAGAACATACACTACCTTAATAAATACATGTATACGCGTATATAAAATACTGTGTAGCTATGTTTCATTGGTCTCAGTTTAGGTTCCTAGATTTTTACTTGTTTATAAATTAATTTTGTTGCTGTGTTGGATTGCGCACTATTGATGTTATATAACCATACTATTTCTATTCTATTACTGTTATTTTTGTATTTACATAGGTATTTCAAAACAGAATTATTCTTGTGCATTTCTGTGTAATCTTCAACTTTCCAGATCTTTGAATAATGACTTCTAATACCTTGATTTGCATTTTTCCTTAATTGTATGCCTTAGGTTATACGATGTCATATTTATTTACTTCTGTTACGTTGATTTCTGTTGCGTTGATCTTCTCGCTGGTATTACCTTAGTTGATAATCGTATGTTCTACATTTTTATAGATGTATACCAGGAGGTCCTCCTTAAAGTTTATATTTTTGGACCCCTTGTGTACTACATATACCCTGTAATTTCATTATTCTGTAATACTAAATTGGTTGATTGATTGATCGATTGATTGATGTGGTAAAGATAAACTAAGGTGCGATATCCGAAGTAGGCATGACATCAGGGAACTCAGAGGATCCGGATATCCAATGTATGGCGTTCTGCAAATGATGTTTGGAGGGCAATATCTGATCAATTGTTAGCTCAAAATTCTCGTTTGAGAATGTCATTTGGGAACGAATTTCGGTTTGCCTGTCACGTTTAAAAATGAAATTTAAGTGAACTTTTAATGTTTTCTTCTTCTTTTTATGCAGCTTGCTAACCTTTACTTAATACTGCAATTTTCTTGTTTGCGGCAGGCTATCGAGCGGACTGACCAGTATAAGCATGGGTTCGTCAGGCTTGCCGCTGGTCTTGACGTACCTTATCTTTGTCTTCGACATCCCGCTTCAAAATACCGGAATCCTCATCTACACCGACTGGCTCATGTGCGTCCTTTGAAATAGTAACCACAAAATTCTTTTTGACATGTACGCGAACAGACGCAAGTTTTGAAATTGTCATATATTCACAAAGTTTCTCTTATAGAAACCGTATCATGATTTGTCTCTCAGTGTCGTTTTAACGCATGTCTATTTCCTCGCAGGCAAAGCTGTTTTCCCGTGTTGTCTCAAGCACTTCCGATGCCTTTTTTTTTGACTGAAGTCGTTTTCTAGCAAGGGTCTGATTCGTAGCTGATTTCGAAGTGCACGGGCCGCATAAAGTGAAGCTATTGTATTGTGACTTAAGTGCAATTTTCTGACGTCAAATTTCCGTAACCGCCGACGCAAGCATCGGGCGGCGATGGGCAGCGTTGATTGAAACCCAATCAAACGCTCTCCTCGTTTATGGAGGACCACTTTCGAAAGCTTGGAAATTAAATAGCATTGCCTGCATTTGCATGTTTTTCTTATCTAATGGGCGGACAAGAGGTCAGGAGCGCACACCAACGGAGAGGGTTTCGGTTCATTCTACGGCTAAAACACATCCTTAGCGATGGAGGGAAGGCATATAGTGATGTCGTATACATGCCGACTGGGGCTCGTCAGCGTTACACTGCTTAGCAAAAATATTTATTCCATGCACAGACATTAGTTCTCGCCGACAGCGCCTAGTAGCCAGTGCCAAAGGGAACGGTGGGCAGCCATATTTTATTCCTTTCGGAACAGGGCAGCCTGTGTTTATTCCGAAAAAAAAGAGAGGTTTGTTAGGCATATGAATCCATCTTTTATGCGAAAATGTCACTTCGACGTGGTGAGGTTTCAAGGTATTGTGACGTCGTGGGACAGAAAGGTGAAGTGGGCGCTGCCTGAAAACGTTTGACGAATAGCGGAGGGCTGATGGCGAAAAAAAAGTGTGAAACTCGAAATGACTATTTTAACAGCGAAACTGTTTAAGCCAGCCGTAATTTGTGGTGCGTAGCAAGAAACTACCTAGAAAGAAAAGAAACTTTCATGCCGAGGCGGGATTTCAATGCGCGCACCCCCGATCCCAAACCAAAGTCGTAACCACTAGGCTATACAGCCACGCTTGCAGAGAATGCATTTATGCGAACGATATTATTGCGCTCCAGGTCTGCGAGGCGAAGAGGTTTTGCGCGCTATGAGAGCGAGAGAGAGACACATTCATGGAGCGCGTCTCCTGGAACGCGTTGTCGGTGTTGCAAGCTGCACTATGCAACGTGGAGTGACGGTCGTAAATGCGAGACGCGCGAAAAGAAATTATCATCATCATGAGTATTAAGATGAAAGTTCGCGCACTTCCGGAAAATGCTGGGCTACGATCGCCCAGCATCGCTGTTTCAAGCGTTACGCGGCCGAGTGCAAGGTTACGCGTTTTTTTTTCTTTTGTTCGAACTAATCATGCATAATCAGTGTGGTCCCGTCACATCAGATGGTGGGAGTTTTCGAGGTTTTTGTGACGTCACGGGACAGGAAGGCGAAGTGGGGAAAACGCCAAATTTTTTGACCAATCGAAGAATGCTGATTGCAGAAATGAGATAAAAACAAGCAATCCTGCACATCACAGAATATATTTTGCACATATTGAAGCTGTGATCCGTTTGATCGAGCCTTTACTCATACAGCATGGAACATAAGGATTACAATGGTTTTATTTCAGCAGTGTTCGCAAAATTAATAGCGTGATTCGTGCACTCCGTGAAGCAGGCAGATACTTTACATCGCCCGAAAGAAAATTTGATGGCCGCCAAGTAGGGGCTCGAATAGAACGTGTAAATAAAATTCGTAAATTTCAGGTGTCCTATATCCCGTCAGTTTTAAGTTACCACGCGTAGGCCTAAATAGTTGTTCTAGTATTTAGAACAAAACTTCTAAAGATGTCATGTACTTTGTGGAGTTAGGATGAAAATACAACTGTGGTGGGGTTGTTGGAGCCTCTCATGCTGTTCTGCGAAGTTTTATAATTAAGGTGGTGATGAATAATTGTGCAAGATTATGTATATTTGTGTTGGTTTCCATGCCATGCTCTTCTGTGTGCTTTTGTATCATAAAAATGCGTGCAAAATAACAAAAAAGTCTATATATTTTATAGATCTTCAACGCTAGGAATAAACGCTCTCCTCACTTGCAAAGTGATGATGTCATGCTGGGTGCATAAAAACCGTCGGTAGGTTCGCTATAGTGATGAACGTACTGGTTGAAAAAAAATGTGGTTGATCCCTCTTATATAGGAATCGGTATAGAACACGAAAGTGAAACGTGTCTTCACAGAAGTAGTGTAATGTTTATTGCACATTGATATATAATGTCTATTGGTGTTTTGTGGCTAAAGCGCCCTTAGGCGTTGATGCACCCACGCTGACGCCTGGTGGCACGTCTCCTCCATCACGACTACCAACGTCGATGACCATGAGCAACCGTCGTGCATATGGAAGCTGCACTACGCTGCACACGCTAGCACAACGCGAAAGACGAAGCACGTAACTGACACACTAATACAACGCGCAAGACAAAGCACGTAACTGAATCGTCACCGAGTCAAATCAGCGCGTACAGCGCGTCGTAATTGCAGCCTCCGCGATCAACTTCAGTAACATTTTCAGAGCTAATTGCGGAGGCCACGCTCCGCTGTGCTGAGTACGGTGAACGCCACCTAGGTGGCGTTGGTAGTGCTTCTTGATGCCAGCGTCCCTTTCGAATGCTGGCATCGAGGCGTCGTAGTGCTGAGACCACCGAAGCGTTCACTGTCGGTGCGCGTTAGTGTCATAATGCAGTACTTCTTTTTCGAATGTGCATGGAACTGTGAAGGCTGAACAGGCACACCAACTTTCTCAAACGCAAGAAAACTGACGTCAGCCAGCTGGACAAGGATATATTCTAGTCGTTACTGAAATGAAATATCTAAAGCTACATGGTACGTACGCGGGAACCTGGTTTGTCGCCTTAAAGATACGGCGGAATTGAGGATCCACAAGGAGAACGATCTTCGGCAAAAGCCTTCGGCGAAGCTTCACACTACGTTCAGGGTACAGTGGTTAAAATAAGTACAGAGATACTTATGCACGCATACCTACCCACGATCACACGTCATAGCTAGGAAGCAGCACAAACAAAATGGATCAGTTTGACGGCAATCAGAGCTAGTGTGGCGAAGGGCTTGCTATTCTAACGAAATAGGCATTTAGAAGCGGCTCTAGGCGTTCAATACTCTTAGAGGACGAGAGGATAGAGTAGAAGGCACGCAAAGTGCACCAGCCATGTCCCCCCCCCCCCCCCCTGCCCCTTGAGACACCTGGAGATGCCGCAATCAACTAAAATATAGCGGAAAATTCCTTAACACTATCGAGGCAATGGTGAACACCTGGAAAGGCTATTTGGAAGGCCTCAGCACTGGCGTTGCGGTAATGTTTGTTATTGCCATGATGATGTCTAAGTTTCAATTTCAAGTCGGAGCCTTTTTTTATGCTGCGGTTAACGTTGACTTTTTCTTTGAATTTTTTTTTCAATTTTCAACAGTGTCTCTGAAGAGGCGAAAACATTTTCGTCACTTCACTCTGATAATGGCGATTTACAGCAAGCAACATGTCCTCACGCCATCTCGACAACGAGGCCTAAGTACTGTCAGGTCACGCGCATGAGTGCGTCTTCCGCTGTTTCTCGAATACGCTTCTTCTCCTGTTGTACAGGTGCTATGTAGTGCATGTAAGTACGGTGCAAGATACTTAAGGCGGTCCGATGCGTGTAGCACTCTGACACATCGATGGCGCACTGCTTCCTGTCGTCATGCATTGTAAGATGTACAGTAAGTGGCGGAAAGCTTTTATGGAAGCACATGCAGCAATTCTCTGAAGGGTTGCAGAATTAAGCGTCTCTTTCCTCCTTTACAATCACCATATATATACAGCAAACGCGCCTTCTTCCGTCGCACAAAAGGCCTTGGGGGAACCGGGGGGGGGGGGGGGGGGGGGCGCGACGTCTAGCCGGGGCACCAAATGCGTATTTATATAAAAAAGTTGTCGCAGTTTCACCTGAAAGGCGAAGCATCAATTGCGATAGCAAACTTGTAGAGAGCTATACGGAGTAATGATATTAGCTTTATCAGCTGTATAAACTTGGACGTGCAGCAGCATCGGCAACACGCAGAACTGTTGTCGACGCCATCGGCGTTTTGCCCGTGTTCGCTCAAAATGCGTGCGACGTTGGTGACTGTTGCCGGAGCCTCTGATATAAATAGGCACTTGGTGCCGCAGCTAAACGTCGCCTCCCTTCCCTCCCCCTCCCCCATGGCCTCTCGCGCGTCAGAAGAAGGCGCGTTTGCTCTACATATATGGTGATTGTAAAGGAGAAAAGAGACGCCTACTTCTGCAGCCCGCGAGCACGGCGCAGAACGCGCGTTTGTTCTCCGCCGTGCGTTCACTCCCCGTGAAAGACGCGCCCCTCGCGCCCTTTCACTCGCACATACAGCGTTCGGCGCGCGGCGACGATTTCATCTCCAAATGACGTCATACGGAACCTCACGGCGACGGCGACGCCGACGGCAGAAATATGCTTTTGAGTGTCCATATAATTGCTATCGCAATAAAAACACCGCATATCCACGGGGTGAATGATGATGAGTGGGCGAAGCTCCGGAGGGACTCATCGGTAAACCGTGAATCTTCTGTGTAATTCGCCCAGTTTCGCCGCAATCAATCGAACGATTGACTTCCACCAATGACACGCGCCATATGTGACGTCATTCCTATTTTATAACAGCGCCCTTCATTATAATTGCACCATATCCCCCTTTAGGGGACGCTAGCACAAACGCGTTAGAAACGTGCAGTACTCTCTAGTAAGGGGCAGAGGCCACAGCGTCTTACGCAGCCGTTTACACATGCCGGAACGTGCACCGCGTTTGCCGACGCCATCACATGACTGCTGAGAGAGTATAACCCCCGTATTCATAAACGCTCCTCGACTTGAACTTGACTTGCCACCGCCTTCAACGCGTTTCGAACGCACTGCCCAAGGCGGTGGCAAGTCAAGTTCAAGTCGAGGAGCGTTTATGAATACGGGGGTAAGGCGGAGAGGCCACAGCGTCTTACACCAGCTTCTTACACGGGCCGTAACGCGCTAGCACAAACGCGTTAGAAACGCGCAGTCTTTCGTTAATGTTGGGTATTTATTGTCATCGTGGTGCGTATGTCCATGTGCGCTTCGTGGCGTAGTGGTTAGCGCCGCGCGTTCGGAAGCGAGGGATCCCTGGTTCGATTCCGCGCTACGTGCACAACTTTCGGATTTTTTTTTCCATAAAAGTAGACGTGGGTACCTAATACTACTACTACTACTACTACATACTACAGAGGAGGGACAGACCCCACCCTAAGGAGCTTCGCCCCAAAAAACGTTGCCGGGCGAGAAGTTCGTAAAGACTTCCGACACTGCTCGACGAGTGTCGCGTTCTGATCTCGTCGAAAACCTCCGAGCGATGGTGCAGCACTTGCTCAGGCAGGGAGAGCAGGTGCTGCACATGATGTGCAGGGTCTCCAACCGAACCAATGGAGTGAAGGAGCCTGATATGCTGCAACTACGAAACGCACTAATTATGTCGCGCCTGCGGTACCATCTGCCCTATACCAATCTCCGCCAACAAGATATCAATCGGCTTGATGCTCTCATCCGAAAGGCGACAAAGCTGGCCATCGGCATACCGTTTAGTTCCAGCACTAAGCTCCTCCTTGACATGGGTCCCATAACACGGTGGCGGAACTAATCAGTATTCATCGCCGTCGCCAAGAACTCCGTTTGCAGCACACAAGTCAAGGCAGGCACATCCTCCATAGCATCGGTCACCATCCACGAGCTTCGCCTACTGTGGACACGCGCCCAATACCACCAAAACAACTTGAACTCCTTACCATAGCTCCACTGCCTCGCTACATGAATCCCGAACGAGACAAGGAGAGGAGACGCCAGAGAGTTGCCTACTTCAAGAAGTATACGGCAAGATACACTGACGGCATCTACTTCTACGCTGATGCTAGCGTTGGGGAACATGGCTCCGCTATAGCAGTCGTGAATAATAACCTCCAAACTATACAGACAGCGGTACTTCCAGAGACAGATACGACCTTAGCGGAGCTGACGGCCATCGCAATCGCGATCAAACATATGCCCCCTAGCAACTCAGCCTACCCACGAATCATATTTACCGACTCCATGGCGGCTTGCAGAAAACTGTTGCACAACGATGTCCCGGCACATCGCACATTTCCACACTTATGCAAGAGCACCTACAGGAGCCTTTAGAAATCATCTGGATACCTGGTCACGACGGGATGCCGGGAAATGAAAGAGCTAATCAGCTAGCCTGCGAGACTCTGAACCAGGCGCCCGACATTCCGCAACCAGCCCAGACGACAAGGTGGGCTCCTGTGCTTCTGCGGCCTTATCAAGATGCAAGGCGAAAGTTTCCTAAGCTTAGCAAAGAGCTCACCCGTGATCAGGGTGTACTCATCCGTCAGGCCCAGAGTGAAACACTCCCTACGCCAGCTCGAATGCACCTCCTCCGCGGGCTATTACCTGAGGATCCCCCACCGTGCCGACACTGTGGCGAACACCCGAACACATCCCATATCCTCTGGTCCTGTGGACCACCCCCACCTCCCCTGCCTGCCCCTACAAATCTTTCCCTTAAACCCCATGCCGGGTGGCTGACAGAAGCCACCAGCACCGACGACCAACGGTACCTTGCGGCGTTTATCGGTGCTGCACTGAAGAATGCCGCAAGCGAGGCTCTGGACTGAGGGCCTTTTCACCACCCCACCCAACATGAAAATAAAGTGTTTCTCTCTCTCCGAGCCGCCGCCAGAGGCACCGGCAACAGTCACCAATGCCGCGCGCGTTCGGTGCGAATGCGGGCAAAACGCCGGCGGCGTCGACAACAGTTCTGCGAGTTGCTGGTGCCGCTACATATCCAAGTTCATACGCTGATAAAACTACTATGCTTACTCCGTACAGCTCGTTACTAATTTGTTATCGCAATTAATGCTTCGCCTTTCGGGCGAAATTGCGTCTTTTTTGCTATCGTTCCGTTGCCGCCCCATTGTAGTCCCTGCAGACGTCAAGAATGCCCATCTTGAAATGTTCATCCGTCCAGGAGACTGCGACCTACTGTATTATCTTTATGGGTTCAACAAGTGCTAATAGAGAGGGATCCTGGTTCACCTATTGCCGCTTGGCGGATAACCAGTGTTCTATTTCGAGCTGTCTCAAGTCCCTTTCTGCTCACCGCCAGTCTTCGCCATTATTTAGCCTCCTGTTGGGGAGATTTCCACTTATATAGGCGCTACTGAAAAATGGGTTCTAATCAGACGACCTTATCTTTGGGGTAAGAACTGAGGATCAGCCATGACGGCGTGCAAGGAAGCACGTGGCATCAGTAGCGCACCCAGGATCTCTGCCAGGGGGGGGGGGGTTGACAGTTTGCCAATACTATCTAAACAGCACTAATTTCGATTTCTTCAAGGGAAATTGTCAAAAAATTCGCTTTTTGCGAGTGTGCAGACGATTTCGCGTCTTACATCTTAGTTGCAGCACTCAAATGCGTAAGGAAAGAAAAGGGGTTGAACAAAAGGGGGGGTTAAGTCGGCCTCAGGGGGGGGGGGGGGTTACAACCCCCGAATCACCCCCCGTCGGTGCGCCACTGCGTGGCATTATCTCAAAGGAATTGAATTGAATTCCGGGGTTTTATGTGCCAGAACCAGTTCTGATAATGACGCATGCCGTAGTGGCGGGCTCCGGATTAATTTTGACCATCTGGGGTTCTTTAATGTGCACTACAACGCAAGCATACTGGCGTTTTTTGCAATACGCCTCCATCGAAATGCGGCCGCTGCGGCCGGGATTCGATCCCGCAATGTCGTGCTGAGCAGCGGAACGCCTTAGCCACTGAGCCACTGCGGCGGGTTATCTGAGAGGCGTGAGCTTCTTCTTCTTTATGGGGTTTTACGTGCCAAAACCAGTTCTGATTATGAGGCACGCCGTAGTGGAGGGCTCCGGAATAATTTCGACCACCTGGGGTTCTTTAACGTGCACTACAACGCAAGCACACGGGCGTTTTTGCATTTCGCCTCCATCGAAATGCGGCCGCCGCGGCCGGGATTCGATCCGTGAGCTGCATAAGGGGGCATCTCACTCAGACTTGCTCAAGCAGCCGTTTGTTCAAGCCAATGTTGCCGTCGAGAGTGAAGCACGAAAAAACAATTTCATTAAGATTTCGGTAATAAACCTAGGAGCACGAGTATCGGGGTTTCGGGAGTGCCCTAGGAGTACGCGTTTCGGGAGTGCACCATTGCTTTGACTGCGCACAACTCAGATGCCTTGTAGCTGCGTTGTGCGATGTGCTTGTGCACTGTGCGCTCCAAGAGGCAAGCCTATTTTCAAAGACATTTGGAAGCATGCATGCGTTTCCTGATGCATGTTGCTACATGGTCGCAGCTCACTTGTGATGAGCTGCGCAATTTACAGATGCCAGTACTAGGGTTTATGGTGCGTGCATATTACTTGCGGCCCTGTTCTGCCGACAGGTACGTGCAAGTCTAAGAACGTTGGGTGCGTGCGCCACAGGTATGCTCATCAGTAGAAGCCGTGTCAAACCGGTAACGACTGTGCCATCCCCGGTTGAAACATATCGCCGGCGTCATTGAAACACAGATGGCTGATAACGAGAGGACAGTGCCTCTACTGGAGGCTGCCGCGAATCATTTACTGGGCTGACTTTCTTGTCGCTTTACATTGGACCCCAAACCAGGCACGTAATCCGCATCCTTTTCTCAACAACCGTGTGACGGCGATTTTACGGCTTGTCAATAATATTCAGTGGTTGCACTGCAGCCGCACTGACAACAACACCGATCTACTAATGCGTAGTGTATCGTCTAAAGTAGTATTTGCGTCAGACGTGTGATGGCAAGGCTCTTCTTGGCGTTTAATACCAGGGCAGAATGACGACTTAATAGAGGAAATCAAAACCACTCAGTCACAATTCAAAAAGGCAATGTCGGCCGGTCCCTAAACATATCTTTATGGAATGCCATCGTGTGTGCGGAAGAATACAGCTCACATTATTCGGCTATTATGAGTGACATCACGGATACAGCAGTTTGTTCACAATGCGTCGTGAACGCACTCTTGTAAAAGAGGGCCGCTTAGGACTTGGAAGCTGCAAAAGGCCGAACGTTACGGGATACGCGTCGTGCAAGACCATTTTTTTTCACGTCATAAGTCCGAATATTCCAAGAAAGACAACCGCTTTCGTCGACGTTATCGGTTCTTCACCTCTCTCCATTTATGAATGCACACGGGCTACTTCATGTCGGTGGGCGGCATGACGTGCTCTAAACCTGATAACGGGGATCCCATTGTCTTGTCTATCAACCATAAGCTACCGCCCTGCTCGTACAAGTAGCTCATCTTCACATTCTTCATGGCGGCATCGAGCTGGCGTTGACTAAGCTTCGTGA
This sequence comes from Dermacentor silvarum, assembly GCF_013339745.2. NCBI lineage: Eukaryota > Metazoa > Arthropoda > Arachnida > Ixodida > Ixodidae > Dermacentor > Dermacentor silvarum. The sequence continues at coordinate 164,057,804 of NC_051157.2, forward strand.
ATGACTCTGGCCGTTGATGGAAATAGAGGACCCAAAAAAATTATGTTATCACAGCGCTTCCCCTGCTAACGACAGCGATACGTTTGGGAGAAGCGTGAGACTAAAAAGGACGAAATATTGAGATGAGCTAGCCCGTGCCGAGAAAATACACGTTTGTAAAATAAGGCCATAAGTCTTCGTTAAAGTACTGATGACTGCGTCTGATGATAAATGCCCTGTCAAACAAATTCGGATGGAAGTTGACATTATTGTGAGTAGCATTGAAGCAATGTAGTGACGCACAGTATTGACACGTATACATCTTTATCTTTCACCGGTGGCCGCTTTCCACCGGCTAACAAATGTTAAACGTTATCGCTCGGCGCAGGACGCGCCTGTGTCGGAGGTTTCTAGAACGTTATCGATGCTTCTTTCCGTTGCCTGTTTTCACAGACGCTTATGTTATCTGATTGTGTGACCGATGCGAATTGTCTAGAACTTTCTGGAAGACACGTGGGCATCAGGGATTAATCTGGAACCTTCGATGACTCAGGTATAAAAGCCGACGCGTTTCGCCGCTGATCAGATTCCGACGATCGCCGACTGTGTTCGCCGCTATCGTTGTGCTTCAAGTGTAACTTGCTTTTGTGGGCACAGGTTCGCCCAATAAAGAATCAGTTTCGTCATTCCCAGTTTCACGACTGTTTGCTTCATCGTCACTACTACGTGACATCTGGTGGAGGTGCTTTTATGTCCTTGTACCGGACCCCCCCGTCCAGCCGTGAGCCAAGCCCACACCGTCTAGAAGACGTCGACGCCTACCCCGACCAGCGAGCTAGTCGCAGGCTACTGAACCTGCCACCGGAGTACGAACCCCTACCTGAGAAGACCAAGAGGACAAAAGTCATGACCTCGGCAGCAGCTACCATGACAGCCCCTGTGCCAACATCTGCGGTCGTGATGCAACAATCCAGGGAGCCGCGACTTTCCGCGGTTCGCCATGTGAAGACGCCGAAAGCTGGCTGGAGGCATACGACCGGGTCGCTACGTTCAACAAGTGGGACTGCGACGAAAAGCTGCGCCATGTTTACTTCTCTCTTGAAGACGGCGCCAGAACCTGGTTCGAGAATAGGGAACGTTCACTAACAACCTGGGACCTCTTCCGAGCCGCCTTCCTGGACACCTTCACGAGCGTCGTCCGTAAAGAAAGAGCTGCAGCCTTGCTGGAAAACCGTGTACAGCTCCCGAATGAGAGCATCAGTATGTACACTGAAGAAATGACTCGATTGTTCCGGCACGCCGATCCAGCTATGCCCGAAGACAAGAAAGTTCGCTTGCTCATGCGGGGAGTTAAGCAGGAGCTATTCGCCGGACTGGTACGGAATCCACCAACAACAGTCCAAGACTTTCTCTCGGAGGCTACGACGATCGAGAAAGCACTGGACATGCGCAACCGGCAATACAATCGCCGTTCGACGCCACACTACGTCGAAGTCCAAGGACTTTCCGACGACCTACGAGACACCATCAGGGCGATAGTACGCGAAGAGCTGCAGAAGTTGCTACCGTCGTCGCAGCCTCAAGTTGCTTCCATCGCCGATATCGTGAGGGAGGAATCCAGCAATCGCTAGGACTTCCCGAATCGCCGCAACCCGAGCCGGAAGCGCTGACCTACGCCGCCGTCGCCGCG
>NC_051157.2:164059572-164086360 GCF_013339745.2 Dermacentor silvarum
TTATAATTGCAATAATGCGCCATAGGGTAATTAGTTAAAAACTTAATAGTACATTTTTGTTAAGGATTTATTGTGGATTTCAATTTTTTGTGGAAGTAATGTACGCCAACTCATAGACTACAATTGTGCTATCTGGCACAGACAAGTTTTAAATATTTTTGAGTGTTTTCTGAAACTCCCGGCATACGCAACCACCTTAAGAGGAAGGATTAGCTGGGAGGCTTCTATCTAAATACATGCGGAAGTAGAAATCTCCACCAAATGTGACGATGTTTGTTGCATATAAAAGAGAAAAAAAATTGTCTAGTGACTGTTTGTAAGAAATTTTCGATTTAGGCCGTCCATTTTCATTGAAAATTGTTGGAAATCGCAAATTTTCAGAAAACGAAAGTATCAAGTATGCAACTCTGTAACCCAGCAATTAAAGTGATATCGCGATTCTTTAAATTGCACTTGATACTACATCAAATGTGAACAAAATTGATGTATAATATATTTCTCTCAAAATGCCACTTATATGGGAGTAGGACTTTTGAGAAACCTTGTAATCAATGCAACAGCTTCACGTAAGATATAAATCAACATATGAAATGTGTATGCTTTGGATGTGCTAACGGATGCAGTTGACGGAATTGCAACATCTGTTCCTGGTTCACCGCTACAAATTTATCGTCTTGCTTTTATTTTTTTCAAACTTACCAATTTTCGAAAATTACGATTACAACAGGCACTTCAATTAACTTTTAGTCTGAACTGCAAAAATTTCATTATTATTGTCTCATTGTATACCACTCAATGAGTGTTTTAAATACCGTGAAATATGCATTTATTTCCGGTTTACAGTGTAATAGAGCCGTTACCTCTTACTTTTGCTGTGTGTTGGCTCCGCTTGGACAGTGCTAATACTTTTCTATGTATGTGATACAACACAAGCTTTTTTGTACATTTTACTTGCAGCAAAATACATTGTATTTTATTGTTGACATACTTAGTTTGTGTGTCTGACATCACAACGATTCTTTCAACCTTGAATTTGTGAACTACCAGTCTTTTTTTTATTTCTGCATGTGTATTGCTTATTTTTCTGACAAGCACAATCACAGAAGCATCTCGCTATTTGTGAGTACAGCGCAGATATAAATATTATACAATTCTAGCCCTGTAGTGAAGGCGCTGCATAAAAGGCATTGTAAGCAAAACTGCAGCTACATTCAAGGATAGCTGATCCCATTGGCCAGTTTTATTATAAGTATCAATACTACGTGTGATATAGTTTTGTTTGTATAACATTATAATACAAATGTCCTGTGGCATACAAAAAGGCTAATACTGATACCCTCAGTGGCACAATAAGTTTTCCCACTTGCTGTTTATAATTTTCTTTTTTGTGTAATCTTTGCAATGTACTTCATTTAAATTATTAATGTAGCTTCCTTCTGTATATGTGTGAAATATTCTGGCTTCTATGGGTGCAATAAATATTGAATAAAGAATGAAATAATTACTGTTGTCATAAAAATGTGCTTTCCATAGTACAAGTACACCAGCAACACAACAAATCCACAAGTGCAAATGAATGCTGACATTTTTCCCTTGCCGCTATGTATTCAGTTTTCATGCCGTTTCACACTTGCAGAGGAAGAATGGTCCCCCTGGCAGTGTTTGATTCTAGGACATAATTATGCTGTGTAGCTATACTCGCATTCGAAAACAGCTGAATAAGCTCTAGATAATGCACAAATTCCGTCCATTCGCTTTATTATCTAACGAAAGTGTATCCCCTAGGCGCGTCTGAACGGCATCGTCGCACCACACAACCTTAAAAAATAGTGCCCGTAAATCTGAATAAACGGCGAGGACTATGGCGTTTAGAATGCGGGCTAGTGCTATTTATTTCTCTAAAAACAAAATACGCGCACCAGAGCATCTTATTAAGCGAAAATGCGGTAAAAGAAGTGTCCCTCGAAACATCTCGTTTCTTCCTAGGTGCAAGACAGCGGGACGAAATTAGCAAGATAATACGCACCGCAGTTTGAGGTGCACAACAACTGATGTGACGAAACTTAAGGAGTACGCGGGAAAAGTAGACCACACTCGGGCGTTCTAGACGGGTTTCGAAGCGAGAGCGCTGGCAACTCCACTAACCGCGGGGCTAAGCGCAAGTGACGCCTTGAAAATTTTCTGCTTTCATGAGTGCGGCGCCCCAGTCTTGCTCCACGTTTCAAGGCGTCGAATTTGAAGCGAAGAACGACGTGCGCAGTAGCAGAAAACCACCGCCCGCATAGGGGCCTCCAAGCCTGTGACGGCAGGCGCCACCAAACTTACACGTACCAAACAATCACGAATTCTCCGGCAACCTTGTGGGACCTACTCCTTCCCAAAAGGCACCGCGCACAAGGCCCCCGATAGAGGGAAGGGTGGCTTCAGAGGAGATTGGCTTGCCGTGGCTAGCGGAATCACGTGACACTCCCTCCTAGTATTTTTCTTTTTCTTCCTCCATGTTTTGGACACTCCCCAGTTAGTTACTGTATTGGGGGCTAGCTCCACCACTGGAAAAGCTGGCGCCACCGTCGGCGTGACGCGGTATGCGGGATCACGCGGACACAGCGGCCGCGTCGTCTGCTTTGGACGCGCCAAAGCGAGCTGAAAATGAAAGTTTAGTCCCACCTGCGCTCCGGTTCTGACTAAGTGGGGATGTTTCCCCGCTTCAGGCGTCCGCTTGACAACACTTGAAAGCACTATAATATTTAGTGGCTTCCTTTGAAGGCGTCCGACATTGTACGCTATTCCTCGGTACCGCAGTGCTGGACGCGTACGCAACGCAGCCCGGAGTCAGCCTTCACACATACCCGTAGGCCAAAAAGCTGCGTGTAGCTTGGATTGCGAAACATAGAACCGGCATTCAGCCATCGGCTAAAACTCGGGTGTGTAGCAAGCAGTTTCACGAGGACGATTTCTGCGACGGCCTAATGGCTGCGATGTTCTGTGAGTAGCAGAAAGCGCGCACTCAGAAGCTCGCCCGCGCGCGCGGCCCGGTTAATGTCACGAACATTTTGGTCTATGACCTTGGTGATGCTAGATACTGGCAAGTTCACCAGAATGGAAAGTGAACGGTAAGAAACACATTCAAAAAAGACATGGCATATATCCTCATCTTTGTGTTAGCACCCAACAATGAATGTACTGGATTAACAAAAAGCAGCAGCGGGAAATTCCTTGCTGAGAAGACCGATAAACATGCAGTGCGACGTAACTTCAGAAATAACGATATTAAAACGTCCAAGAATTTAGAACAAGAGAAAAAAATAACTTAATTGTCGCGATGGCACATCACGAGTCGCTATTTATAGCGTCGAAGTCCCTAGTTAAAACAAAATTGATTTTGAGCACCTTTGATAGCGTCCACGCAACAATGGTTGCTTGTGTAATGTCAAATGTTCATACGCTGCGGCCGAAAGTTCACGTCACGGTGCGAAAACGCGCTAGCAGCGAAAGCCAAACATGATGCGTGGACATTCATGCAGAAGCGCTGCGCAGTCGGTCGCTGCGAACCCGTGCGATCGCTGCATTGAGGCTTCATTCTGCTATGCTCCATTTGGTTATGCAGACAGCACACTATAAGAACATATTTTGCATAGTCCGCTCCATCGCCTCGACCGCGAGCAATGGGCGTTCATTGTATGCGTGTTGGGTAAAGAGATGTCGCCTGTAAGCTATTCTGCGCTTTCTGTTTGCCGAAGATTATTATTTTGACAGTAAGAAACTTCCCTCGTTTGGAGAGTACACACAGCAATGGTCAGGAGGGCTCCCGCGTGGTGTTTTTATTGATCCCCGACAGCCAAATCTATGAGGAGAGCGCCGCGTTATCCCTCACACTACGCAAGCGAGGTGCGTCCGACAGATCGCGACTCCGTAACTCCTCGCCCTCAATATGCTCCCTACGGACACAGAGTTGCGCATAGGTCTGCCATCTTGCCCGCCGACGCATCCGTGTTAACAGAAAAGCCACTCCTCTCGAATGCAGGAGACGGCGCGGCTGCCGATTGTGCTTGCTCCTTCATTCCACGAAGGCGACGTGGCGCGACGGGCGGCAGCGCACGGTGGCTCGCGACGATTGTGGCGCTGCGGGCGGCAGTGGAGGTTATAGAAACTCTATGGCGCCGGCGGAGCCGTGAAGTTGGCTTTCTCTCAAAATGATGCTTTCACTGCGTAAGCTGTTATGGGCTCATTCCAATAGACGTTTCGGTTCGCCATGGTTTCCGCCGCCGCGTCCGCTGCCGCCGCTTGTCACCGTAACCGCTATCACCGGAAAGGCGAAAAAAAAGGACCGGTTACCGCTATGATCGAGCCCAGGCCCGCTGCGCAGGAGTCGAATACTTTACCACTGAGCCACGCAAGCGCTTACTATTCGGCAGCGTAAAATGCCCTATAAACGCGCCATATAGGCAGGCGCGCAAGCGCAGACGACCCGAGCCTCCGCCAGTATGCTGGCGCCATCTAGGTAAGGTGCCTGCAAACGCAGCGTGCGCAGGCGCAGACGACGAGATGCGATTCAGACGAGGCGCGCAATCAACGCGATCCCGAGCTGCCCGAGCCTCCGCCAGTATTGTGGCACCATCTAGTTAAGGTGCCTGTAAACGCAGCGAGCCCGTCATATAAGCTGCATATAGCAATTGCATGCTGCATCTAACTGGACCTGGTTCACTCAAGCAGGCTGGGTGACTATTTGTCACCAGCCCGTTTTGAAGATTTCAATAAACAACCATGATCATCATCAACAACAGCAACAACGTACGGTGCCACGGACCAAGGGATGTGAGACGTGCGCCACGTATTCTGGATACCTGTTCGGTACACGTTATGGCGTCTCCTCGCAAGGTACGAACAGCTGCTGAAGGAGCGAATCGTAGAGCTACGTGCGTGGCTACAACCAGGCATCATCGGGCTCAGCAGATTGCTGTGCAGAGAGCACTAGCAGCTGCAGCTCGCCGTCGACGCCGGGCGGACAGTTCGGATCGTTCTCGTCAAAACGAGGCGAAGAGACTTTGCCGTGAAGACCCTGTTGTGCGTGGTGCCGAAATTGGAGCTACTCTTGAGCCGCTCCACCAGCTTACGCTGTAACTGTGCTGAGTGTGCCGCGCAAGATTGTGACTTTTTGCGCATCGGACCACATTTGGCGAATATAGGCGTGAGTGGTGCATTCAATCAAATGCGCAACTCTCCTCCCCAAGGGGAGCATATACGGTAACTCTAGCCCCAATGTTCTAGGTCACTCTAGCAGTGCGAGTAAGCCGTGAAGTGAACGAAAGATGGCAGCGCCGGCGCTTGCGTCGCGCAAGCAGCTACTTGTGGCGCGCGCTATGCCATCGGTGATATTAGCCCGCTTGTCAGCCAGCCCAGTCAGGCTGAGTCACTTGCGTTTCATGAGATGGTGATAACGCGGCCTAGAACATGCGGTCATCATCACATGGTTGGCCGCGTTTATTGTCTCCAAGTACAAAACAAGCGCGTTCGTGCCAATATATATGACTCATTCCATTTCTCGGCGACACGCACACTGGATAATGAATCAGAGAGAGAGAGAGAATAAACTTCGTGCAAAAGAGCACGCGAGACTAGGCTCCTCGGCTCTGCAGTGCGTGGTCCCGTCAGTCGAGGAGACCAGCTGCCTTAGCTGTCCTCGCTCGGTTGACCAGGTTGAGCTGGCCTGTCGAGTCGGAGCTAGACAGCGCCGCCTCCCATTGCCGTGTGGTGGGTTGTGTTATGGGTGTGAGCTATGGTGTGTTTGCGCAAGCGCATACCATGTGGTAAAGCCTTGCGCATTTATCGCAGTGTTGGAATTTATAGGAATACAGCACCAGGGGCATGTTTTGGTAAAGACTCAAATGTGGATATGTGTTTGGTTGGAGTTTTCGCGATATTATGGTATCCTCTCGCGTCAAAGGACGATGGCTTGTACGAAGCAGGCGACGGAGCGAGAAGCGTTTTCGATGGAATAGTGGTACACTTAGAGCTATCTGTTTTATTTTTACGCCCAAGCGTAGATAGCCATCCATAAGGGAAGAAATTCAACAAGCGTGGACACTAGGCGAAAACTGGCTACAGGAAATACGTCACGCTAATATTCACATCAGCCGATAGCTGACGCGAACATCGGAAAAAAGAAAGTGAAATGAAGTTAACAACGTATTATTCATTTATTTTTGTATTATTTCATGCTAAAATTTTCACAAATATCCTTAATCGGGCTCCTTCTTGAATAACCGCGCTCCTTTCTCGCGATTCTTGCTGGACATGCTGCGCCATCTATTGGCGCTGCCCAGAAGTCCGCGCGTGGCCTCCGAGACGAGGAGCGTGAGAACGCTGAAAATGGTTCCCTCGCTTGCAGTACACTCAGTGGTGCCTAATAAGTGACTCGAGTACGCGAGAGGTCCCATTGAAGGAATACACTCCCCAGTTATACATACGTAATGCATTGTTCAGGAGAGCTCACTCGACACACGACAACCATTTCGTGGAGCGAAGTGCAGCTGGTGGTGGTTCGCAGCAGACCACCGTCACTTGCCCTTTAAGTATACATCCAATTCTCTGCCATTTTCTCATTGACACTTTTCATCTAACTATAATAACTGATAAGTTGATAAATAATTAGGACTAATTGGCTAATTAGGCGGAATTCAAACAATAATCGTAGTATCTCCAAGCGAGTTGTGCCCAGTACAACAGGCAATACACTCGAAGCACAACGATAGCGGCAAACACAGTCGGCGATCGTCGAAACTTGCCACAAAGGAACAGTGGGAGGAGTTCCTAAGAATCGACCACCACCACATTCAACTCCAGGCAGTGCAGAGGGCCCACGACATCGCAACGGGATTTCGCCTCCCGGTGCCATCGTGGGCGGAGCCACCGACTTGACCTGAGGGAGCCTTCGGCTCCCCCTGGCCAGTCTCTCAGGACCAATAAAAGTTCTTGTCACTGTCACTGTCGTCTCCAAGCGACGGCAAACAAAATTACCTTGCTTCTGTCGAGCTACGTAGCATTTGCATATTTTTAATGTTTGACTAAAGTTCCGTGAAACATATGTGTGTGTGTGTGTGTGCGTGTGTGCGTGTGTGCGTGTGTGCGTGCGTGTGTGTGTGTGTGTGTGTGTGTGTGTGTGTTCCCATCGTGGTGACGGTCAAGAACACAGTAGCGAAGCTGTCAATGACGAAACTAACTCTTTATTCGGCGAACCTGTGCCCAATACAACAGGCAATACACTCGAAGCACAACGATAGCGGCAAACACAGTCGGCGATCGTCGAGAATCTCATCAGCGGGTCAAGCGCGTCGGATTTTATACATCAGTCATCGAAGATTCCTGAGTAATCGCAGGTGCCTGCGTGTCTTCGAAAAATCACTACACAATGCGCGTCACGCAAACAGTCAGATTTCAGAAGGTTCGCTGTCAACAGACAGCGGATAGAACCACTGATAACATTCGAGAAACTTGCGATAAACGCAGGAGCGTCCTGCGCTGAGTGATAACATTTGTCAGAAGGTGATAAGCAGTCACCCGAGAAAAATAAACAAGTACACGTTTCAACAACCGCACATAAAAAGCATCGTCCCGATGCTACAACAAACACGAAAGTTTAATTAAAACCGCGTATAATAAAGGAAAAACAAACAAAAAAGTCCCTAAGTTCGTCAGCGGGTGTAGAAATGCTTAATACGCACCACGTGGACGACTTCAGGTCGTGCGCGGCGCCGCTGTGGTTTCCGAAGAGCCGTCTGGCACGACCTCATAGTCCAGTGCGCCAAATTTTCGGTTGATCTTATGTGGTCCGAAATAGAGAGAGAGAGAGAGAGAAATCCACAGAAAATCCGGGACCTCCTATCCTTTGGCCTGTTGAAGATACTTACAACCCCAGAAAAGAGCAGAAGATGCAGCGGAAAGAAAGGATACATATTTTGAAGTCTCGCAGGGAAGCATCAACAATTCTCAACACACCATCCTACATGCATTCGAGAGAGGACGCCTCAATCATAAGAAAAGCACAAACACACACATTGCTCACACCACACTATACGCATTATATTAACAGGGACCCAGGCTCCCCCACTTGTAAACAGTGCTGGGCCTATCCATCAAATAAACACATCTTGTGGGAGTGCCCTGCAAATGCCATCTTCAAAAAGACAATACTTTCCAAATTACCACACAACCAGCGTCCTGGCAGCTGGGAAGAGTGGACCACTCCCCCACGAAGGTTTGAAAAACTATGGTGGCCGCTTCTGGTGCAGCACGTCAATGACGTTCTGGGCCAGGATGCATGAGCCTACCAGGAGGCCCGGACTTGGGCTTTAGTTCCTTCGGGGCTAATAAATGTTATTTCTCTCTCTCTCTCTCGAAATAGCGTCGTAACAATTTCTTTCAAGTCCTCATCCGCGTGTCAGAGTCCAGACCCAAACACGGTCGCCGGGCTGGTACTCGACGTAGCGTTGTCGAAGAATGTAATGCAGGCTGTCGGTCATCTGCTGGATCTTGAGGCGCAGGCAGGTGAGCTAACGGGCTTCTTCGACGTGCTGGAGATTCTCTTCGCAGGTGACGTGCAACAACATGGCGTTGAGAGTCGTCGTTTGAACGGCAGGATCTGTGTTCTTTCTTGTACTGCCGTGTGGTAAGCATAGGTTAAATTCTGAAGGACGGCAACCCACGCCTTGTGTTCGATGTCGACGTATATTGCTAACATGTCGGCAAGCGTCTTGTTCAGACGTACCGTTATGCCATTCGTCTGCGGGTGGTAGGCAGTGGTCCTCCGGTCACTTGTCCGGCTATACTGCGGGATGGCTTGAGTAAGCTCAGCTGTAAAAGCCGTTCCTCTGTGAGTAATGAGGACTTCTGGTGCACCATGTCGCAGCAGGATGTTCTCGGCGGAAAATTTCGCTACTTCTGCTGCACCACCTTTGGGCAGGGCTTTCGTTTCGGCGTAGCGAGTAAGGTAGTCGATGGGCACGGCGATCCACTTGTTTCCAGATGTTTCCAGGACCCCAAGAAATTCATCCCAGTCGGCTGAAACGGTCCGCAAGGAGACTTGATCAGTAGTAGCAATCCCGCCAGCCTTGTCGGTGGTGTTGTGCGTCAGTGGCAATCTCGACATGTCGACAACGGGTGGCGTCGCCGGTCAGATGCAGCCAATCGTACTTCTCTTGTATTCTTGCGAGCGTACGGGATACCCCGAGGTGACCGGCTGTCTTATCACCATGCAAGGCAGGCAGGACTTCTGACCGGAGTGCTGCAGGCACAACGAGTACGTAATTTTCACGGGCTGGCGAAAAGTTCTTCTTAACCAGGACGTCGCACCGCAGGAAAAACGAAGACAATCCGCGCTTAAGTACCCTCTGGACAAAGTCGTTCTTTCCTTGCAAGCACTCAGCAAGGATTCTTAGCTCGGGATCCGCTCACTGCTGCTCGGCAAAGTCGTCTCCACTTATGGTCCCTAGAAAGGCGTCCTAGTATTGGTCATCTTGGGGCGGCGGGTCCACGGGAGCGTGAGCAAGGCAGGCGGCATCAGAGTGTTTTCGTCCAGACTTGGAGGATACAGTGGCGTCATATTCTTACGGTCTGAGGCTCCACCACGCCAGGCGACCTGAAGGGTCCTTTAAGTTCGCTAGACAACACAACGTGTGATGGGCGCTTACGGAACGGCCTCCCATAAAGGTAAGGGTGGGATTTTGCTGTAGTCCAAATGCTGGTGAGGCATTCCTTTTCCGTCGCAGAATAATTACCTTCCGCTTTTGACAGTGACCGGCTAGCGCAAGCTATCACTCGTTCATGTCCGTCTTTCCTCTTGACTAGGACGGCGCCGAGGCCAAGGTTACTGGCATCAGTGTGGATTTCTGTATCAGCATCTTCGTCAAAGTGCGCAAGTACCGGTGGTGACTGCATGCGTCGTTTGAGTTCTTGAAATGCGTTGGCATGTGGCGTTTCGCACTTGAACTCGACATCACATTTAGATGTGTCAGCGGATCAGCGATGCACGAAAAGTCCTTGACAAAGCGCCTGTAGTCGGCACACATGCCAAGGAATCTACGCACTGCCTTCTTCTCGATGGACTGCTGCAACTTTGCGATGGTAGCTGCCGTCTGCAGGTTGAGGCGTACTACAGGCTTGCTGATGACGGGGGCCAGGAACAGCAGCTCTTCGTACGCTAAGTGACACTTTTCCGGTTTCAAAGTGAGTCCAGAAGACTTTATTCTATTTAGTACTGTTTCAGGGCGTCCCAAGTACCCGACGAAAACGACCCGGTGTCAAGCAAACCAGGTGACCATGTAATCCAGAAAAATAGGATCTCGTGTGTACCACGTGCACAGTCTCTGGCAGATTCTGACGGCGCCGGGAGCAGGATGGGCTGTCAGGAACGACTTCGTAGTTGACGTCACGAAGGCGTCGTAGAACTTTCTGCGGTCCGAAGTATTGGCATAGAAGTTTATCCGAGAGGCCTCGGCGGTGTACCGGAGCCCAAACCCAGACTCTTTGGCCGGCCTGGTAGACAACGCATCGATGGTGTTGATTGTAACGTCGGGCATCACGGTCTTGGTGGTTAGTTCTTCGACCGTGCGCCAACTATCTTGCTTCTTCGGCGTGCTCTGTAAAATCTACGGCGGCAGTTTCGGAATCGCTGAAATCATGATGCAGCATAGCATCCAGCATTGTAGTCAATTCTCGACCGTGGAGGAGACTAAATGGCATCATTGTCGTCGTTTCTTGGTGAGCCGTATTACATGCAAACGTTGCATAGGGCAATCTTTTGTCCCAGTTCCTGTGCCCTACATCGACATGCTTACATTGAGGCGTTCAGTAAGCCCATTGCTTTGCGCGTGATAGTCTATCGTGCTTCTGCTTTTCAAGGGGAGTTCTTCAAAGGAAGCTTGTATACGCTAGTCTGCGCCGGCGATGTGACGCTGTATGGCTCATACCCGCATTGGATATGCGGGAATGAGACAGATATGCGGGAATGAGCCAGGGAGAAGAAATAAAGAAAGACAGAAAGAAGGAAAGAAAGACAGAAAGGAAGGAACAAAGGAAGGAAAAAAGAGCAGGTGCGGGGAAAGCTGTGCTGCGCCGAATCACGTGACGCTCGCGACCAATCAGGGTCGTTTGGTGTGTCACGGGGAGTGAAAGGGAAGGAAAAGAGGTAGGCGCGTGCTCCGCCGGGCTACCCTCGCCTCAGGTCGTTTTCGGCGGCCGGATGGTAAGGCATCGCGTGCCGCGTTCCGCCAAGGAGCAGGCTGCGTTTGAGCAACGGCGCCGCGAACTCGCTCGGTAAAGGTCTCGTCACTTATGTGCCGATTCTGGCGTGGGAGCTTTCGAAGCCCAGGTGAAACCCCGAGTGGCGGACCCCGAGTTGCCGGAGCACGATGTTGAGGCCAAACGTCAGCGAAGAGCCGCCTACCCTTACTTTAGGGCAAACAAAGCGGAACGCCTGCGATAGTGACGTCTTGCGACAAGCTTCGCTTACCCCCATTTCCTCGACAAGGTAAGAGCTCTGAATTTTTGTATTGGTCTGGTGGTAACAACTCCTTGCTGTTGTTGAATCTTGCAAAAGCACTGTTGCGTTGGTTCGAGTGGCGGGTCGAGCACTCCCAGCCAAGCGCAAGCTTGGGCTGTGGATGTATATGTAGATGTAGATCCTTGGGATATACTCGCACGTACCCACTCCGGGGAATTGGCCATGAACCGGGTAGATGGAAATAAAATGTCCAATACAGTGCAAAATTTTATACTGGCTAAGTTAGAATCGGAACATAGAGAATAAAGCCTGCGTGATTTTGTAATTATGAAAATTTTGCCATGGCCATAAAATAAAGCATTAAATTTATATTATAACATATAAATATATATAAATATATTAATATTTACATTAAAATTATATTTAGATCAAAGAAAATGAGGCCTAATAATTTTGTATTAAGAGTTAAATCTCATAGAACCTAAAAGAAAGTCTTGGAAAACAGCGCCAATCTTACCGTCGCTGTGCCCAAGTGTAGAGGCACCCAAAGATAGGGCATTTGGAACATAAATATTATCCAAGTAGGTGGAGTGGTGGTTCTATGGCTCGTTTTCTTAGGCTAGTAAATTGTCGCAAAGAAATTAAAAAATGTTCTCTGGTCTCATCTTCTCTACACATATGACAGATCGGTGAGGGTGCTAGACCAGCTCTGTGCTGCTGCACCGACGCGTCAGACCTCTTCCTCTTCAGCAGTAGTCAAGCAGCATGAGCGATGCCTCGAGCTTTCTTTTTCAATACACATTGAACATATAATAATTATTTATTATATATAATAATATATAATATATTATTATATATAATAATATATAATATATTATTATATATAATAATATTCGGATCTACTAGCGTCTGTTTCACTGCGTGTTGCGCAGAAGACTACCAGGGAACACAGACCCTTCCTACGTTCCTGCCTCTTTCAGCAGACACTCGCCTCTCCATGAAATGCAAAGTCTATACAACTGTCATTTTCTTCATGTTGATATCTTTCAAAACATGTGTCGTCTTCTGTTCCGAGATTCGCACTTGCTTGTGAGCCTTCTTTCTAGCGGCAAGCCTCTCCTGTCTTCTCATAGGCTCTCGCTCCTTCTGTATATGTACTCCGTCTTTCAGTTGTGTGTTCTTGCTATATTGTTGTTCATTATGTAGGTGTTTATGCAGTTCATTTCTTTGTTCCTTTCTAAATGTTTTATCGACAACATTTGCTTGCAGCTGTTTTATATTGTTCGTCTTGTAATCTGTCGGGCGTAACCACGCCACCGTTTGCGGCCACGTACTACATACTTTTGTGCAGCGCCGACGCATCCCACAAAGTGTCCGCCTGCGAAGATAATCTGAAACTGCAACTTGAATCTGAAGTTGAGCTCCAGCAGCTTTTGCTGCTGTCACCGTCGAGCGTCTCAAGCACTTCAACAAGGCGACGACGCTTTGTTGCCGCTGTCCCCCGCGCATCCAACTAGAAGCAAGGCGGACTAGAAATGCCAGGATCTGTCGCTAAATCGCTGCGAAGCTCGCTCGTATCACCGACGTCAAAAACAGCGGTACCAAAACACCAACTACGCTTGGCCTGGCTTGGCTGCCGCCATTACCGCCGCGCGCGCCGGCTGAAGCAAAATAAAAAGAAAATAGGAGGAAATGACGGTTTAAGTCACGTGACTTCCTCCGTACTCCGCTTTTCAAGCGAGAGCAGTCCGGACTGCTCCCGGCTGCACTCGGCGCAGCGAAACTGCTCTTGTTCTACCACTGGATGACGGCTCTCCCACTCCTGTTCGACCACTGAAACACGTCGCTTCTGGAACGAGCACTTTCAGCGTGCTTTTGAGTGCTCCTGTTCTCCCAATGGAATTCGCCATTACTTTTCTTGTTTTTGTTACTCTGTTTACCAGCACTCATGCGTCATTGCTATTCCTAGGCACGTTAACATTATTGCTTGATTTATTGATTACTTAGATTTAGTAATTTCAGTGTGTTATTCGGACTTGAAGGCGATCTGCATGTGGGCCAACGCCTTGTAAATTTGCGTGTGCTGTGTTCTCGTCACTCAGTTTGCGATGAAGCGGTACGCAGCTCGAAGGTCACTTCGCACACTGCTGCGGTCGCGCTTCATCACGCCAGCGTCTTCACAGCGAGTGTCCGCGGTCATGGACTGTGATGTATTCATGTTTGCCATCGCGCGCTGACACCATGCTTGTTATTTTAATTAGTGAGTGAATGTTTACATGTTTATGCAGCCAATAAAACTACTATCCGTACTTCGTATGGCTGCCTACTAATTTGCTATTGCAATCTGTGATTCGCCTTTCTGGCGAAACTGCGACCTTTATTGGCATGCCTTTGAAACGGGGCGGCGACAGAAAGCCACCTATCCCACTCAATTAATCAGGCATGCTATACATGTTTATCATTCTAGCATTTTTGTATACATCTCCTTAATCTTCTTTGCTTCCTCAGAGCATCTCTACCTTGTACCATTACCTATGCAACTGCTACATGGCGTGTCACCTGGTGCAATAATATGCAAGTGCAATGCAAACTGTGCACGTGTCGACGCTACACGGCGCGTATCTCACATCGCGTAACTCCTCGCGCGTTAGGCCGCGTGTATAGGGCATGTTTCCGCAGTAGCCAGCAGGCGCTGGCATGGCGCAGTGGTGGAGTAACTGACTCACACGGAGAGGGCGGAAGTTCGATGCCGTCGGGAACTCCGTGTATTTTGAACGGCGAAGCTGTTTATCCTATCCGTAAAACCGTGCTCGTCGACCGGAAAAACATCGCTGAGCGATGAGTCACCGCAGTTGCCTTACAACCACCTCGCGCGGCGGCGTGTACTTCGCCTCCTCTCCGTGCCGCGCACATGTTACCTTGACATGGTACGTTAAGGAGAGGGAAGGAGAGCATGCGCATGGTGCGCGCTATGCTCGGGAGAGAGAAAGAGGAAATGAGAGCGAGATATAGCGAAACTGTAGCAGCACAAACGAGGCAACGCGCAGAGCTGCTGCCGATGCCTTTCGCGTTTCCCTGTTTCCTCGCGTTCGCGCCAGAAGCGCGTGGTGTCCGTGAATGCAGCAGGCGCCTCTGGCGGCGGCTCGGCAGGTTTCTACTAGCCACGCCCGGCAAGTGTGGAGGCGCAGCTTTGCCGTGATGTCACCGGGGAGATAAAGCTCGGAGCCGCCGCGACGGTGGCAGAACTCTCGTTGACTCTGTCGCGTGAACATGTACCCTTGACATGGGACGACCAAAGAAGATCCGGACACCAGAAGAAGAAGCCGCTCATCTTGAAGTGCGTCGCGGTGCCAAACGAGAATCTGCGCGTCGGCGGCAAGCCGATTCGGAATACCGTGCCTAGCAGCACTTAGCATTTCCTAGCAAAACTTATCCAAGCCTAGTAAAACCTCGAAGACGCTACGTCGATCACCAGCTGCGCTGTCTACTCTAGCCTTGAACCACTAGTACAAGCTGTCCACGTTTTTTTTTTCTCATTCCTAGCGATAGCTGCTTCGGACACCGGTGCCTGCAACATCGCCAACCATAAATGTCATTGGAATGGGCCCAAACAGCTTACGCTGTAACATAGTTCGATAGACAAATTCTGTCACCCCCAGTGGCTAGAGATATACGCGCTGCTACGGCTCAGTGATTTCTCTCTCGATCCGACGCAGCGCGAAGCGGTCGCGACGCAGCTGCCACAGAACAAGATCCCCAAGCGCTCCTCGAAATCCAGGCGACGAGCGTGCACATTCAATTGACTAGTTCGCTTCATTTATCTATGTGTAAAGTCCTCATCACGATATCTGGCTTACCAATAATTACCATATAAAGCATGGCGGTCATGGTGGGATTCCGGCAGCGTAATCACTTTAGGCGCATTCAGGGGTACTATTCTGAAAATCTGTGATGGCGGCATATTTAGTTAATCAGAGAGGGCGTAGCCGCCCTCTGGGCCAATCAGAGCTGAGAGATGGCGAATCAGACAATATTACAGAAGCAACCGGTGTCCAGAATTGCGTCCCAGTTACCAAAAGCACAGCTTGCGACATGTTTCCGCGCTGGAAACGTGGACGCAGTGTCTGGCCCGCAACCTATAGGCTGTGCGTGCACTGAACACATACAAAGCTGTTTGGTAAAGAATAAATCAAGTTTGGCACATGCTTCGCTGAAAGTTTTTCGAAAAGCGTATTGTTACAGGATGATCGATGTTTATTCACAGATGAAGACCAGGATCAATGAGAGGTCGCCACGATGTCGCCACCGAAATGTAGCCGTGGCTTCTGCTGAGTTCTTCGTTCTCCTCCTCTTCTATCTCCTCCTCTTTCCCACGTTACAATCCCCCTTTCGCAGACGAAGCCCACTGGGAGAGTCACTGTATTGTGGCGGGGTAGTAGCGCTTAAGGCGTGCAACATGAGGAAGCTGGGTTTTCTTGAAACGCCTATCTGTAGATAAAACCCGCGCAACCACGTAAGTTAGGTCGCTCAGGCGATCTAAAACAACCAACGGGCCCACATAATGTGACAAGAGCTTGCTGCACAAGCCACGCTTGTGTTGTGGGGTCCATAGCAACACTAGGTCACCTTTCTCAAAATAAATGGCTTGATGGGATCTATCGTACCGATCCTTCGAGCGGTTTTGCGATGCCAATGTGCGGACGCGGGCTTTTCGGCGGGCTTCCTCGGCGAGGCAAAGTGTCTTGGCGACGGAATCCTCAGCGTCCACAGAAAACGGCAGAATCGTGTCGAGGAAGATCCGCGGCGATCGAGCATAAAGCAGATAGAAAGGGCTGTAATTCGTTGTCTCACGATTCGCAGTGTTGTAGGCGTATGTTATGAATGGCAACACATCATCCCAGTTCTTGTGGTTAGAGGACACATACATGGATAGCATGTTCGTGAAAGTTTTATTCGTGCGTTCGACAAGACCATTGGTTTGCGGACGGTACGGCGTTGAGTGACGAAATTGTGTTCCACATAGCCGAAGCAGCTCTTCAACAGCGTCGGCCACGAATTGACGACCGCGATCACTTATGATCACGCGAGGTGGACCATGGCGTAGGACGACATAATGCAACAAGAAAGCTGCGACGCAAACAGCGGTAGATGACGGCACTGCTGCGGTCTCCGTGTAGCGTGTAAGGTGGTCTACACAAACGATGATCCATCGATTGTTATTCGATGACCGTGGGAATGGGCCCAGGAGGTCCACGCCAACGTGCTCAAAAGGTGCGTGAGGGGGAATCAACGGCTGCAGAAGACCAGGGGTGCTATGCAGGATTCGCCGAGTTTGGCGAAACTCGGGATCTTCACGAGCTCTGGCGACGCTCCAAGATGAAAGAACCAATGGTAACAAGGCAAAGTTTGTCCGTCGGCACGCCTCCAGTTTCATTGGTTTATCTAGATTCACTCTGGGTGGCTATCAACCCTTGGGCGTTGCCATATGGGCGGTCGACAAACTGGGGCTCACGTGATCATACGGGCGGTGCATGGTTGTGCCTTCTTTCACTTGTTTGTCGTTCCACCGAGTGCATAACAGGCATAAGCAAGTTATAAAATAAATCCATTTAGTACAATAATATTAGTCACAATAATGGGGGTTATAAGCATTTTAAAGTTTACAAGATGTACACTGAATGTGTATTAGACTAATTTGTAGTATAATACGTTTCGCGTTATACTACGAGGGGACGCTCATCCTCGTTTTTTTCTCTGGATTGGATTGGCGTGGCTCGCTACGTACTTGCGCTAGCATTTCCGAGCACCGATTGATGTGCGCTTGGTTTTCTCACTGAGGTTTCAACAGATCACTCGTTGCTCATCTCTTTCCTCTGGATTGGATTGGTGCGGCTCGCTACGTGCTTGCATTCCCATTTCCGAGCACCAATTGGTGTGCGCATGGTTT
Organism: Dermacentor silvarum; assembly: GCF_013339745.2. Taxonomy (NCBI): domain Eukaryota; kingdom Metazoa; phylum Arthropoda; class Arachnida; order Ixodida; family Ixodidae; genus Dermacentor; species Dermacentor silvarum. Next base: position 164,077,017 of record NC_051157.2, read on the forward strand.
TCACACTGGGCTTTGAACAGATCGCTCGTTGCTCGCGCTAAAGTAAGGCTGCGAGACCAAGTGAGCGTCGGCTAGCGCAGAAGTGGTTTGCCGCGCGCTTACCGTGTAAGCACTCAGGTATGACGGAAAGCACTCATGCAAGGGTCAGAAAACCATGCTTTATTTCCTTTTACTTTGCGATGCACCTTCATGCAGGCAAGCGTCGAGGGATGGCTTCTAACAACCGCAGGAAAGAGGCTTTATATTGGATAGCCCGAGCGATCCGTGGTTTCTAACAAACACAAGAGAGGGTCTTTGCAGCGCACGTGGCTGTTGAGTGCCACCACATCCACCCCAAGTGGGACTCCAGCATCGGTGCAGTTACCGTGTACCCATCGCTGACGAGGTGGCACTTCACTTTTTGACAATAACTTTCTTTTTTTTTGCGTGTGAACGCCCGTGATGGGGTCCACAATATTCACGGTGTGGTTGACTATCTCCCAATGCACATTGAGGCATAGGCCCGTTAGCATCCACTAAATTTGTGATATATTTGAACGCGGCCAATTCGTCACTATGAATAATGGTCCCCGGTTGAAGATTGGTTCCAATAATTGCGCCTAGAATCGCTGCCTTTCGTCGGTCGACCTTGAAAGCCGCAGCACCGCTCTGGTCGCGCATAACATGCCGAAGACCCATAGGCCACCATCTTTAACAGCGCCGTAATTTTCGCGGCTCAGCGGAAAGTTGTTGCCCGACATTAGGGGGCCTCGATTGTACATTTGCTCGCCGCGAAGAAGGCACTCGTCAATCTCCCCGGGGACACCGAGTGGAGGTTGCGCCAGCATCTCGTCCCTCGCGAACTCACGGGGGTATTTCCTCTAGTCGGCGATAGCGTGCACCGACAGAGGAAACAAGTCGCCGGTCATCTCCTTCAACAGACATATGTCTACGCTTTGGCTCAGGCAGCACGTGAGCCAAATCATTTGCCGCCTGTGGAGGTGGTCGTTCGGACGGCCGAGGCGGTTCGTGTTGGCGAAGTAACTTCCTTCGCCTCGCTGGTGTGCAGTGCAGCGGTACCGTGTAATTGCGAAAACTGATTTCGCCAGCTGTGGCACCGGAAGGAAGCCCGGCGTCCATTCTGAGCCTTCCAATATAATGTGATCACTTCGCCTGTGCAAGTTGGTTGGTCCGGGTTGAACCGCAGGTGCTCGCAGGTGCCCCAGTACTCCGATTACGACGCCGGACTTGACCTGGGGCTAGGGCGCGGTGGACGAGCGGCGCTTGAAACAGGAGAGAGCTGAAGTGGTCGCACGAACTTTTCCTCCGCAGCCTAGTCACACCACCCTGCGCTCGGAAAGCACAATTTTCCCGCCACGCTGTCTCCGCAGACGACGGCCTTCGCCTAACTCGTCACACAGCCAGAGCACTGACGTTCTGGAAAGGCAAAAATGACGCCAAACTCTACGTCGGTCAAGTAGGTGAAAGGGTCCAGATGGTCATATTGACGCTTACTGCCGCTGGATGCGATGACACAGGCTACTGCTGCCGCCGCCATGTTCGCGAGTTCAACTTGAGAGGGGTTTCACGATGTACGAGTTTGGCACGAGTTCGCCTGTCAATCAAAATTATAGGTCACGCCCCGCGCGAGGCATCTAAATCTTGTGCGCGCCCAACTTATTTTTCGGCAACAGCGACGTGGTGCGGAACTGAGAGGCATTAACAATCTTGACCGGCGAAATAAAACACGCACAACGAACTGTTGTCGGTGATGCACTGAGCACCACTATAAAAAAAAGCGTCTACTTTCGCGGTCTTATGCATATATCTTCTTGGGCTGTGATGGCCCCACAACACGGTTCATTGCCTGCATTGTGGCGGTAGTGCTGTGATGATTAAGTGTGGGCGCAGGTAAGCCAGACGCACAAGAAAGCAACCAGAGACACAAAGAGACGTATTTATGACACGAACGGCACGTACGTGGGACGAATACATGAACTATACAGATAAGCTGGTTAAGTGTCACGCTCGAGCACTCACAATTCTTCACAGGAGTCCGGTCTCGTGGCGACGGCTCAGCGGACTTGGCTCTGACGGCGGTGGGTATACGGGCGGCGGTTGACGTTCAGGGTTGCACCGGGACGTAGTCCGGTTCCGGAGCGTTAGCTCTGGGTTATAGCCCGAGCTCGGCACCGTAGTGGTGGGATGAGAGCCGGGACGAAGCCCAGCACAGCCGTGGGGTAGAAGCCGGGGCGGCGCCTGGTTTGCGGAACAGGACCAGGACTCCGGGACGTAGCCCGAGCCTGGAACACGGCAGCGGTCGTGCGAGCGGGAACGTGGCCCAGCTCCGCAGGACCCGCGTCGATGGTAGAAGCCGGGGCGACGCCCGGTTTGTGGAACAGGACCAGGGGGCTCTGGGTCGTGGGCCGAGACCGGCAGCACGGCAGCGGTCGTGCGAGCGGGAACGAGGCCCAGCTCAACAGGACCCGCGACGATGGTAGAAGCCGGGGCGGCGCCCGGTTCGCAGTGCAGGACCGGAGTGCCGGGACGTGGGCCGGCGTTCGGTCCTCTCTATCTCGCTGCACTGCCCGTTCTGTCAGCTTTGCTGCCCCGTCATTCCACGTATCTCTCCCGGCACGCGCATCGACCACGTGCACCAGCGACGCTCACTCCCGCGCTTTTCGGCCCCGCACGCCGAGCACAAACACGGAAAAGCCCGCGCATTTCAAATATCGGTTCCGCACACCGATCACAAACATTAAATTGTTGTCCCCCTACCACAAGTGCACAGCAAATATTTATCAGCAGGTCACTGTAGCTGCTTGTAAGGCGTCGATGTGCCGCGGTGGACGACGATCCTGAGCAGAGCGTAGTGTTTTCCAACGACAACGTATCGCAGCTGTCACTTGAGATGGATGCTCTGTCATCAGTGATGTTTCGGACCCGCAGTCTCGCAAGCACAGTCAGCGGTCAGTGCAAACGCACCCAGTGCGGTGGCATTTCTTCATCACAAGCACGGCACACTAAACAATTGCAACACTTTCCTGCGTTCGAAGTCTAATTTCCTAACTGCACCTAAGAGCCCTCACCCACCAAAATGCGATAACTGCGCTGTCGTTACGATATCCATCTGCGATCGCTGTTAGCTCAGCAGCAGAGGCAATCGGCAAGCACATTGGAGTGAACAATGCACTCAAATTCTGTGTACATGCACACGGAGGCACCTTCACTGGGCAAGCGGTGACAAGCGATGAATTGTGTCGCTGGGCATCACACTCTTCTTCGCAACGCATCGCAGAAACTTCACGCACGCAGATGAACTGGTGCATTTTCACTGTGCTGCGTCACTACGGACCCCACAACACCGCACAGCAATTTTGCAGCGACAGCCATTGCCCCCGTCTCTATGGCTAGAGTGTCGTTTCACTTGGTAAAGCGGCGGCCTTAATAGCCGCCTCAGTGAAAGCACCTGCGGTGAACAGCCATGCCGGAGAGCTGCATGCGTTGCCATTCCCCTAATAGACAGGGAATGGACAGATCATATTCATGACTGACCTTATGCGTCATTATCGCATCGATTTTATCGAGAATAGCACTTCAGCGCCCCTGGCGACTGCTCCCCGTACGAACTCCCTCGTGCGTGCGACCCTCTAGAATGTATCCCCTTGTAAGCTTTCGCCTCACTGTCGCCACTCGTGGCAAAAAAGTGCAAAATTTAATGATTCATTCGATGTCCGTTTGTCATCACAAGTTTATAGCATTCAAAACGAAAACCGGATACTTTAAGAAATAAAATGTTTGTTATTTTATTTGCTGTATTTCAATGTATTCGATTGAGGGAAAGTGTAGGTGCAAGAATGCACCGCATGGGCCCTGTTCGCATTCGATGGAGGTTAGAAAGATAAGGCTCGAAAGAGGAGGCACGCCCTTGCCGCGGCTGAGAAAGGCGGGGCAAGCGGCTCACGGCAAGTGCACAGATAGACAACGGGACAGTGACGGTATTGCTAAATTGAGATAATACGTTGATAACAATACGCGGCGCTGGCACGTGTTGTTGCGCAGTCCTTCGTGCTTGAAGCACGGAAGCACTGTGCAGCGCAGGGCGCGCTCATGTTGTCATACGCGGCTTTATCTCGACATTTCTTTTTGCCTGCTGTTATTGTACGTTCCTTTCTATCTCCGTTCACTGACTGCCATCGAGCAAACTCGGGTAAAACTCGTGCGAACGAGAAACTCGGCGCACCCTGCATAGCACCCCTGGTGGGGCGGTTCAAGCTCTTTTTCCGCCGTTGGATTTGGTCACAACTAGCCACATATTGCTTTGTTGTTTGACGCATGTGAGGCCAGTAAAATCGCTCTTGCACACGCTGTAGCGTACGGGTGAATCCAAGATGACCTGATGTTGGATCATCGTGCATGCAATGTAGCACAGCACTACGGAGACTCTCCGGGACTACAAGAAGAAAGCGGGCGCCACTTGCAGAGTGGTTGGTTTTTTTTTTTTTAGTCACGTATGGAAAAACCACCACTGGCTTTCGGATTCAGGGCCATCACGAAAAGAGGTTCAAGAGTGACGTCGTTGCGTTGATCCTCCTGGAAGATGGTCGCGTCCGTAAATTCTGGTGCAATAGCGGCCAGACAGTCATGGAAAGTGTCTTCGTCAGAATTTCCCATTGGCAGTGGCAAGCGGGAAAGACAGTCGGCGTCAACATGCCGGCGGCGGCTTCTTTATTTCACTACAAAGTCTCACTCTTGTAGTCGTAAGGCCCACCGCGCTAGACGACCAGACGGATCCTGAAGGCTGACCAGCCAGCATAATCAATGGTGATCAGTGACTATGCTGAATGGGCGACCATAAATGTAACAGCGAAATTTCTGAACAGCAAAAACAGCTGCATGGCATTCCTGCTCAGTGACTGTGTAGTTTCTCTCAGCATTGCTTAAGCAACGACTGGCATAGGCAACAACGTGTTCCGCGTCGTTTCGCCGTTGAACAAGTACCGCTCCAATGCCTATTCCGCTGGCGTCAGTATGAACTTCGGTAGGGGAACACGGATCAAAATGACGCAGGATGGGGTCCGACGTAAGTAAGAATTTAAGCTGAGGGAACGATGACTCGTATTCTGGTGTCCAGTCGAACGACACATCCTTTTGCAACAGACGTGTCAACGGGTGCACAACGTCGGCGAAGTTTGGGGCAAAACGACGGAAATAAGAACATAGTCCCAGGAAACTGCGAAGTCCCCGCGATGACTGCGGAAACTGGAAGGCACTGACCGCTTCAATCTTGCGGGGGTCAGGTCTGACTCCATCTTTGTCGACTAGATGACCGAGAACCAATGTCTGTCGCTCCCCAAACCTACACTTTCCAGAGTTGAGAATCAAATCTCCTTTCTCCATGCATTTCAGAACCAGGCTAAGGCGCTCGTTATGTTCCTCAAAAGTGCGGCCGAAAATAAATACATCATCCAGATAGCAAAGACATATTTCTCACTTTAGACCAAGGAAAATTGTGTCCATGGATCTCTCTAACGTTGCGGGTGCGTTACAGAGCCCGAACGGCATAACGTTAAATTCGAATAAATCGTCCGGTGTAACGAAGGTGGTCTTCTCTTTGTTGACGGGATCCACAGGTATCTGCCTTCACAGGTATAGTCTAGCCTGAACGTAGATCGAGGGACGCAAAGTAGGAGGCAGAGTGTAGGCAGTCTATTACGTCGTCAATTCGCGGGAGTGGGTACACATCCTTCTTGGTAATTGAATTTAGTCGCCTATAATCAACACAATATCTCCACGAGCCATCTTTTTTCTTTACCACGATGACAGGTGTGGCCCACGGGCTTGATGATTCTTTAATGACATTTTTCCTCTGCATCTCTTGTACCTGGTCCGCAATAATCTTGCGCTCTGATGAAGACACTCGGTAGGGCTTCTGCCGAAGAGGATGTGCCGATCCTGTGTCAATGCGATGACGAGCACGCGAAGATGGGATAGTTGTACGGTGCTCATCTTGAGAGAAGTCTAAGACGGAAGCATACTGGGATAGCAGTTGTACTAAGGTGTCCCGTTCACGTGAAGACAAATATTTGCTGACCATGCGTAGAATTTTCTGCTCATAAGAGTAAGTGGCCCGTCCTTGAGTGGAATCATCGTCCCTGACGACCATCGATGAACAGCACGTGACGTCGTCGAAGACAGCAATCCTCATGTGTTCGGGAACACGCACAGGGACGGCAGAACAATTTAACGTCCACAAAAACATGCTATCATTGTTCATGGACACGATACTATTGGGTACCAGTACGTTTTTCTTCCCACAAGAGTCGCCAAATGGTTTTACCACGGCGTCAAATGAAGCGTCTGTACAAAATGCGATGACGGATACCGGTGCTAAAGACCACGGACGCAGCGTCACTCCCTCAGCAACAGCAAATGTCTTTTGTACAGCGGGTTGTTTATTTTTTTATTTTATTTAGAAAACACCTTACAGGCCCTGTCGGGCATTGAGTAAGGGGGGCAATGTAACAATGAACTGTTGAGTACAATGGAAAAAACTCAAAAATAAATCTACAACTGTACAGTGGCTGAACTAAAAAACAAAACAAAGCACCGAATGCCCAAGCATAACAGCAAATAGGAGATTAAGCAAAAAGCGCGCACACGTGTTCACGGAATTTTTTACGATCGGTTATCGAGACGATTTCATCGGGAAGACCATTCCAGTGAGATATGGCACGAGGTACAGCAGATAAATTGAAAGCAGCAGTTTTACCAAAAATGCGCTTGAAGCTAAGATGATTATGTAATCTTAAGGACGTACGGGCGGGGGTTTCGAGGGGTAATATGCATGGCTTATCGGAATGAACATATTTGTGAAGTAGACAGAGCAAAGCGATCTTGCGGCGGATGTCGAGGGGCTGTAAAGAAATATCGAGCTTAATCTGCGTTATACTGGAGGTCCGATTAAAATTCCGAGTGATATATCGGGCAGCCCTGTTCTGTATGCGTTCAACCATGGTTATTAAATACTCTTGGTATGGTGACCATATAGCAGATGCAAATTCTAATTGCAGGCGTACAAACGTCAGGTATGCTAACTTACGCACGTCAGCAGTTGAGTTTTGCAAGTTGCGCCTGAGAAAGCCAAGCGTTTTAGATGCAGTTGCGCAAATTGTAGTAATATGCGAAGACCAGGAAAGGTTACTAGTGAGGTTCATACCAAGATATTTGTAGGTAGTGGTACGTGACAAATTCGTGTTATTTAACCTATATGGGAATATGGAACTAGTGCGCTTGCGTGAGAACGATATAATATTACATTTGGAGGGGTTAAGAGACATTTTCCATATGTTACACCAGTCGGTAATACTGTGAAGGTCATGTTGCAAGGTGGTATGATCGTTAATGGAATTAATCGCTCGGTAAATAACGCAATTGTCGGCAAACAGTCGTATGCTAGAGGAAATGTTTGAAGGTAGACCGTTAATAAATATAAGGAAAAGCAGAGGCCCCAAGACACTCCCCTGTGGTACACCAGACGTGACATCCGTAATAGAAGAGGGACAATCGTTAACAACGGTAAATTGGCTACGAAGCGATAGGAAGTTTCTAAGCCAAGAAAGGGTTAGTGAGTCGATACCTAGATGAGATAATTTAGAAATGAGCCGGCAGTGAGCAACGCGATCAAATGCCTTTGAGAAGTCCAGAAAAATGGCGTCTATTTGTTGACTGTTGTTCATACTGAAGTGCAGATCGGTGGTGAATTCCAGTAACTGTGTTTCGCAAGATAGACCTTTCCTGAAGCCATGCTGTTTCTGGAAGAAAAAGTCATTTTTTTCTAGGTGCGAGTAAATGTGCGACGCGATTATGTGTTCAAGCAGTTTGCATGACACAGATGTTAGCGATATTGGGCGATAGTTTTCAGGCTTATGTTTATCTCCAGTTTTAAAAATAGGGACAACCTTCGCAATCTTCCAGTCAACGGGCAATACACCAGACGATAAGGACTGCTTGAAGATATGGTACAGAATGACACTTGAGATAGATACTGTGTTTTTTAATAGCTTAGTGTTAATATTGCCAATACCACAGGCAGATGTTTTTTTAAGTTTGTTAATGAGGCTAACAATGCCTTCAATTGAGATATTTATGGGTGCCATGAATGGGTAATCGAAATCCGGAACCACAGGAATATCGGAATGGTCTTCCCTTGTAAAAACAGAAGAAAAAAATGCATTGAATAGTGAAGAACATTCCCCGTCTGAAAGAGGTTGTTGGTTATCGTCTAGCAAGGAAATATCGGAACTGTGGTCGGGTGTTATCGTTTGCCAAAAGTTTCGCGGATTAGTCTTCAGAAGAGAAGGTAAATCGTGAGCGAAGTACTTGTCTTTAGCAGTGCGTAAGGCAACAGTGTACTCACTAAGAAAAGTTTTGTACTTGCTCCACGAGGACTCGGTTGCACGGTTTATCGCACTGCGGTAGAGACGCTTTTTTTTATTACGAAGTGTTCGCAGTTTTTTATTGAACCATGGTTTGGTCTTGTCGTTGGCTGCCGAAACGTACGGAATATATCTGTCTGCAAGAGCGAGTAATTTGTCTTTGTAAAGTATCCAGTTTTCGTTAACGGAACGTTGGGGAAAAGACGGCAAAAATGAGTCATTGAGAAATAACTCAAGTTCGGTGTTGATCGCAACGTAGTTACCTTTGTTATAATCGCGAATCTTTTTATACTGAAATCCAGTAAATAACATGGGTACCCGAAGCGTTATCTGAAGCAGCTTATGGTCACTATAACCGTCAGAAATTAAGACGGGACACACGGTTTCAGGTGCAGTAGTTAGTGCCAAATCTAAAAGGTTATTATCACGGGTGGGTTGATTGATTACCTGAGAAAGATTTAAGTCCAGAGCTAATTCAATGAAATCGGTTGCGTGCTTGCACGAAGATGACAAGCACGGCCAATCGATTTGGGGGAAATTGAAATCGCCAAGCAGGTAAACGTAACTAGTAGGACATTTCTGCATGGCAGTAGTAATGCTTTCGCGTAGATCATCAACAAATGGAAGGGACATTTCAGGGGGGCGGTAACAGACACCAACTAATATGTTTCCGCAAGTGGTTTGACAGGCAGCCCAGATGATCTCAAGCGAGGATGAGGTGTCAACTGCATAAGACGAAATCCTTTTATTTATTGCAAGCAGGACACCACCTCCCCTTTTATCATTGCGATCATGCCGATAAATGTTGAATATGTCACTTTGTGTAAAAATTTCATCATCTGAAACATCGTGGTGCAACCATGTTTCCGTTAGAGCTAGAATGTCAGGATTGCTATCTTCTATATAAGAACAGAATATATCGCGCTT